>NW_027286985.1:6680000-7077500 GCF_022747635.1 Hetaerina americana
TATAAGAAGCTCTGCTATTTTTCTTGTCCTGAAAATTCCCACATTCCTTGACATTGCCATCAAATATACACAATTTTTGAAAAATATACAGAGTCTACCAGCCATTGCAAATGCGTAACTTTTTGAGTTCTACACTGGACGACTCTTGGGTAATTATAAATACCAATCAAGGGACCGAAATTCTAGTTTCTCTTCCCACATTCCATCGTTCCTTTGCGCAGTACATCTCCATCCTTACCTTCTTTATCTGCAAGAACCTTTCTCAGCGCGCCCCTCATTTATTACAACTTTACAACCCCGAGAATAAACCTGTAAATGACTCTTGACGGGCAAGTAGGGATTTTTATCCACTGGTTCCTGCCAGCATAAAGGGAGCACGATTTAAATTTCACGAATGCCTTCGACATCGTCCGTACCAAGAAAATGAGACTCAAACTACAAAATTGTGTAATTAATCAATATATTATTAATAGGATTAGGGAATTTTTCATGGGGTAAACACATAAAAAAATGTGCCTTCAGCCTTGAAGAAGCTACGCTGCATTTGACGGGTAGTAGGGAAATGAAAAGAAAATGAAAGAAAGAGATATTTCTCCGCTTTAATCAAGCCAAATTTACAATTCTCGGCAAGTTTTTGGGAACCATGGGAGAAAGCGTGATTTTAGGCATGGTAAAGGTTCAGAGAAAATCCACTAAATTTGCTAAAAATTGATACGAGAAGAAAGTAAACGTGACTAGCATATTGGAATTGGTTTAGGAGACCTTTGATTCACGAATAGAGCTGGCATGTCTTAGACTTATAATAAGTTACTTGAAAAATAAGTTTAATTGCAACACAGAGGAAATTATGATGGCGCCAAATTTGATTGGTAGATTCGAACACAAGGATAAAATAAGAGTGACCACCACAGACAGATTCAAGCGGAAGATTCTCCCCTCGCACTATACGTAATCATAACAAAATGGAACCCTAGAGCATGAATAAATCAAATAAACTTAAACACTAAAATATATTTAATCAGTCAAAACAAAATTTATGGCATGAAATATACATAGACATGAGGGTCGCGGTAGTCCAGGGGGTAGAGCGTTGGACTACTGACCGGAGGGTCCGGGTTCGATTCCCGGGCAAGTCTCTAGGCACCTTGTAGCTCCACCCAAGCTCTGTGATTTTTCGGGCACCAGATCTTCCTGGGAAACCATAATCGGCCCAGGGAAAGGAACTGCCCCCCCTACCCTGATGTGTGACGCCGTCGGGCTTAGCACTGGGTGAACTCTACCACCACCTACCGAACCGACCTTAGGGTTGATTACATATATATATATATATATATATATATATATATATATATATATATATATATATATATATACAGATATGTCTATATATATATATATATACACAGATATGTCTATATATATATATATATATATATATATATTTATATATATATATATACACATTCAAACACGAAATCCCGCCAAACGGCGAATAAATACTCATATATACTATATGTACAGATATGTCTATATATATATAGACATATCTGTACACCAGTGCGTCTGTTTATGAGCAAGCATATCTTTTAATGAAGACATTAAGTAATAACTGTTTGTGCATGCATGGATAGTGCCCCTACACCCCCCGCCACACGCCCCTGCGGCAGTTTGCGGGGTAGTTTGAAGATGTAGATTTAATACGGTTTCATCGTCGTCCTTCACGTCGACCGCCACGCCAGGCGGAAAGATCCACTTACCTCGCATTGACCCAACTGAAAATAGTTTCTTACGATAAATTCTTACGTTTTCAAGTTCTTGGGTCCAACGAGAACCGGCTTGAAGGGACGGAGAGGGCGCGCGCGGACGTTACGGTCGCAAGGGGACGCAAGAGACGGAGCGATGCGTTGGCAACGATCGTGACGTCACATCCTGTCTAGCCATTTCGGAGGGCGGGCGGCGGGAGTAGGACGGAGGGGGAGGGCGGGGTGGGAATGGGGGGGAAGGGGGGGAAGTTGTTGACTGGTGGGGGTCTTATATCTATCTCCCCACTGAAAGTCACGGGGGTGGGAAGTGAGGGAGTTTTGAGTGTTGTGTGAGGGAGAAGTGAGTTAGTGTGGGACGAGTTAGAACGGGGGCGGGAGTAGGGGTTGATTTAATGGTGAGGGAGGGGGTCGTGCCTCCGGCTTTGAACTGCACTGTTGCGGGCTGAGCCCGGGGGTTCGAGGCGGGAGGCATTTTAAGGGGACACGGAGAGGGAACCGAGAGGGAAAAGGGGGGGGGGCTGACACAGGGAGGGGGGAAAGAAACAAACAGGAGGCGATCGGTTTGAAGGCGAACGGCTGAAATCGGCAGAAACAAAGAAGTGCAGTGCGGCGTCTCAGGGAACTTTTCGGCCTATTCATTTTGAGTGAGAAGTCAGCCTTCCGATGTTGTCAAATTTGGTCAGCCCCAATGGACTCCCGTACGAAAAAATGCAAGCAGCACTGTGTTGTTCTATGCTGCATAGTACTGGATTCGAAAAAATACCAAAGGAAAATATAATTAGCCGCGAAAGTTGCTCATTAAAAGTAACATCATCATTGGTATTTCAATACTAGAATTGGTTTACTGTAGCCCTCCATTCTACTCTATTTAATGCCAATTCCCTCAATCCTTGATACCCTCTCTGTTTTACATCCTTCTTAATTTGTCCTATGTACATGTCTCTAGGTATTACTCGTGGAATCTTCCCTTCTATTTTTCCTTCTTTTATATTCCTAATGGATCCATTGTGCCTCAATGAGTGTCCAATCCATCTATTTCTCCTTTGCCGTAGAGTTCTCTATATGGTCCCATTCCCTTCTGCTCTTCTATATACTTCATCGTTCCTTTGTCTGTCCTTTTAATCTTCAGCATTCTCCTCCAGCACCATGTTTCAAAGGCTTCCATTCTTCGCTGTTCCACTTTTCCAACGTTCCAAGTCTCGGAACCGTAGAGCGCCATGCTCCACACGAAAGTCTTGACGAATTGCTTCCTAGTTTGCAAACTTATGTTCTTTGAACATTGATTGATTGAACATAATTACTTCTTTTAAATGAATGCCTTCTTAGCTTTGGGCTATTCTTCGCTTGATGTCGGTCGAACTCCTTCCATCCCATGTTATGCTGCTGCCCGGGTAGATGAAGGATTCCACTTGCTCTAGTTTCACCCCTCGAATCGTGATATTTGCATTCAGCTTCTCTCTTCCACACACGAGGATTTTAGTTTTCTTCTTGTTGATGCTTATTTTATATTCCCCAAGTACTTGATCCATAGCACTTAGTAAAAGTAACATGTAATGCTTAATTTGACTTCACGGCTCCACGGCTTATGAGACATGGGCCTCGTTGCAGCTACGGAGCAAAGAGAACGAGAATCGATGGAGATGAGTTGCTACCGAATAATGATGGGAATAAAATGGACGGACAAATTAACGAATGAAGAAGCAAGCCTATCGATGAGACAATTGAAAAAGGAAACTATATTGAATGCATCCTGAGGTTCAGCGAAGACAATAGTTGAAGCAACCACAAAGTGAAGGAAATAGAGAGAAAGACCCAGGATATATTAAGCAAAAAATGTAACTGAAACCGCCAGCGTAAGACGCCAGGCAGAGGCTGGTATGGTAGATCGGAAGGCTGCAACAAACATAGGTCAATGATGATCATGATAATGAGAGTAAATTATTTGTATAGTTTTCAAATTCCCGAACTTGTTTTTCAACATGCATCAAGTGAATTGATCTTTACTTGACAGTGTTATTCCGGAAACAATGAATTACTTTTCGAACCAATGATCGAAGAGTGCTAGCGTATGTACAGGGTCGCACCCAAAAGTGGTAGGACTGATTTTCTCTGGTGCGAATGGAGCGGCGGAGGGGGGTTTGCCTGGCAGGGTAAGGTGGAGGGGGCTCTTAGCAACAGACCGACACCAACCTCAGTCGCCTGCGGGCTGTCGTCGAGTGAGGACACCGTTTTTAGTGAAGCAAGTTTTTTGTCCGCGTCGAAAACAAAATGAATCTGAATTTAGAGCAACGTTATTCCGTGAAGTTTTGTGCGAAACTCGGGAAGACGGCAACTGAGACCCTCGATATGATCAAGCAGGCTTATGGGGACACTGCCTTAAGCCGTTCCACAGTATTTGAGTGGCACAAGTTGTTTAAAGAGGGTAGGGAGCTCGTTGAAGACGACCACCGCTCCGGACGGCCGTCGACGGCAAGAACCGACACGAATGTGGACAGAGTGAGGACACTGCTGAACACAGACCGACGCTTAACCAGTGAAGAAATTGCAGACCAGTTGGGTCTGCCTGCATCCAACGTCCAACGCATTATTTCACAGGATTTGGCCATGCGCAAGGTGTGCGCCAAGATGGTGCCGAAAATTCTGAGTGTCGACCGACAGCTCCTGGCCAAATACGGCGTTGCCACGTTCCCGCACCCGCCCTATTCTCCCGATCTGGCACCACCGGACTTCTTCTTCTTCCCCCTGATGAAAAGACAGCTCAAGGAACGACGTTTTGACTCGATAAAGGCCGTTCAAGAGGCTTCGACGAGGGTCATCAATGGCATCCCCAAAGAAAATTTCCAGCGGGCGTACGGGGAATGGGAGCAACGTTATACTAAGTGTGTAGCAGCTCAAGGAGCATACTTTGAAGATTATTAAGTCGATGTAAGTATATCGTCAATAAAATTCTTGTAAAAAAATCAGTCCTACCACTTTTGGGTGCGACCCTGTAATGTAACAATGTAACGTCATTGGAAGGACCCTTTTCCCTGGAGAAGCATACATAGAAACAGCCACGTCGTAATGTGCAGACAGGAGTGAAATGGAGCTTTATTACTGCCGACAATAAGAGGAGATCCCGTATCGCGATGGACCGACGCATTGAAGGAGGCTGCCTGCCATACCAAGTCCGTTTGCGGGGCACGGTCCCCGTCCGATCAGGGAGGCCATTCAGCTATGCAGTCGAGTCGATCTAATGGATTCAGCGGCACACTGATCAACCGGCCAAACGAGTCGCTTAGTTTTTGATATTCGGGAGCCCATTCGGTGGCCCGTAGCCAAAACCATCCCTTTAAATCTCCCGGAATATTGCCAAGTCCCAATCATATTTCTAACGAGCGATGTCGTAGACTAATTTACACCAATTGAAGGTGTATGGGTACCAACAATAGTAATTAATAACCGTTACCCCAAATTAGAGGCCAGTACAATTTATATACATTACGTATACATATACATTAGGGTTGATACCAGTAGACATAACATACCAAATATAATGCTTACGTTCAAAGTTTATCTCAATGGACTTGATCGCATAGGTATTTAGACTCTAGGAGATATTATCTGTCAGTGGGAAGATACAATAATTGATTGGAAGAAGGCCATGTGGTGAATATAAGAGTAGTACCTACGTATATATTATCCGATGATAATTATAGCTCATTATGACATTGTCATCAAACGTTATAATAACCATGTACATAATTTACCACAGACTATAGCAATAAATGTTCTACCTTGGAGAGCAGTGTGATTTTTCTTTTTCTGATAAATATTTCAATATGTGTGGCAGCTCAAATACAGTTTTCCACGGCAGAAGTAAAGTTCCAAGAGAGTTTCAGTTTATTCACAGCACATTCATATTTTAAACTGAAAGAGGGAGTAGATGCAAGTGGTTGTAAATAACATGCGAAATTTTAACCATGGAACACAAATGATTGTCACGGAAATATCAGTTCCTTATGTGTATCAGCCGTTAATGTTTACCACAATGACAGCGTTTACCAAGTCCAAAATGCAATCAAACTACCACCAACCAGAGTATTCATCAACCCGAAATTCGGTTTGATCGGTAGTTAGGTAGAGCTCACCGAGAACTAAACCCAACGGCGTGTGAAATTCACGCATCGCCGTAGGGAGGGCCAGTTCCGTCCCCTAATCATTATCCACCAGAGAATAATATACTATTTAACAGAAAACGCGTCCAACATTCGTCGAGTCCGCTTTCGTATTATTGCACGAAAGACTTACTCGAGCTTGGAAGTTTGTCCCCGAAAATGGAATTAATGTGTGTTCAGTGAAAGCGAAAATTATTAAATTTTCTGTAAATCACTATTGAAGCCATCTCAAAGCCCGTTCCCTGTTCATGAATTAATACTTACACGCCAAATGATTTACGTATTAACACACCATGTACATAGGTACCCAGTTTATTCATACTTAGGTACACAATCTGACATCCAGAATGATGATGGTTGAGGTTAAGAATTTCGATTGTTGCTGAATTGCCTAATAAATCAACATAAACATAAGCATTTTAGATTTCCAAAACTTCCTTTCGAAAATATTTGCCAGAGGATTGCTATTTGACGATCGGGATGGTGTGGTGGTTCATGTTCTGGTAATCCCGCCTCGATGGTACGGGTTCCAGTCTCGGAGGTGACAACATTTTTCATAGGTGGTCCTTTCCCTGTTAGGGGTGCTTTGTGGAGAGCACACCGCCCGTTGCAAGAGACTTTAAACTGCAGACCCCTTTGGCGCCTGTCGTTAAGAGTAGGCTAATGCCAGCGCCAGGATTCTCTCTCCCCATCCTCTATTCCCCACACATCCCACCCCTACCGAACCAAATTACCCACCTATCCCTAATGGTGCGAATGGCCTTAGTGCTGTGCCATTGGGACGCAAATTCTATTCCCCAAAGCATTTCAAAATCGATTCTATAATGAAGAGGGACTTGTAGAGTAGGATGTTGGGTTGTGTTTTAGATTAACAACATATTTATTTGGTGATCGTGTCCATCCAAAACCTACCTAAACCGGTAGATTACCTAAATAAAAAATAATAACTCACCATTATATCCGGGAACGACTGCTATAGATATGGACAGGGTTCATCCATCTTATTTGGTTGTAATGCCTCACTATGTCTCTCATGACACAAAGGATTTGGATGGCCATATTAATTAGCTTCCGCACAGGCAAACACTACATCTGAACTGATTGTTTTCTCTGACGATTTTCACTCTATGATATGATATGAGTCGTAGTTCATTGGTAAACGAGCTGGATTTAGGGTTGAATCTCTTGAAAAGCATCACGACAGATAACTAGCACAAAGCATAATCTCAGTTCTGTACTTGCGGGTAAGACTGAGTGCCACTTACATCAGAGGTGTACCTTTTTAGCCACTGCATAAAAAGCTGTCGAGAAATACAGGGTTCGTCCGGAAAATAAGTGTACTGATTTTTTCCCGCCGCTCCAGGCGCGCCCAGCACCGCTCTGACGGGCTGCGATTGGAGGGGGGTATGTTGGCAAGCGACGCTGAAAAAGGCAGTCGGCTCTGAGCTGTGCTGTAGTGAGGAGCTCTGTTAACGCGAACCTCCACGCTCGACCCACGTCACGGAACGCGATGCCGAAGTTTTTGGAGCAGCGTTATTCCATCAAATTTGCGGTAAAGCTTGGGAAATCGTCTACCGAAACTGTCGGTATGATTAACCAGGCTTACGGGGAGTCAGCCATGTCCCGAAACATGATCTTTCGGTGGCACAAGATGTTCGTGGAGGGCAGAGAAGAGGTCGACGACGAGTCTTCGAGAGGTTCCCGATGATGCCTTCGCGGGAGCGTTCCAGGAATGGGCACGCCGCTGGAACAAGTGTATCGACTCATAAGGGTCCTATTTTGAGGAATATTAGCTTAAGATATGTAAAAGTGTAATAATTTTTTTTTCCTGAGCTCAGCACACTTATTTTCCGGACGAACCCTGTACGATGAGATGTCTCAGTCTACAGGATCTTCAGGCAACACAGCGAATTAAACTATAGCAAGCTCGTAAGCTTCTCATCGCCCTGCGCATACGTTTTCCCTTTTCTGAATATCTCTACACTTCTGCGTGAAGCAAAGCAAACGTATTCAAAGCAGTGGGGTTGTCACGACTCGGCGTGTCAACCTCTTCCATTTCTCCCCTTTCTCATAACAAAGACTCAAGCACACCTTACCGCAGCTTAAGCCCTGCTCTGGCTTTTGAAAGTCGAGACTGCATAATAACTCACCATAATCTTCGGGGTCGAATAGCATATGTATATGTGGAAAGGGTTCGAGTCTACACTTGTTATTTCGATATTTCCGATGCAGTGAGCGTTCGGAAGGGAACCACTCCTTATCCAAACATTCATCTCTATACACTTTATTAAGTTAACTTCTAATTTCCATAAGTCGCACCAACGTTGCAATGCATTAAGGTCATCTGCTAAAGCTACTTTTTCAGGACTAGGGATATCTCTGTAAACCACTGCGTCGTCAGAAAATAAGCGTATCTTTCAAATAACCATATAGATAATGCCGTTCTCGTAAAGGAGGAATAAAAGCGGTCCGATGGCAATCCCCTGGGGAACATCTGAAATGAACTTCTACTGCTTCGGAGCACACGCCATCTATGACCTCCCTTTGTACGTGACCATTCAAAAAAGCTAAATATATATTTGAAAAATATATTTCGTACCGATGAATTAAGAAAACCTTAATTTCCTCTTGAGATGGTCATCTAACTATCTTTCCGTGTGTTGGCCATAGCAGGCAGACCGCCATTTAAACTCCCTGTTCAAAAACACGAAAAAATATAATATGGTAGGGTAGATTACGAATTTAGTGCAAATCATAGGAAGTTACTATTGGTGAAAGTGATTGCACAAAGGGCAGAAATTCAGGGAGAGTGCAGTTAAAATTCTTTTCATGGTTTTGAATTGTAACCTTAATAATAATGCATATATTTTTGAAATATTGAAACGAATGAAGTAGAGACAATGAAATTTAAGTTATCGTAGAAATATTTATGGCAATATTTGTTAAACAATTATTTTTTTAAGTATTAACCTGAATACTTAAGTAATAAATTACCCTAACTTAATATTCAACTCATGACTTTGAACTCTTTCAAAATTGTAATCGGTAGAATAACAAAGGCGGCGAATCAAAAGCTGGTTTTACGGCTGAAAGGGTGTTTTAGGTTGACCTAGGGGTTAGCCTAGATCGAGTCAAAGTTCCGAATTCTTATCCGTCCCGAACGTTTCCAAAGACTTAGGTCTACGAAGAAATACCCTATACATACCCCCGATTTATTTTTTATTACGATTAGCAGGAGTGTACCGGGTTAGGGAAGGATATCGCTGTGGCCTGGCAGTACACTAGCATACTCCCATGGCGTAGCTAACATGGAAAAAATATCGCTAAAACTCCATCCTACATAATACAATAACTCTGTAATTACCTCTTTTACTTTCTACTCACCTTAATTCATCCAATATTCCTATATTTTCTTCCCTCTCCCTGCGTTCCAACCTCTGTCACCGTCTTCATCATTCAATTGCCTCTCTTTGCCAGGATCTCCTGCCTTCCTCGACAATCATCTCTTCTCCCCCCTCCCACCATGCATAGAACTTCATCGTCTGTGTTTCCTTCCGTTCATCTCAAATTTTCCATTCTTCACACCCACTCCTCAAAAGCTTCCAATCTATGCTTATCCTATTGCCTCAAATATTAAGTATCCAAGCAATGCAAAACTTCCCTTCATATTCATATTTTCACCGGTCATCCGTTTGCATCTCAATTTGGGATGAATGTCATTAAATCTCGCATCTTTGAAAAAGCTTCTTTAGCAAAATTTACTACATATATAAGAACGGGGAGATAATTCGAACCACGCCTATGTTTCTAAGCATAAGGGTGCTCATCCGTATCCGCTGGGTCGTTCCTGTGAACCAATATCACTCATAAATTCGCTTTGGATCGCCACCGGCATGACAACGCGACGCTGGGGATCCCCGATCAAGCTCGTGGCATTCTCTCTCTTAAATATAGAGATGGCCAAAGGATTATTTATTCCGGTCTCGTGGACGCAAATATACGGGCGAGTATGCTTTCGAAAACAGAACTACTCCTAATCTCACCGGATGACCGGAGAGCCTCTAGCTCCCTCAATCCACGCCCCGCGGACGCATTCGCCGAAGAACCATTCTATCCCATTCGCTGCGTCGTGCATGGAGTATTGTTGACAGGGACGTTCTGAATGAGAAAAAATGGACTCAACTTAAACGATTCACACGCATGCCTTTGTGCGTGTCAAGCGCCAAGTGCAAGTTTGGCTTTGGTAGGTGGGGGGTAGAGCTCACCACAAACTACTGTATGGCAAGAAGTATACGCGGGGAAGTATGCATGGGAAGAACTAAGGGGGTGTAAGTACGAAAGTAAAAAAAAGACAATTCGCAAATACCTCAGATCGGGTAGTCTTTGTCCGTTAGGTCTTCTATTTCCAAAAGTGTACTAGCACCTAGATTTATCATAATGTCAGTCAGGTAATTCATCACTGTATCATTTTTTGTGCTTGAGCATTAAAATATATAAAAAATAAAATACCCTTTCCAAAACGATAGTCAAGCTCACCATTTCTCCTTCTGTCTTTCCTTGTGAAACAGTAACAAAAAGGTGGATTAACTGGTAAATTAAAGTAAATAGTTATTTATACTAACAGGCATATGGTTTAATTTAAGTTTGCTTCTCCTAACTTAAATCAAGAATACATTAAAGAAAATATTTTTTACCTCAGACGAAAAGTCATTACTAAAGAAAAGGTTTTCATACATTACGGGAATGTTTCACTTGGTTAATTGAATTGTTTCGATGAGTGCTATGGTATTGCGATTACTGTCGCGGAGCATAGAGCGACTCATAAATAAGATGTTTCATCTTACTTATCCAAGATTATTTCAGTTTCATTTAATGCGGAAAAGAGCAATTTTTTAACCTGAATTTCGTCGATTGCAATTTCCTTAATGTGCAGTGAAATCCGATTCTTCATTTTAGTCATAATTTTCCAACCTTCATAGGGTGCGTGAGTATCTTTATAATTGGAGGAAACTGACGTCGTGGACTTTCGACCCTGTCTTTCTTGAGGAACTGAAAGAGTTGATTAACTCCAGGAATTTGATAGCAACACGCCATTATAAACTGGGAGAACTCGGCATGTTTTCCTCTAAGTGGTTCTCACATAGAAGATTGGTATTATCACCCTACACTTTCATTGATCTCCGTAGTTAAAAGTACCTTGCTTTGACGATTTCACCGATTGACATCGAACATACATTACTCAACGCATATTATTTACTAATTTCTTCGTGACAATAGGCACTTGCGAACGGTGCTGGAAGTGATGACTTTCAGCACGTGATAAATACAAGTAAATAAATAGGCATGCTTCAAAGCAAATCCTTTACAACCAATATCTATGGAAAATACATTGCATGAATATATTTCAAAATTATAAAGAAGCTTTTGAAATTTATCCAAGTTGAGAGTTCGTGAAATATGTATGATTTGCTTTACTACGAAATCATCCTTACTCTGTGCGGGTGAAACGGAAGTGGCAAGGACTTTTAATAAGTATAAAAGTAATTGAATTTGGCACTTTAAAATTGCACGAAAATTCAAAGACTGTTCCGACTTGGAACTCTATTTTATAGGATACGTGTTTTTCAGGAAAAATTTAAGGAGCGGTAAGCCTAAACTCTTTTTACATAAACGTGATTCCGATGATTAGAAAAAAAATGATTCCGACAATTCATTTATTACAAGGAACAAGGCCGTTGCTTTGGGCCGTGCTCTTTTTTCTAGGCTTCCTCATCTCTCACCTTTCAATTCCAATTCTTTTTCCAAACTATGGAATGTATTTCGCCTATTATTTAGTAGAACGATGATCATGATTTGTAAATTATCTTTTTTTTTGGTAGTCTAGCGAGAAAATTCTATTATATATATATATATATATATATATATATATATATATATATATATATATATATATATATATATATATATATATATATAATAGTATTTTGGAACCAAATATTAGGTCATCCATTAATAGTAGTCTAGTCTACCGGTCAAAGTTGATGACTTGCGATGGATTCAATACCTGAGTACTTCGACATTTAAAATCCCACCTTACACTATATCAGATAAATACTCTAAAATCTGAATTACAATAGACTATTCTTCAATTCCAAGCATTGCACATTAGTTTAGACATGAAAAAATGTACCAATGCTCCTGAATCCACCCCTTTGACTCAACCATGGAGTGCAAAAGATACCTTGAGCGGCCCTCGACGGGAATGCACGATCTTGACTTAATGACGGTTCAACGTCTTCGCCATGTGCGCATGTCCATCGCCGACCCGATAAATCACCACGGTCGCTTCTTTTTGTGCACCAACGAACAAACCACCCAAGGTGCTCGAAAATGGAGTACTCCAATCACTCATGCATCGATGCTCCGTAAGCTGAAACGTTTAAGAATCTCCGCCGCTTTTGACACCATCGCTGTTTTGCATCACATGCGCCGAGGTTGCTTCAGCTTGCCCGTATTCTTGCTCTCAGCTGCACTCGTGTCCGATCGATTCAGTCATATATCGCCCGAACAAATTCACGCAAATAAATGAAGGGTTGAATCCGTAAGGGCTGCAGAATTTAAATTTTCACCACGAAGGCAGGCCGTGCTCCGAGGCATTGCATAACGGTGACTCTGGGTTCGATTATCATGATGGAGCGAGCATCGTGAGGCCGGATAACATGGGAGTACCTCGTTACTCTCGTGAGAAACAGGTTTGGAAGAGGGAGCGAGCCCTTGCCTTTTACCGCTCCACTTCCGTCACTCCCAACACGGCATCCGTGGCGTTTACACTTACATATGAAGACACGAAGATCTCTAATGGCGCCCTCTGCACGTTGGGGATTTTAACTAATCGCAAGGAGAGGCAGAGGGGCCGGGTTTCTAAACTTCTGTGGCCTCCAATGCACACCATGGCCTTACACTCATGATTAGTGTATAGTTATGGATAGAGGTAGCACAGATAGGTTTGAGAGAGAGTGGCGGAGGCAGGAGCGAGGAAGAGGATACGGGGGCTGTTCCCCTTAGTCCCTATGTCATGGGTTATGCTCCATCCTAAGGGTGGAATTCCATCTCCCTCGCAATCCTATAGCCACACTCAACTTGCACTGGGTGAACGTAAATTCAGCAGGTTATACAAGTGCCTCCAAAAAAGGTTTTAACAAAAATGGACTCGGATAATATGTTGGTCGGAATGAACTTCAAGAAAAATAAAGAGAAAAGCTATGGAGACACTGACAATATTTTTTTTCAACAACCTCACACATCTTTCCACCAGCCGCGGAAATAAAGGGAGGGACTTTTCAAGTAAAAAGGTTATACTGACTTTTCATGATGAACGTATCCCGAAAATCTGTTTGGTGTATTTTTCAAAACACACCTATTCCCACGCGTATATTTAGCATCAAGAGCTAGGGAATGCCCGGTCATTCTGCCCGAGAGTACTTTCAACAATGTGGAAGACGCGGTGGAGGCCTTCGGAAAGCAATAACAAACCTTCAGATGAGCCATTTGGGGAGAATAGCGCCGAGATTTCCCCTCCCCGCTTTCCTGTGTTCAACCAACTGACGTCAGAGACCAACGTCATCTATTCGTCAGAGACCAACGTCGTCTAACAGTCAGCAATTTCATTTGAATCGCGTAGATAAACGATAAGAAGCAAAAAATATCGTTAAAAATTGTTCATGTCCGACTTTGAGAGAAATGGGAAGTAAACCAAGCGATTTAAAAAAACCCATACCCACAGTTATCAAGCGGAAGGTCGGTTTGGTAAGTGATTGTAGAGTACACCCAACACTAAGCCCAACGGCGTGTGAAATTCGCACACCGTGGAAGGAGGTCGGGGCAGATCTTTTCCCTGTGCCGCCTGCGGTTTCCCAGGAAATTCTGGTACCCGAAAAATCACATAGTTTGGGCGAAGCCGTGGGTGCCCAGAGGCATGCCCGGGAATCGAACCCGCGCCCTCCGATCAGTAGTCCGACACTCTACCCCAGGACTTACATATCCCATGCCAAGGTATATAAATAATATATAAAACATATTGCATCACTAAAACATAATACAAAGGAATAGTGACGTCCATGCAAACCAGGTATCAGGTTATATGCTTGAAGCTGTCCAAAAAATACATCCACTTACCTCTCCTAACAAAAAAACAACCTGAAATAGGGAATGTAGCAAGTCCCTCTTCAATTCCGCATAATTCTTTCCTCCCTTAATTCCGTCCAAAATCCCCATCACATTCCTACCCTTACCTCGTTTACCTAACATTCTCCCCTCTATCACAGTCTTCAACATCCCATCACCAATCAAAACACTCTGAATGCATCTTTCCTGCCTCCTTTTCATTTCTTCCAACAATCCTCTCTCCTCCCCCACCATGCCTAGCACTTCCTCGTTTGTTTTCCTCTCAGTCCACTTCACATTTACCACCCTTCTCCACACCTTCATTTCAAAATCCACCAATCTATGCCCAGTTCCATCTAGTGCCATCTGTGGTTTCCCAGAAAGATCCGGCACACAAAATACTGCACATCTTAGGTGAAGCTGAGAGTGCTCAGAGGTATCACCCGGAATTGAATCCAGGCCCTATAGTCAATAGTCCAGCGCTCTACCCACTGGAATATACGATAGATAAAAATTCAGGAGACAAATATCAAACAACTTAGTTTATGTCGAGGAGCTCTCTGCCTTCATGTTAAAAGAAGAACAAATCATATCATGGGTTTTCTTTTTACAAATAAATAACACTTTTAAAAAAATTCATTAATTCCGTCAATCTTCCCAACAATCTAGACTTTTTTTTATTGAGTACCGTTGTGTTAAACCATTGGATAGAGCGTTGGCGTAGAGTTTACTCACCGTAGGGTCCGGGTTCGATTCCGGGCGACGCTTCTGGAAATCTTTAGCTCAATCTAAGCTATGTAATTTTCCGGGCCCCAGAACCTCCTAGCAAACTACTAGTGAAAACAATTAGGCCCCTCTCCTGGTGTTCTATGTCACACGCCACACCGTATAGGTTTAGTACACAGTGCTCAATTATCAAACCAACCTGTTGGTTGATTACTGGATTGCGTGTATTTAAAACTGCTAAATAATCCAGCCTCATATAATTTAATGCTTACCTCTCGAAACTTGCTTCCCTAGAATTATTTGAAACATGATTCGCTTCCGTTACCTGCCATCGCCGATTTCATGTTTTGTGCCCCCTTGAAAGCCCGTATTTCGCTGACTCACGAAACGTAAAAATATTTGAAGGGAGTACGCCGTATGAAGAAAGATGCTACTTCGGTTCAAAACCCAGGTCAAATCCTTCCCCTCCCCCCCCTCCCCCCCCGCTTCCGACAGAACAGTAAATCTGCAAATGTACTTTCAGATATGCCACGCGAGGAACGCTCGGATGCGATAAAAAAAGCTAAATCATCGCGAGAACAGACTTCAGAGCTTAACTTTCCATTCATTAGAGGCCGCTTTTGCTCGCGGAACCAATAGAGTGCACCCTTGACTAAACTAGGGCAAATAAACATTGCGGGAGCGTCGCCCGAAGAGAAAAAGACGCTAGGTTTGAAATCGAGGCCGAATTGAAAAGGTTCTTGGCTCTTTGTCGAAGCCATATAGGAAGGGATGGAGGGGTGGAGATGAAGACGGGAGCGCGCAGTTGTGAGGGAATGGAACATGATGCGAGAAAATTTCGTCTTCGCCTACCTTCGTCATCATTATTTCCAGAAGCAGCGCACGAAAAAGCTTACTTTCTCTAATTGCACGATACCTACATACCTGTACATAAACGACGAGGCCAGCGGTAGAATCTTTTTCTTTTCACATAGTAGCCAGTTATTCACTTTGTAATTGGATTAAATCGATACCAAGTCATGGACACATTTCAGTTAAGGTACTTAAAAGTAAGAGCGGAGCCGATACTATTTCCAACATACCCTCGAATTTTGGGTTTTGAAGGACAAAAAAATCGTGTCATCACAAAAAGGTTTTTTTAAAAACAGTTTTAAAGCATTTAAAGGTACGTCAACCAATTTATATTTTCTCGAACAAAAGGGAGTTACAAAGTACTATGCAAAACATATTTGTACTCAATCTTAATTTTCACTTTCGGCTTACATCACATAATGATGAGTTAGCGGCTTAAAATGTTGCAGTAAAAACTATCCTCACGCTGTCTACTGTTCCCTCCATTAAATTTGTGTGCTGCGTAATTCCAGGTTTTTTTTCCTTGGCTGTATGTTCCCTTTCGTGTGCATTCGATGGTCTTACTACACATCCTGGCGTCACGAGCTCAAGGATCCTGAAGATAACGTCTTAGTGCGCCAAAGGATCTGCATGGAGTAGGGAATTATATAGCATTCGAATTCATTAACAATACCTAAGGTGCTTTGTAAGTGGAGGATTAAACTATACGCACTCTTTTATTGTATTTTTTTATTAATTTTATCTTAGTATCCTGAAAGCCTCAGCTATGGTGTGTGGCAGGGGGTGAATACACACCAGACTAAATTTTACCCGGGCATGACCTTACCGCGGTTGGGCAATGTTATTCTGATCCCTTATCGTTCGTGGAAAAAATGACATCTTAAATCTATCTGTTATACACTCGATCTCTCTCTAATTTTATTGATATGATCTCTCCTACCGGAGCACGAGGGGGTAATAATACATTTTCAACATCACTGCTAAAGGGACTCCATTCCAATTTATACAAAACCTTCAATCTGTAATTGAACCTTTCTCTGACCGATTGCCAACCTAGCTCTAATAATTTTCATACACCACTCAGTTTATCATATTAACGTCCCACGTAACTAGCCCCTCTACGCTGTACGTGATCCAATTCGGCAATTAATCTTAGTTAATGAGGATTCCATAGGTATACCGAAAAAAAAAGTTTTTAGAAACATTTGCTGCATAACTGCCCACGATATGTGTACATATCCACTAATGGGCTAACATGTCACCCTTCTTCCATCTGAAAAAAATACACTTCATGTGTGAGGGAATGGCCGAAGAGTGCACTACACTCGGCTACAAGTGGCGTGAAGATCGGATACAAACGGACGCATCTCACCGAATGCTTCCGATAGCTTACCAAATCTTGCCTGTCAACCGATGCACATAATTGAAATCTCATATAATGGAATAGAAAGTTTCGTGAAAAATACTGAGCCTAATAAACCCTCCGGGCCCGATGAAATACCCGCTCGTATATTTAAGGATCAAGCTTCGGAAATTTCTATCTAGAGATCGCCGTATCCAGAAATGATATTTGAGAAGTCGCTGGTAGATCACAAGGTTCCAAGGTATTGGAAAACGGCTAATGTAACACCGATATTTAAAAACGGAGACCAGGAGGAACCGAGCAATTACCAACCTATATCCCTCACATCCATTTCGTGCAAGGTAACGGAACATATAGTTGCTAGATCGATCGTGAGGCACCTCAGGTAGTCAGGAGTTATTAAAGTAAAATCAGTACAGTTTCCGAAAGATAGATCCTGCGAGACACAACTAGCGCTTTTGGCTCATGATATTCATGCTTCGGGAGAGAGCAATGTTCCAGTGGACGCGATTTTTATAGATTTTAAGGAAGCCTTCGACAAAGTACCTCATAGTAAACTATTCACAAAGCTAGAATCATATGGCACAGATAAAAATATCCGGGATCGGATTAAAGACTTTTTGAATGGTCGGATACAAAGAATAGTGACTGATGGAGTTAGCTCAAATGCAGTAGAAGTTACTTCAGGGCAAAATGACCGTAGCTGTCGACGCACCCTATAACCCCCCCAGTTACTTCAGGTGTTCCCCAGGGAAGTGCCATTGGACCTCTTTATTCCTTCTTAGCGTCAACGACATTGACTCCGTAGTAACTGGTAAGATACGTTTATTTGCCGACGATGCCGTGGTTTACCATGATCCTTAGGACACGGCAGCTTTAGCAGATGGTATTAATCATATACAATGCTGGTGCGACGCTTGGCGATTAGAATTCAACTTAAAAAAATGCGTAGTGATAAATTTTTGGTAAGAGAGCAATTCCCTCCCATTCGCCTAACGCATTGGGAACACCGAAATGGAAGGTGTAGATTCAATTATATACTTAGGCGTTACCCTCGCTCACGATCTCTCCCGAGTGAAACACATGCTGGGAATATGTGGACAAGCTGTAAAAAACATTAATATTTATTATAAGACTACCTGATAAACGTGATGAAAAGGTCAAAGAGGAATGGAATCTGCCGTTAGTTATGCCTCACTTAGAATATGCTGCCAATAAATCGGATCCTCACGAAGTTGGATTGATTGCAGAACTGGATCACGTGCAGTGTGGAGGAGCTACATGTGTAAAACCGTTGCAATGATAAAATTATTAGCGAATCCAAAATATTAGAACAACTAGACTGGTAATCACTAGCGGAACGAAGTTAAAATTACAGATTAAAGCTCTTGCATATATTGGAAGGGCTTATTACAACTTAACTTATCGATAATTCATTTGGAAAATATTGAAGATATGATGATGGCATTAAATACGATGCGGTGATAATGATATTTCTCGATTTTTCGACGCACACGTAAACAGTAATTTACCAAATTGTCCGAACTAAGTGATACACGCGATATTGCTCGCAAAACCAGGTAAATATCGCCATTGCGAGGAATTGCCACCACCTCTTCTTCTTCCACGTCTTTCCTTCTCTTCTTATCACGTCTGCCTCCACTTACATGTTTAGTTAATATTGTATGGAAGTTGGAAAATGTACATCATGCAGACCCACTTCGGCGCTTATCGAGAAACCGTGGGAAGATGGGGCGATAGGTCTCAAAAGATGCGCCACTCCAGTTTCCGCCTTGTCATTCTAAACACCCCCTCCTCCCGCGTGATGTTGTGTTCCTGGAATGTCCGTCTCGGTGAGCCTCTCGGTGTACGCCTTAAACTACTGGAAGTAGATAAGGGATTTGGGCTGGAATTCACCTATAGACGGCGCTGGCGGAACGACCTCGTCATTAATGTTCTGTAAACTGGCGACCATAAATCTTGCAAGAACCGTCCCCATTCCCCCATTGGCGCTACTGCTCAAAAATAATCCTCTTCTGCTCCGGTATTATCTCGAACAAATACTAACGTCCATGATAAATTCTCCTTTCCGCTTCTTTAGTTTTCTCTCCCATCTTTTTTTATACTTGTTTGCTCCGCGTCGTGGCGGTGGCGTAGGTTATCGCTGCAAATAGTTCTTTGAGCCGTAAAGAGATCACTCATGCTGGAGGCTTCCATTAGAATCCCTGGCTTCATTTTTCAACTGCTTCATCTTCCGTCCACTTTTCGGGGCCACAATTGTGTTGGTTACTCCATCGCTGGCATGTTAAGCGAGTTCATTGCATTCCATTTTCAAGATATGCACTTTCAATCGGGCAAATCGCCGAAACAACAGTTTTTTAGATAGCGTCCGATTCTGCTCTTACAGTTAATCAAGCCTCTACAGCAGTCGTTTCACGATTCTTCTTATCCATTCTTCAATTTCTCGTGGTGTCTACTCATCCCATTTAACTCATACACTGGAATGGGAATCAATCTGTAATACAAATGAAATGAGATTCTCAAGAAACAAGAAGGCTACGTTAAACGTAAAAATCTGGGGGCATAAACTGGGGCAGGTAGAATAACTATTTATTGTGTGCTTAAGATTAGAAAGGCTAATTAGCTGGGGCATTAAAAGAATAATTGTATTAAGTGCGCAACCTTTAGCGGAAAGGGCAGAATTTATTACGAGGATCATGAGTAATGATGTAAAGAAAAGAGGAGGGAAAAATTAAAGATGAAGCACATAGTTTTTTTCTACGTCTCCGAAACCTAGCCTTCGATGAGAGAGGATAAGTTTGGGTTGAAGTCCTTCGAGATGTGGGCGTGTGGAAGAACGGAAAGAATAAAATGGACACATGGGAACTTAAACGAAGTCTAGACATGGTAGGAGAAGGGAGAAAGTTGTTCGAGGGAATTCGGAAGATGCATAAAAAGTGGGTGGAGGAGATGCTTAGAGGCGATGGAATAATGTTGGAGGCGATAATAGAAGGGAGATTGCTGGCTAAGTGAGGTAGAGGGAGAAAGTGGTTTTCAGAAATTTGTTGATGGAGAAATTTATTATCGTTCTAGGTGTGGCTTAGAAATCTAACGGTATTTAGTTCCCGGGTCCAACAAAGACCAATTTTAACCACTAGTCTAACGATAATGACAAATGTTTACGCTAAGTTTTAGTTTTACGTTAATATTTGCTAAGTTACTTGCATCGATTAATATTATGTAATGTATGAGAGCATTGCTTCTCGATTTCAGTTATAGCAAGGAAAAATGATCCGCAGTCTGTTATTTCTCAAACGTTAGGTGAATTTTTAGCATATGAAAAATAGAACGTACTTAGAACAATTTCTTCTCCAACAAACTGTGTATGGAGCAACAATGTTTTTGACTATTTACTGTGTATTAAGTTACCATGTCCAACACAAACGAATGTACACAATAATAATTTGTGCAACATAGCAATTTCCCCGAGCTAAGTCTGAATTCTCAGGCGTATGAGGATGAATGTTCAGGGGTGTTGCCTTTCCCATCACGAGTGCCACGTGGACAGCACTTCGGGAGAATTACTCCCTATCTCGTATCGGACGTTCACCTTTGCTGACCCCTTGGCGCTTAAATACAACGTGCTTGTACGAGGCTTGACTCCATATTAGTTGATAATAATGATGGCGAGGACAAAGATCATGAATAATATGTCTTGGTTTCGTAAAATTCTAAAAGTCTCTTGAAAGAGTAGAGGAGGAAATATAATGAATCCAATTTTCCCCTTGATAAATATTTTTCCGCGCAATATTGCATTTTTTTACCATTCAGTTTATCAAGAGAGAATGTGAGGATGGAGTCCTACATGGGAGTTAGGAGCTTCTGATGAATCCGACTGCATAAGTAAATGCACAGAGAATCACGATGATCGACGAGTTGAGAAAGATTTGGCTGTTTTATATAATCCATGGCTCTTAACTTATAGCCTAACTTTAGTGAAGGGTTATAGGAAACAGGAGCGAACTGAGGTAGGGATTAAGGTAGACGGAGAGTTGGATAAGCCAAGATTTTCGAATGACTTAACTTTTATACATAAGTCACTCAGCTAGCCGTTTTCGTATTAGTGTTTCGTTACAGATCATTTGAGATTCAAGGAATTAAGATAATCTGCAACAAAACCAGTAAAATGAAATTCTGAAGAAGGAGGGAGATAAAGTATTCATATATTTGGGACTTCTTTAGAAATATTACAGTAGTTTTAGGAGAATGCATGCAGTGGGGTATATTACCAAGTGAGCTCTGTCGACAGCTGTAAAACCATTCTCCTCTTTGACCACTGTGGTTTGTTTATTAGGGGCGGAATAAGCGATCGCAGACCTCGGCCATCTGAAATCAATTTATGAGAGTTTTTGCTTCCTTCCACAGCGCACACACAAACCCCCCTCTTTCCTCTACCGTCCTCAATCCGCAAGTGACCATGGCCAATGGCTTTTTAACGCTCTCTTCCATCCATGTCCTTTCATTATTCCTAATTATCTTTTTCCATCAAATCTTTGCCATCGGAGGTTTTAGAATTCTTCAGCCCGCATACTTTTCCTTGCCGCTGCCACTTATCTGCCTTCGTCCATCGGCCCTAGATCCTTCCCTCATTTATTTCATGCACTTCTTACACTAACATCACTCACTCCCACACTTCTCCTCAACATAGGAACACACAGTCATTGCGACTTGAATCAGACTTACTTAAGCACCTGGTACAAGTCACGCTGCATGACAGCGTAAACGTTTGGCATTTCCCTCCTCAAGGATACACGTTATTACATCGATTATAGAGTTTTTTTTTTAAATTGATGGCGTATGAATCTTAATCCTCTACTATTGCACTCCTGTGATCTTTGCCGACGAGTTTTCAGTAGGGATCGGTTCGTTCAACGAGTTTTGGTTGGAACGAATATGAATACGAAGAAGCGGTCAAAATATGGAGATCTGCTGCTTGAACTTAGTGACACCGATGTACTTAGCTACTTTGTTGACGCAGTTGTGCTCTTTGGTTTCAGAGACCGAAATTCATCGAGAGCATTCAAAACTGCAGGGTGAAAACATGGTGTAGCGAAAGCGAAAAATGGTCTAGTGGCTGAGAAGGCCGTTAGTGGCCGATCGTCCTGCCCGTTGAGCAAGACCAAAGCGTATGATGCATCTACTTCATTGTCTACGATTCACATCAGGCCCCTATGAAACCACCCTTTATTACCTATGTAAATTCAAGTGGAATATGTTTTGTTCGTAATCAGGAGCTCATATTAAAATTAAGTTTTTTTAAGCGTTGCTGTTCAGGCAATCAACCTCGTTTCTATTGTGATCGTGAGAGGGAAGAAAGGATAACCCAATTTGTCCGTGACGGAGTCTTATTTCTTTATCAACCTAAATCTCTCATGACTTTCTCAATCCATCCCTTCAACCCAAACTACGTTTGCACTCATATCACGTGTCTGCATATTTTGTGAGTTGACTCTTATTCATTCCCTCACAAAACGAGCTAATCATAATTCTTTCGTACTCGTCCATCCACCTTTTTTTTATGAATTACTCATTCCTCTCCATATCTTTTCTATTTTTACTAGAAACGTTCCACTCCAGGAACCCCGTATCCACCGCATTTTATCTGCTTATAAATGTTGACAGATAACGCTCGCGTTCGACATCGTTCTCCTGCGATCAGCTGCTGCCAAACCTACGTAAAGCGCAACGCCGATAAGAATATAAATAAGTATTTTGTCCTATTATTCAACATTTCAAAATCGTACGCGATAAATTTTAAACTTGGACGTAAAATTGAATTCTCCTGTTTGTATACAACGATTCGAATTCTACCCACGAGTACGTTGTGAATGATTTTTTGTTACGGTTTCATTTAACTGGGAAACAAAGGGGGTGGGCGCCTCTGCCCCTTCCGTTGTTTCCCGGACCCCCGCTGGTCCAATTGAGTCTTCCTACCGTTCTGAAAGACGATCAAAGTATGAAAAATTAATGTGGCGCATTATATTTGGCCGTGGTATACGAAAACGTGTACGGCAACTTTGATTTCTCAAATTTGACATCATTGCCTCGGGTTTGATAAATGAGAGGCGGAAATTTTTTTCATTCGACTACTCTTCAACTACGTTCACTTCATTGCGAAAGCTTTCTGCATATTCTCTTTTATGCAGCGTCACGCCGCTTGGGATCTAGTCATAAAATAACATCCCCGAGAGATGGGAGAATGCAATGCTGGATCGAATTAGTGATCTCATATCGGGGTTATATTAAAAAGATTGACACCGTTTCGAGGGAGGAGATGGAATGGTAGGCAACAATACGTGTATTATTATGTGTCCTCTATATTGCAAATTACGCAGCGTTTATGAGGATTGGTCTGAGTGACATGGGGATGAGCGGTACCTACTCAGTTAACTGTATTTTTCAGATGAGTGAATGCCAGCAATGATAATAATCCGTGTCAATGCGGAAAAATGCCTATATACTGGTATTTTTGAGTAATTGAGCGACTGTGCTTAATGAATTTAATGTCATTAGCCATGGGACAATTCTATTGATTTTTAATGAAAATACGTGTCATTAAAACTCCAGTTTTTACCCTGAGTATCATAACCACGTTGGGAACTAGAAACTGGCCGTTTTTAATGAGTCTAATAAGTCATATTTTTGTCTAATAAGATGACATAAGGTGCCCAGGCAAAGCCATGCAGTGGCAGCATTAGAATATTGGATACATCAGGTAACAACTGAATTATCTGCCCCGTTGCAGCAGAGTCCTTTGTTAATCATAATGTTACTACCCTTTATTGTATCATCAGACAGTTTAACAAGCCATGAAAAGTTCTTAAAACTGTAAAAAGAGACCTCTTGTCTTGCGGATTGGATTAGGCAAAGAATTGATCCCAAAACAAATTATATTAGTGCGAATAAAAATTAGGAAATGTAAACTTAACAGAAATTCAAACTTAGGAAAATATCAGTGAAATATGCCACAGATTTTTCAAATATCCTGTTTTCATTCAGCATTCAAAATGTTGGGCCACTAAATCTGCCATAGGCATATGAATTTTCATGCAAATCTAATGAAACATGAATTTTTGCAAATATTTTTGGGTCATTTTTCCAAGTTTTGAGTTATGGAAGACTGAGGAGAACTTGGGAGGGCCATAAATTTATTGAATACCATCAAAAATGCTATTTACAAGCATGGAAAATATTGGAATTTATAGAAATTTCATATGTTACATGGAGGCAGCAGTTAAAATAATTTTATGATATCTTAAAATATATTTTTGTGATGATTAATCAGATTTTCACATGCAGATGGAAGTGAGATAAAAACATCCTTTGTGTACATAAGAATCCAGCTAACATCTGTGACATTCCTAAAAGTCGGCTTCAGCAAGAAATTAGGAATCACTCTGTTTTCAGAATGATTAGATGACACAGAGAAGTAGGGAATAGCAGATGTTCTTTCATCTGAAATGGTTGAGAAAGAGGGAAAAATTATTTTGGTGATGGATGTTTTGAAAGAGCCCAAACAGAAAGAAAGGGGTTGAAATTTCTGATAAAAATTCTACCCAATTTACAAAGAAGGCTGGTACCAACTTTGATTTTCAGGTCCCAAAGGAGTATTTTTAAAAGAAGTTGAAAGATAGTAACTGCTCTTCATGAAAACATTAAAAATGTTATTTATAGGGTACTATAATACCTCTATCAACAAAAAATATACTGGCCACTGTCAAGAAATTCTAATTATAATTCAAATAATAACATTAATGAGGGAGTGAGGACAGGACAGCAGTGTCCAATATCACTCATACTTTTTAACACAAATGTGGAGGAAGTGGTTGAAGGGGCATGGGTAGAACTAGAGAGAAGAATGAAAGGCAGCAGATAATTCATAATATCACTTTGGTTTTTGAATGATCTAGCTTTACTTTGCCAGTCAGTCAAAGGACGGCAAGCATTGCTGAGCACGTTGGAAAGTCAAAGCGACAAGAATGGGATGAGGATTGATGTAAACAAAACAAAGGTTATGAATTTTTCAGGAATGAGAAAAGCTAAGTTAAGTTTTGAAATAGGAGTGCATAAACTAGAACAGGTGGAACAGTTTCCCTATCTCAAACATGTTTTGTTCCCCAATGGTCCAAAACACTTTGAGATAGGGAAGCTGTTGGGGAAACTGGTCCAAAAATGGTAGAGACAGAAGAAGAAGAATTGTGTTAGGCAAAGAAACTTTTACAAGGAAAAGAGAATTTGGCGACTCGGACATTGAGTAATAATGCTGAGAGAAGATTAGTCAAAACTTTGATAGGGAGCATGGTATCGTGCATGCCATTGAAACAAAATTAATGCATAGATTGTAGGTATTTGAAATGTAGGGGCGTATACAGTATGTCCTGTAAGACAGGAAAAGGTGAAATAGATAGAAAGGAAAACAAACAAGGATGTCCTAGTTATACTGGGGGAAGGGAGGGGACTGTTGGGAGAAATACAAAGGAGGTGGGAAAGATGGATGCAGAGTGTTTTGATTGGTGATATGACGTTAAAGAGTGTGAAAGAGCAGAGAATGCTAGGCAAACGAGGAAGGGCTAGGCAAAGAATAGGCATTTTTGGTGTCATGAAGGGAGGAAGGTAGTGTGTGTAATTGAAGAAGGGTTTATTACAGTGTCGTATGCCAGGTTGATTAGTTAGGAGAGGCAAGGAAATGCATTGGTGTATAGGCTGCATCCATTCAAAGCCTACCTTACACAGTAGAACACCAATAATGATAATGAAGGAGTGGTTAAGTTTTGATGGGTGAATCTATTACAGATCCTAAGAAATAACAGCTGAGCACTGCTCCTGATAGATGAGGTGAAGTAGGTATCCATCAGTCTTAATGGGATCAATTTATCTGTACTTTCTGACAGTCCTATTCCTTCTGTTTCTCTAGGAATTAAATCAAAGTGGGTGATATGTAAAGTTCAAAGAGTTCATCTTCTTAAATATTAAATAATATATACAAAGAATATAGGTGACCAATAAAAGAAAAACATGAATTTCCTTTCTCCATTAATTCTTTTGAATTCTTCCCTAAAATATATGTATATACAGTTAAGTCATAAAAATAAAATAAGAGTCTGTTACCATATTAATACGAGGTCTATCCCAAAAGTAGTATGACTTATTTTTTCCCTGATAGACGAACAGCGGTTTCTCTGGTTGATTTTGAGGGAGGGGAGTCTCGGGAAAGGCTGGAGGCAGTTGGCTCTCAGTCTTTGCGGATTGTGGATCGTTCGTTTGCGAAACATCTATAACATGACCTCGTTAAGCTCTGTCATAAACTGGTTATTGGATCAGCGCCATCAAATTTTCAGTGAAACTGGGAAAACCAGGAAAGAGACTCATGACATGCCAAAGGCAACTTATGGTGATAATGCCATGGGTAGATCTGGTGTTTTTGAGTGGCACAAGTCGTTTTGGGAGGGTAGAGGAGATTTTGAAGACACTGAACGTGTAGGATGCGCTATGACCTCAAAAAAAGGAAAAAAAATCTAGCATAAGTGAAGACTTTTTTGGGCAGGGATCCCATATTAAGTGTTTGCATGTTTTATGATGAACTTGACATCTCTAAAAGTGATGTGCATTGACTTGAGAGCAAAAACATGGGCATGAAAAAGTGTATGAAGTTGGAGCCGCGAGTGCTCCCAGATGAACAAAAGGAAACTCACATGTGGATCTGCCAAGAGCTTCTCAACCATGTGAGGAAGGATCCCCCAGACTTCTTACTCTCTCTCTCTCCCCCCCCCCCTGCCCTGAATTCATGCTCAAAGGACATCCCCAGAGCTCGGAGGAAGCGTAATAACAGGTTGTGACGAGGGAGCTTAGCAGCATTCCATGCGCCACCTTCCAGAAGGTGTGCGAGGCATGGAAAACCCACTGTCAGCGGTGTGTGGATGCACAAGGGTGCTCTTTCATAGAGATTTGAGTGAATGAATCAATTCTGGCCATGATTTTTTTTATCGACTCAGTCCTACTGCTTTCTACTTTGCAAGGCATGTTCTCCTCTTCAGGATTTATTTAGCCCCTTAAATGTTACCAACCAACAATGACTCAAAATACATACTGAAGACAATATTTCATTTAAAAGATTTGTTTTTCTATAAGCACTTTTCTTCAGCAAGATACATACCCATGTGCTTCCTGAATCCTACTCTTTTCCTTTTTCCAAGGATTTTAGGTACAAATGAATGAATGTTGGATTTAGAAATGTACTAATCTTTGGTTGCATTCTCTTACATTTTTCGTAAGGAAGTTTTTTAATATAATATTCACTTGCTTGCTATCCCATGATAATAAAAAAGGAGTAATTTTTAGATGAAACATCAATGCCATTGACAAAACAATGTAAGCTTTTAGTAAAAATTATACGAAAGGGGACAGAAAATGAGATAAAGTACAAAAGAAGGAAAGGATGATGGAAATGTCTTCAACAGGGTGCCCATTTACCCCTGATCTGATTTTAGGGTAGTGTTACTCTTTGGCAGGGATGGTGTCATCCTTCAACATTTGACCCCATAAAATAGAACATTGATGCAATCGGGACATCAGGAGCCACATGCAGACTACCTTTCCAATTCACTTCCCTCCCATCACATCCCATTGTTGCTTTTTCCTTGGTGGCCAACGCCTTTGAAACATAATTTTAATGAACTAGCAAATATCTCTTGATGGAAACTTTAAAATTACATCGATAACTGAAATATAATGAGCCAATTGTTACCATTATGAACTAAATTCATCCAGAGAGTTACATCCCCTTTCGTTCTGGACATTCAGCATCTTTTATGGAAATCTAATAGCATTCTGGCTTCATTTTTCGGTTCATCTGTGAACTTCAGAATCTTAGGAAATTTTATTTGTATAGATGGAGATGGGAGTGATGAAATACATTTCTAAGTATGAACTTTAGATCCTCTGGGTAAATCAATTGCTAAACTTCTGGAGCTTGATGAAATTTAGTGACTTGAAAATTTCAATGATTTGATGAGTTTAAGATCTAATTTTGGGCAAAAATGACAAATTTAAGACATATCATCAATGAAGTTACTAATTATAAAATGTTAGTTTTCAGATATAGTATAGCTATGGTGGTTTCATGAAGTATTAAAAGAAAAAGCTAATGAGTATTCTATCTATATCTTAAACAAGAGCTTATGGTCTCTACTGAATCCTAGTGCATAGTGTTTTGCTTGCCATAATGTTTATTAAATTTTTACATTGTATCCTTAAAAGTAAAACTATTAGTCAGGTGGGTAACCCACTTGCCTGTTAACCTAAAGGTCAAAAATTCGAGTTCCACCTCATACATGGGTATTGTATCAACTCTGGTGGTTGGGCCCCTGGGACAAACCCCTAGGGACCTGATGGCAAACAAGCCAAAGGCTTATGGGGGTTCCAATGGGTTCACAGACTACCAGGGGCCTCCAGGAGGAAAAAAACTTGAAGCATGCAAAAATACTCATATGGAAATAATCATTCCCATTCATCATCATCTTATTCAGTTCTTAAATTTGCCCAGAAAAAACATATCCACTCAGCAAAATCAATGATAGCCATCTTCACTGCCCAGAAGGTAAGTAACAAAGACATTCCTGATTAGAGCACTCTCAGAATTTCTTCCCTCTGAGCAAAGTGCCAAGGATAAATTTGAGTAAGAATTAATGCATGTTGAACCCTATGAGGCTGTTTTGTCTTCCTTGAACTCTTATCTGCATGTTTGTGTTCCATTGTTAGGGGAATTTTTAAAATGAAATGGATAAACCTTTTTTAGCTCACTCCAATTCAGTATACTATCAAATTTCTGATGCAATAAGAGAGAGACCTCCCTAACGCAAAATGTTCGAGCAATCACCACAGAGATTGTAGAAAATGCTTTTAATTGACACAGTTACATTCAGTTGGAAAAAGAAGGAAATGGGATGTGAAGAGCTTAGATACATATATGTAGTTAATGCAAAATGTGAAAATAGGATGCTTGAAAGGATTAATGTCCAACAAATTGCTAAGGATTCATGTATCTTAAATCTTAGCATCACATTTGACAGGTCAGTTGCTAAATGTGGTATTGAGTGAGTAAGTAAAATTCTTAATATCTGTTTTATACATGAATTGCAATTCACTTTGAAAGTAAAATTATACCTTTATGTTCATTTCACAATACTCAAAATGCTAGTTGAATGCTAAAATATGCCCTTTAACTCTTCAAAGTAGATTGATTATATTTAAGCCAAGCACTTGATGTGCTCCCATGTAATGTTGGGAACTAAATTCAGATATGCTTTTGTTTCCTATCTATATTTAAAATTCTTAAATATATTCTCTAGATCTAATGAGATTACAGAGATCTAGGAATAAGGTCCCATAGTGAGATTCCTAGTAGCAAACTAACACTGAACTATGTATATCCATATTCTGTTTCTCAGGATATAATGAACATGTAATTTCATAAATATTCAGAATAATATACCAAAATCATATACTCAATATATATATGGTATAACTCCATTACAATGGTGGGCCAAAGGTCTGGTGAATAGGTTAAGGCCACCTCATACTGATCAAATTTGAGATGTTTATAAAAATAAAGCATATAAAATTAAGCCAAAAAAGTGATAATTCAGAAATAATGTGGTAACGCACAAATTATGACCTGTCTGGCTACCCTTCCCTAACATATACAGAATCTCTAGATTTAATGTTTCACTTAATGTCAGGTTAAAAAAAACTGATGCCGCAAGTAAGTGAAATGCAATTTATCTAAAATTTAAGTCTGTGGAAAATAGCAAACACCTTTAATATGGACATCACACAATTCCATGGGATGAAGCCTGAAAGCTTTAAATATTACAGAAATATTTTGCAATTAATTTTCTAGTGATTCTTCTGGACATGACTGTTATATTATTTAACCTTTTTTGATATCACTTCAATAGGAATATACAGCACATGCCATCTGGTGTAATATTAGATTATTTGACACATCATCATAATGAAGTTTCAACCTCTGTCTTTCAAAACATGCATGATGTAACAAGGCTTAAAGGGTTACAGAAACATTAGCATCGTAATCGGGACAATAAAAAATTACCAAAGCAAAAATAAATTTGAAGAAATATTATTTGTCCTAATATTGGAATACATGATTTAGCATTGAGGAAGTTTAGGTTTAATTCAGCAGGTTTCCCAAATGAGGATTACTATATAGTAAGAGAAATTAAAGAATCAACAACTTCACTACATACCAATGGATATTATCGCATGTGATAGGAGGCTACAACCATTAGTGTGCCCTTGGCAGCACTTTTTAGGGTGTGGCACTTCTGCTCTACTTTAGTGGTCAGGGACCTGGGGTCAATTACTACAACAAGAGTAAAAACAAAATCAACGAGAAGCGCGTGGCTTATTCAGCAACTATCCCAGTGGCATGTACTGCACCAGTAGCTGCAAGCAACTACTTTTCCAAAATGTTCTCTTTAAAATTGCATGAATTTTAAGCAGAGTAATTATTAACTAAACATATTAAGTCCTTTGAACCTGTGGCGGCGCAAGGAGAGCAGACGGAACGCACGGTGGAACTTATTTGTTCCAAGTTCCGGAAAGTACCACCAGGGGGACACGGCGTCGCTACGACAGAGAAAGGTGGACGTCGGTCGGGAGAGTCAGTCTGCCGCGAATGAAGAAGCAAGCTGTACGATCGCCCTCTGTAAATCCGTTTCGATAATAAACCCGTTGAGTTTAACGCTCGAGTGTAATTTTTCCTAACGTCCACTAGCGTAGAAGGATACCCCTTCATTGGTGACCCCGACGTGATCACGCGTGAGCTAAGGTTTGCATTTTTTTTTTCGTTCTGTGACTTGAAGCGCCACGTGGTGCAAAATGCCGCCTCCAAGCAACGGGTCGGAGGAGTCAATCGTAAACAGAGTGACGATGCGAGTTCCACCTTTTTGGCCAGAAAAGCCGGCTCTATGGTTTTCGCAGCTGGAAGTTCAGTTCTCGCTAGCGGGAATAACGAGTGAGGCGACGAAGTATTCCCACGTGGTCGCCCAGTTAGACAATCGCCACGCGCTGGAAGTGGAGGACATTATTGTGAATCCCCCCAGGGCAGACCCATACCAGAAGATCAAGGAGGAATTCATCCAACGACTCTCCGTCTCGCAGGCGCAGAAAATACGTCAACTCCTCGAGCACGAGGAGTTGGGGGACCGGAAGCCATCCCAGTTCTTGCGCCATCTACGGACGTTGGCTGGCGTTGCCGTGCCAGACGACTTTCTGAAGACGCTGTGGATGAATCGCTTGCCATCCCACACACAGTCCATCCTGGCCTCACAAGACTCGCTGGAACTGGAAAGCTTGTCGAAACTAGCCGACAAGGTGCACGAGGTGCCGCGCCCCCCGCAAGTCGCCAGTGTCACGCCGCATTCCGAAGTGGAGGAACTTCGAAGTCAGATAGCGGCCCTTACACAACAGGTAGCCGCGTTGACTGCTTCTTGTCCAGATTTTCGCGGACGGAAACGTTCCAAAAGCCGACAGCGGCGTGCCCGCAGCCCTTCCGCGCCCCCAGATGCAAGGTGGTGCTGGTATCATGTTACTTTTGGTGCTCGCGCGACTAAGTGCCGTTCCCCGTGCGCCTATAAGTCGGAAAACCACGAGGGCAGGGCGTAATTGCGGCCGACGCCCGCTGCCCCCAGCCTCGCCGCCTGTATGTTGTGGACTCGGTGACGAAGACAGAATTCCTGGTCGACACCGGTTCCGATCTTTGCGTTTACCCGCGTACGCTGGTGAAGGGACGACAGCCACTTTCTACCTACCAGCTATTTGCCGCGAACGGGACGGTGATAAAGACCTACGGGTGGATAGACTTAGCCTTGAATTTAGGCCTAAAGCGGGACTTCCGTTGGCGCTTCGTCGTGGCGGATGTCGATAGGCCCATCATTGGCGTGGACTTTTTGTCCTTTTACAGCCTTTTAGTGGACGTCCGCCGGCAGCGAATAACGGATGGGATAACGTCGTTGGGCACGGGCGGTCGCATTGTGCCGTGTTCGGTCCCGCAGGTGAAGACTGTAATCGAATCATCTCGATTCCATGAGATTCTGACCGAATTCTCAGAGATCACTCGCCCAGCTGGCACACCGAGGGAGCCCCGGCACGCGACCATGCATCACATCAAGGTGACGTCCGGACCCCCCGTCGCCTGCAAGCCCCGGCGACTAGCACCAGATAAGCTCGCCATCGCCAAGAAGGAGTTCGACGAGATGCTACGCAGCGGTACGGTCCGACGGTCGGACAGTTGTTGGGCCTCGGCTCTGCATCTGGTGCCCAAGAAGGATGGCGAGTGGCGTCCCTGCGGGGATTATCGCGGTCTCAACGCGCGGACCATTCCCGACCGATACCCGGTGCCTCATATCGCCGATTTTGCGCACAATCTGGCCGGCAAGACTGTATTTTCGCGTATTGACCTCGTACGCGCGTACCACCAAATACCTGTGTGCCCCGACGACATTTCAAAAACGGCAATCATCACGCCATTCGGACTCTTTGAATTCCCGTGCATGCCGTTCGGCCTGAGAAATGCAGCCCAAACATTTCAAAGGTTCATCGATGAGGTGTTAAGGGGTTTGGACCACTCGTACGCCTATTTAGACGACATTTTAGTCGCCTCGATGGACGTTGAAGAGCACGAGCGCCATCTACGTGAGCTATTTGCGCGTTTGCGGGAGTACGGAGTGCTTGTAAATCCCGCCAAATGTGTGCTAGGTAGGACGGAAGTGTCCTTCTTAGGCTACTGTGTCAGTGCATCCGGGGTTAAGCCGACGACGGCGAAAATAGATGCGATTAAGTGCTTTCCTGTCCCGGAAACTGTGAAAAAACTGCGCCAATTCTTGGGCATGATTAACTTTTATAGACGGCTCATTCCAAAGGCTGCGGCAATCCAACTGCCACTTAACGATGTCCTAAGGGGGGGAGTAAAAGGGAATGAACCTGTGCGGTGGAATAACGACTTGGATCGTGCGTTCAATGAATGCAAAGACGCCCTCGCGCAAGCGACGTTTCTCGCGCACCCAGACGTCTCTCTGCCCTTAGGCCTTTTTACGGACGCGTCGGACGCCTCGTTGGGCGGAGTCTTGCAGCAGAGTACGAGCAACGGTTGGCAGCCACTCGGTTTCTTTACCCGTAGACTCACTTCCACGCAGCAAAAGTACAGCCCGTACGACAGGGAACTGCTTGCCGTGTATGAATCTGTTAAATATTTTCGGCATATGCTCGAGGGTCGTGAATTTTCAATTTTTACTGACCATAAACCCCTGATTTATGCCTTCGCCCAAAAACCAGAAAAGTGTTCCCCGCGTCAGTTTCGGCATCTAAATTACATTGCCCAGTTCTCCAGCGACATCCGTCATCTGTCAGGCAGCGAAAACGTAGTCGCGGACGCCCTTTCAAGGGTAGAAGCTGTGAGTGGTGCCATCGATTACCGCGCCCTCGCACGTTCTCAGGCGGAAGACGACCGGCTCAAACAGCCCAACGATTCCCTCCGGTTGAAAATGATGCGCATTCCCGAGTGTGAATTTCAGTTATATTGTGACGTGTCGACACCATCAGTCCGCCCTTATGTAACTGAACCCTTCCGGAAGCCAGTCTTTGACTCGCTGCATTGCTTGTCACACCCAGGAATACGGGCTTCCACCAAGTTGGTCGCAGAACGGTTCGTGTGGCCCTCGATGCGCAAGGATTGTCGTGCATGGACACGCGCATGTATTCCCTGCCAGCGAGCGAAGATTCATCGCCACACAGTGTCCCCTGTGGGAGGCTTTGCGCCGCCCACCCAGCGTTTTGAACATGTTCATATCGACATTGTAGGCCCCTTGCCGGTTTCCGCGGGATATCGGTATTGCCTGACGTGTGTCGATCGTTTTTCAAGATGGCCAGAGGCGTTCCCGGTTAGGGACGCAACAGCTGACACGGTCGCCAAGGAATTCTTTCGGAATTGGGTGGCTCGCTTCGGCACTCCACTCCGGATTACGACGGACCAAGGCCGACAGTTTGAATCACATCTGTTCCAGCAGTTGGCGGGGCTCACCGGTTCGAGGCACCTGAGAACCACGGCTTATCACCCCGCAGCAAATGGCATGGTGGAGAGGTTCCACCGCCAACTGAAGGCAGCCATAATGTGCCACCAGTCGGATGGTTGGCCGGACGTCCTGCCAGTAGTGCTGCTCGGTATACGAGCCGCCTGGAAAGCAGACATTGGGGCGTCGCCGGCGGAGATGGTTTATGGTCAACCACTCCGTCTACCAGGAGAGTTTTTCGTCCCTAGCGAGCGGCCGGCGGACGACGACCTTAATTTCGCCGCGCAGCTACGGCAACATTTCTCCACCATACGACCAGTTCCTGCGTCACGCCACGGCAAGAAGTCTGTCTTCTTGCATCAAGACCTGTCGTCCTCATCCCACGTTTTCGTGAGAAACGACGCGACAAAGGTTAATCTTCAGCCACCGTACGAGGGTCCCTTCCCGGTCATCCGAAGAGAGCCAAAATTTTTCGTGGTCAACGTCCGAGGTAGTGAGAAAACAATTTCAATCGACCGCATAAAACCTGCCTACACTCTTGAGGAGAACGACGGGACGAGCAGCGCAGCACCCGCATCTCTTCGGGACAAAACACACCCAAGAACCACCACTGCTGCACCTGCCGAAGAGCCGAGAGAGACCCGCTTTGGGAGGAGGGTCCATTTCCCAAAGCACCTGGAAGATTTTGTACCATAGCATCTCACTTCTTTTCGCTAATCCTTCCTTTTTCATTCTTTAGTGGCCTAAAGTCTACAGAGGGGGTGATGTGGCGGCGCAAGGAGAGCAGACGGAACGCACGGTGGAACTTATTTGTTCCAAGTTCCGGAAAGTACCACCAGGGGGACACGGCGTCGCTACGACAGAGAAAGGTGGACGTCGGTCGGGAGAGTCAGTCTGCCGCGAATGAAGAAGCAAGCTGTACGATCGCCCTCTGTAAATCCGTTTCGATAATAAACCCGTTGAGTTTAACGCTCGAGTGTAATTTTTCCTAACGTCCACTAGCGTAGAAGGATACCCCTTCAAACCTTTAACTTATACAGTAGAATCACATACAAGCACTTGACCTTCCTTGAAAAGCAAAAACCTTGTTTATTAAAACTGCTTTTTGCACATAAATAAATATAAAATACGATAATGCGTTCAATGCTAAAAAAATAAATTATGTACAAGTTTAATTCAAATAAAATTATGCATACATTGTTTAGGGTTGTGAATCATGTACACTTTTTCTTCTGTAGCGGAATGAAGCAACCGGGAATGCAAACTCGATTAGCAAAAACAAATAATAATAATACTTTATTCATTTTGAAAAATGGTACAACCACATTAAACGTCATCAATGTAAATGTTAATTAATATATAATCGTAAGTTCTTCAATGTTATGAAGATTGTCACAAAAGAATTCGTCCAATGAGTAAAGTAACCAGGTATACACCCCAATCTTGAAACTCTGGAAACAGTCCAATTTCAACTGAGTAGGCAGAAAGTTATACAGTCGTATGTTCACATTATGAAATGTGTTGTAAGTAGATGACAATCTACAAGAAGTAGTATTTAGATTCACTTTACCTCTTGTGGTGTAGTTATGGATGTGAGATCTTAATTGGTAAGTTTATAGATTAACCTCAGCACGAATCAGAGCCTTAAATATATATAAACTAATTCAGTCATGATTCCATACCTAATAAAAAAAGGTTTGCAGGAATCATGCGTTGGTATATTAGCCAGAGAGCGAATAGCTCTCTATTGTAGTAGCAAAATTTGTTTAACATGTGGGGAATGACCCCATAACTCAACACCATAATTCAAATGACATTGAAAGAAGGCATGGTAAAGAGTTCAACAATACTAATTTGAAATAAGAAAGTTGAGCTTTATTAACACATAAACAGCTTTATCAGTTTATTACAGATCTGACTGATGTAGGTCTATCAGTTACGTTTTGAATCAATATGAATTCCTAGTACTTTAGTAGTTTCAATATCAGTTATTTTTGATTTAAGACTGCACACAATATGCTGAGTTTTGTTAGTATTTAAATATAAATGATCAATATGAAACCATTCCTTAGCCTGTATTTGGGCAGTGCTAGATCATAACTGCATCTTCTAGATGTTGACATTTTTGCTCAAAAATAGTGTCATCAGCATATAAAACAGATGTGGGTTTCATATGACAGGGCAAATCATTAATCATGATTATGAAAAGTACTGGGCCAAGCACGGAGCCCCGTGGGACACCACATTTTGCTTTAAGACCTGCAGATCATCAGCCATAAAGTTCAACCAATTGGTGGCGGTCATCCAAATATGACTTCATTAGTTTCAGTGCAACTACTTTAACACCATAATATTCTAGCTTTGATGGTAATATTGAATGATTAACACAGCCGAAAGCCTAACTAAGATCACATGGTGTCAAAGAGACTGATTCCTTCTTTTCAAATGCATTAATGACAAAATTAACTATGGACTCTACAGCCAAATTCAGGATTTCCAGGATCAAAATCCAAGCTGTGATTTAGAAAACAGATTATTTGACTCAAGAAAATCACATATTTGATCTTTCATAATAGCTTCAAAAATGTTAGCAAAAACTGGAACTATGGAAATGGGGCAGTAGTTAGTTAAATCATCTTTATCACCTTTCTTATAGACAGGTACTGTTTTGTTATATTTTCGAGCTTTTGTAAAATTTCCTGTCTCAAAACATAAGTTGAGTAACATAGCTAATGGTTCCGCAATGAACACAATAATGTCCTTGATTAGGGAATTGGACCAACCATAAATATCCTTACTGTAGTATTTTTTAAATTTTTTAAGAGTCGACATAATATCAAATGAAGTAACAAAATCTCATTTAAAATTTAAATTATTTGGAGGAAGATTTTGCAGCATATTGCCAATATTGGCACAATCCACGTTTTGAGAGAACTTGTCTTCAACAACTTTTAAGAAAAAATTATTTACAGCATCTGGGGTAAAAGGAAGATTTTCCTTTGCATTACCATGACCAACGTCTTCATTGATTACTCTCCATGCTGCGTTTTGCTTATTTTTTGCGTTCAATATAAAATCCTTATAAGCTTTAATTTTTGCACACCTAATTGAGTCACAATAATCCCTTTTGTATTTCAACTAAGCCTCTTTGTCATGTAGGTTTCTACTGGTTTTGTAAGAGTGGTGGTTACTAAGTAAATCATTTCCAAGAGCTAACAACTCCCCAGTATACCAGAGATTATTTTTAGTTTTGTGGGCATAGAGTTTAGAGATTTTTTTAGGTCAACCATGTTCAAAAATGTCTAGGAAATTACCTAAAAAACTTGAAAAACAAGTTTGTTCAACAGAGTCTGTGCAAATACCATGCAAGATAGAAGCAGTTTGAAACTCTATAAACCTATTGTTATGGGGCTAATAATAATGGTTTCACCTCTATTTGAGAATACCTTTGGAGTTATTTGAGTCTTAAAAGTGAAGCTTATACCTTGAGGGTCATATAGGAGATAGTCAATAACTCTTATACTACGCCGTTCAGGACCACAATTGGTAATTACTTATTAAAAAGGAACTGAAATAATTTTTTTATTATTTATGATACATACCTAATACCTATGTACTTGAAAGCTAACAGGAGTTTCAGAAATAACTTTGCAGTTTCCACATAAAATAACTTATTTATTTTCTACTAGTTTCGCTACACTGAAGCATCTTCAGGAACGTACAAAGAAAATATTCCTTTTTCACACATATATATACTAGTCCAAGTTGGTGTGGGTTGGGTGGGTGGGGGGGGGACTGACGCGCTGCCTGGGTGGGGGCGGTCAGAGTGGGTGAGAGGGGTTGACTGTGAGTAGCGGGGACTAGGGAAGGATTATGGAGGGACGGTTATTCGCAGGGGGGTAGATTCGCTACAGTGTAGCGAAACTAGTAGAAAATAAATAAGTTATTTTATGTGGAAACTGCAAAGTTATTTCTGAAACTCCTGTTTACAATGGATTTCCACAAAGTCTCGGCCTCAACCATCAATCATACTTGAAAGCTGTCTAGAGTCATTTGTTTTTTCTAACACTTCAACATTTTGTAAAAATGAAACTCAGAATTATCATTGAATAAACTTCTTGCAAATTAAATTGATTCCTCCCACCCCATCATGCTTTATGCGAAAAGTTGCTCGTTAAGCGAGTCTTTTTGGGATCAATATTTCTTCCCATAATGTAAATTACTCACCGAGAGAGATGCTTGTTAAGCGAGGTCCCACTGTACTTCAAATTTCCACTAAAAGCTCATCAATGGGAACTAACAAGCTAAAGACAACCAGCAGTGTAAGTACTTGGCATGAGCTCCCTCCATTGTGAAATTTACAAACTTGCAATGAGCAAGCATGGCATGTAATACCCATTTCCAATGTCTAAAATGTAGTTGTGCGATCACAATATAGAAGATGTGAATGCATGACACATTGAGGACTAGACTATTAAAAAATGATTGTGTTCAAGAGTCTGGTAATATTTTGAGAGCGTTTAGCATAGTTATTTCAGGTGTTAAACAAAGAACTACAGAGGTCATGGAGTGATCATGGCATTTTGCACAGCACAGGACTAGTTTACAAGTCACAGACTAATGAATTGCCCATTTACAGCATGGTAATTTTATATGTGCATCAGCAAACTTGTTCAATATCATTCTTAATTTCCTGTTTGACATATGTAGTCATCAGAATTAGTGCAATCGTGGATGGTAGATATTAAACAATATTTGTGCTCATAAAAAAACAAAAATTATAAAGTTTTATGAGAAGATTTTTAAAAATGCATAAATTTGTTTGACGCTTGCAGTTGATATCAAAACTGAGCTCTGCATGTGTTAGGGTTTTCACCATGCTTGCTACTTTGCATAGACAGTTTCACCAACATCCCAACTGGTGTCTTCAGGTCTGAGGTAGATTGCTGCAATTGGTAGTGTTTGTATCAGTCATCCCATCTCATTTCTGCCCTCTGACTGGTGTTTGGCAATTTCGAAACGAGCAATCATGACATCAGTAATTTAATGCCTACAGGTATCTCTCCAATGAATGAAATATGATTGAGTGATCACACTATGGAAGCTGTGGACACAGTGTATGCAAGGCATATTCACAAAAAAATGAATGTGTTGTCAGTATAGCTCCGTCAAAGGGTTGGTTTTTCTCATATGAGTCCAGGTACACTTTTTTCAATCTCTATATAAAGATTTATAATTATTGGCAAGAGTGGCGAAACCATAACCTGTCTGACAGTTCACAGTTTTTCCCTACCTTTCGGAAAAATTAATTCCTGAGGCAGTACTACAGAAGTTAGGGATTCTAAAGTAGGTACCCAAGTTATTTCCCTGGCTATCTTCACAGAGTTCCATATCAGTACATTTGTGAACAAAGATGTGATGTTGAAGCTGATCAGGGTATCACCTTTGTTGATTGTAACATGCATCCACATATCAATTAAATGTGTGGAGTGCTTCATGAAGGACAACATTCTCCCAAATGACGTGGCAATGACTTAGCCAAGTATTTTGTTTCGTAAATAGTTGTCTTGTGTATATAAACCAGCTGGTCAGAGCCAGGTATTAAGTGTGTGTCAGTCCGATTCACTTTTGGCCTCACTGGTATGCATTTTTTTAATGCTGGTGGTATTATCATGCATGCAACACTGCTACGGCATGTATAATTTTTTCCATTATTGCAGTTCGAATTTTTAGCATTAGTGACATCTACAGAAATGACTCATGAGTATGATTACAAATTTTTGGGATCAAAGAGAGAGAAAAATGGATTGGTTAAACTTATTTTGTATCATTTGGTAAATCTCATCATCATTTGGTGTCAGTGACTAGGAAAGGGAAGCATAAGATTGCAAGATAAGAAATGAGATAGGGTGACAGTGCTTAGTAAAGGGGAAAGAATGTATTGACCGAGATGTTGTTGAGTTGGATTACTTCTGAATATATAGTGGAGTAATATGGCTACAAGAAATTTCATTGAAGAACTGTTCATTGAACAATAAGTGTCTATGCTATGCAGGAAGATGTCAACTTCACTTTGATCTTAGCCATAAGACAGAGCTTAGAATGAATTTCAAGCAGAAGAAATAAATGCAAGGCAAAAGAAGCTATAGGAAATCCAAAATATAAATACCTACAGCTCAAGAACACAAAAAAACTCAATATGTTGGTTTCCAAAGATAAGTTTCGAAAATATAAATATATTAATAAGAAACAGTAGTTGCAATAACAATTGACCATAATGTATATAATACCTGGATATATGGGTAAATATACTGCTCACATTTAGTAAGACTTTAAGTGTAGTGTTTGCAATATTATATTGAGAAAGTAGAAATTATTCAATAGAAAAAAGAAACGGTTATAGATTATAGACAATTAGAACCAAGTACCTTAGCAATTCCATAAGTATATCTTAGGTAGTTTTAAAAAAGAATACCGGAAAACATTTCAAACTTTCAATGTGGTTTAATGCAAAAAAGCCTTTTCACCAACAGCCATTTCTCCATTCATAATAATGGGATACTTAAAGGGCAAAATTAAATAACATGCGGTAAATTTAGATTACTGTAAACATCTTTGTGAATGATTTATAAAATGCCTATCGTTTCTAATTCCTCAACATATGTTGTAAGGGTTTATTGTGATACAATTGAGACATGGTACCATACAAAAACAACTACTTATGGATATCGAGGAAGAAAGTTCACATTACAGTCAATTTAGCTCAATTTATAATTGACAAAAATGCATTTATTCCTACGTTACGCATTGTGTAATCACAGATAAGGACAACCATAATTTAAACTGGAGCGTTTCACAAATATGAGAACATATATTTGCAAGAAAATTTCGATACATTGCCACTTTCGATACCTATCGAAATCGGGGATAACTTCATTTATCACTTCTCACTCATGTGTTCATTTGTTTACTAAATGTACTGACCTGGCATGGAAGTCGGCAATATTTGTGAGGAAATTAACGATGGAAAAGTTGGTAATAACCAATTTCATTGTGGCACTAGGGAAGATAGTAACGAAAGTACTTGCAATACAAAGGTAGAGAAGCTGGTGGATGAGAAGATAGTCCTAAACGATGGCCTATCCAAAAAGCAAAGGAAAAGACTTATGAAAAGGGAGAAATGGCTACAGGTACGCAAATTGAAAAGGTACGTTTCTTTAATCTCAAATGCTGCTCTATATTTTTACCATGAATTAGTGAACCGATATTTTCTCCCATATGGATGTTATTGCAGGATTAAAGAGAAAGAGAAGCAGAAGCAAAAGAAAAAAAATGCTCTACAGAATAATATTAAACTCGGCCCCTCCAGGAAAGAACTGAAATACAATAAAATGTCAGGCAGCCAATGTAAAGTAAGGGTTGTCATTGACTTATCGTTTAATGACCTCATGAATGATAAGGTTTGTACTGAGACTTCAAGCACTGTATTTAGTGTATGGCGCATTAGTTTTTAATGACTATGAACTAGTCTGTTTACTACAGATAATTTAAACGCATAAATATCTTTCATAGGACATAGGAAAATGTGTCAAGCAAATTCATCATTGTTATAGTGTGAATAGAAGACATTCAGATCCTATGCAATTTTACCTGACAAGTTTTAATGGTCGCTTGGAAGAGGACATGGAAAAACATGATGGTTTCCGGAACTGGGATGTTAGTAAGCATGAATCCATTTTAGTGAGTCTTCTGCAGACATTCCATATAGTGCTAATGGTCATGGGAAGAATGTTTTATTCAGATTTATGTAAGAGAGACCTCATTAGCGGCCACTTGTTCATATCTCGATTCTTAACTATGTAATGATAGGTTGATTGCCATAATTAGCTCAAGTTTCCACAACATTAAGTGTTTGCAAGATATGCACAGGTGGCATGTTTTTTCAATGTTTTTGACATTTTTCTGTTTGGTTTCTTCGTATCCCACATATTTTGGGCTTTTTGTAAGCTTTTAGCACCTTTTAAGACATTCATGAGAATCTACTGCACCCCTTGCCTATGCCATTAGGGGTTTATTGGGACTCAATATATATTTCACTATGCTATCACTTTTAACTTTAATATCTTGTTGGTTCTAAATGTTTTCTTTATAATTAAGTCATATTAGCATATCATTTGATTATCCAGTATTATATTTTATGTACTATTGCTAATACATTAAAACTAGACTGCGATCATCCTAATTATCTACAGATAATGTGCTATACTATTGCAGATAAATTTTTCATCTGAGCATTTCACAAAACTTTTCCAGCCAAATGAGCTGGTATACTTAACAAGTGATTCAGAAAATGTCATCACCTCATTAGAAGATGACAAAGTTTACATAATTGGAGGACTGGTGGACCATAATTCTCAAAAGGTAATGAACATTCTAATAAACTTTTTAACAGATTAATTTGTGTACTAACAATAGCCTTAGAGATGGCCATTTTACTAGTTAGGTAGTTTGCTCTCGTTGAAATGACTGAAAATGCATTTCAAATGCTCAATACAAAATAATAAAAATATGGTGAGCAATATTTTTATTTCTCCTTTCAGCATGGAGTTAATTGTAATTCCCTGAAAATTGAGTGCTATATGCCTCACTGTTGTTCACCATGTAAGCTCATTTTGGCGATTATTATTATCGGTAATATACCGGTTAAAGTAAGGTTTTTGATGGACACAGCCTACCAAATGGTGCATTGAATATTTCTTTGAACGAAACACAATTTGACATCTAACCTTACAATAAGCTCCTATTCGATTTGGTTACGTCTTTCCTTTATTTCATCCATCATCCCTACCCTAGTCCTGCCCCTTCCTCCCTTTCCTTGCATCTATTCCATCTTTCCGGCCTCTTTCTGGTTTCCCCCTGCAATCCTCTCTCCTCTCCCACCATGCCTTGCACTTCATTTGTTTTCCTTTCAGTCACTTCATCTTTCCCATCCTTCACCACACTCATATTTCAAATTCCTTCATCTCATCCTGTTTCAATGACCACGGTTCTGTGCCTTAAAAACCATGCTCCACATCAAGGTTTTGATGAGCCTTCTCTTAACATCCTTACTCACCTACTGCCTCCTCGTGAAAACTTCTTTGCCTAATGCATTTCTCCTTTTGTCCCTACTATGTTTGGTCCAGAACACTTCCAAAATAAGTTAACTGTTCCCACCTGCTCCTGGTTTTGCCCCCCTATTTGAATGTTTAGCTAATCCTATCTCTTTCTGGAAAACTGCATAACCTCTGTTTTATATACATTTATTTTCATCCCATTTCTATTGCACTTACTTTTCAATTTACTCAGCAATGCTTGCTTACACTTGGATGACTGACAAATTAAAGCTTAGTCATCCACGAAACTAACTGATTTTATGAATTCCCCTCTGACTTTGATTCCTATCTCCAGTTCTTCCCATGCCTCTTTGACCATTTCCTCCACATATATGTTGAAAAGATTTGGTGATAATGGACACCCTTGTTTTACTCTACTTTCTTGCATCACCCATAAGGAGACTCCTTCCACCACTATGTAGCAGTCTGAGATAAATATAGGTTGTGGATATGCCTCCCATCCATCCAATCTACTCCTATTTTCTGCAATACATTCATCAGTTCTACCTGATTCAGCAATGAAATGACTTTTTGAAACCTACAAATCAGGCAAATGCATCCCGATTTAATTGTATGTTCCTACCTATTGCTGACCTCATTATTTCAATGGCCTAATGTGTGGCTCTCTGAGCCCTGAACCCAAATTGAGCATCCCCCAAGTAATCATTTGCCCTGCTCTCCATCTGCTTGTTGATGATCCTTAGAACCACTTTAGCTGCATGCAAAATAAAGCTTATTATGTTATTATCATCCCATACCACTGCCTTTCCCTTTTTTGGAATAGATACTAACACTAATCTAATGGAAGTCTTCCGGCCAGATTCCTTCCTCATAAATGCTACAAATTAGTAAACTCTTTCTCACAAAATTACCTAAACCTTTTTGTAGTTCTGTGGGAATATTTTCTACCCCCATGTCACCATCAATTAAGCCTTGACCTCAGTTGACCAAAGGTATGCCTTATTCTCTCTCCTTATCTAATCTCACTGGTCTAATTTATTAACCGTACAGTTCTCTATTTATTCCTTCCATCTCTCTTCGATCTTTTCTGGTTTGTTTTCTCTTGCTTCCTAACAGGGCTTTGACCTTCCTGTAGAGCATACCAATTTCACCCTTTCTGTGTCAACTTTCCATATCCTTGGTCTATGTTTTCAACTATGCTTCTTATGCTTTATTTGTAACCCTCCTCGGTTTATTATTCAACTTTTTATTCTTCCTCCTGCCCAAATCTGTGTTTATTTTCTTCCTCTAGTCTAACTTTGCTTAATCAAAAAGGCCTTGCACATTTGTTGATCTGGATCTCATTTAGCTACTCATCCTATTCTTTAAGCATCTTCTGGTTATAATTAGAATTTTCATATCTAATGTTCCTATCCAATTCACAATTAGGAATTACTAATGTAATGTAAACAAAGAGTCAACTCCTGGGAATCTCCATTTAAAAGTACTTTCCTGCCGCTACATGTTGAATTGTCAAAAACACAGTGCCACTTAGTCTCCAGGGAAGCTGCAGACGAATGCTGATTTACTTTTTATATTTACATGCATCAATTGGTTGTGTAGGAGAGTTAAAATTGTTATGATAGGTGATTAGTTTGCATTGAAATCAAGGAGAGACCTGGACATATGAAAGGACTTTGCCACTTCAACCCAGGATTGGGGGAGCGAAAAAACACTCCAATTTGAGTGTAAATGAAGGAGGGTGCCTCAGTGTTAGTGGAGTATTTACACTATGAAACATTAATATTAAAATATCGACTAACAACTCATGGAATAGGTAAGCCTCACACTTGGTCTTGGTGATCTCTAGCTCCGGTAAACACCAGAACTTTCGTAAATACCTCGAACTTGGAATTGAAATGCATGAAATCATATATTTGTCATGCCTATGCTCTGACTGGCTAACAAAAGTAAAATCAGTGATGCCATTACTCTAATATTACTTGCTGAACAATGCTGCTAGCTGAAAATTAACTTCATTGAAATATGTTGACAAACCGTGCACAATTAATAAATTTAACACATAACACGAAAATGGAGTTGCAGGATTTGTGCAATAGATTCAAAACATGAAAATATTGGGCACCACAGTGCTTAAGCCTCTTGATGCTAAGTAGTGTGAGCAGATGTGATAGAAATAATTTTATATTTATGGTCTTGCTGCTGCGATCAAATTCCTTGATTGGGTTTCCTCTGGACAAATCTATGTCTCCATGCACCTTTTCAGTGAGTAACTGTATTTGAGTGTATTATTATTAGTGAAACCAAATGTATAGCCCATTGTACTTTTCCCCTATATAGAACTTTATAGTGCAATGCACATTTCAGCTCACTGAGTCATCGGTGAGTTATTGATGACTCAGTGAATTGAAATGTATGCTGCAAGATATATTCTAAAGAAGACAATTGCATGAGGTTATTCCTTGAATATTCTATTTATTTCTATCATCAACATGTATTTGTTTCATAAAGGGACTTTGTCTGAGGGTAGCCAAAGATACTGGAATAAGTCATGCACAACTTCCTATTGGAGAGTTCCTCCAGATGGCCACCAGGAAAACACTAACAATCGACCATGGTAAGTAGACTCTCTACCATCTAAGGCCAGTTAACTTCTTGGAAACGAAAGTCACACACCAGAGTAGGGGGAGGTAGCTGCTTTCCCTTTGCTGCGTGTGGTTTTTGAGGAAGATCTGGTACCCAAATAATCACACTGCTTGAGTGAAGCCGAGGGTGCCAGGAGGCATTCCCTGGAATCGAACCCAGACCCTTAAGCTGTAAGCATCTACCCAGTGGACAGCCACAGTACCGGCTTTAAAAAGTGATGACAGAAAAATAAGTACCATATTAATAACTTTGCCCCACTGTCTGACTGTAGATAGAGATAGCATGTTTGTGAAAATCTACTTTTCCCATTGAAGACTATTATAATGAAATGTGAACAGAATCTTTTGGTAATTTTATATACAGAATATTATTAAATAAATCTATGGTAAATATTACGTGCCTAAGCTGAATCATAATTCTGATTGGGTGCCATATTCCATTAATACTTATTGCAATGGCCGGAAGAGATGAAATTTTAATAAAAATATTGTTAGAATGAAAGCAGTATTTTAAGAATTACACTTTTTCCTGTGATGTAACTTAGCAAATTGCTTACTTATTACAGTGTTTGAGATAATGCATGGTGTGTGGCATGGGAAAACGTGGGAAGAGGCCCTCCTGCAAGTGATTCCAGCAAGAAAAGGAGCTCAGGCTAAAGATAGAGACTTGCCAAAAGATAGTTCAGAGGAGAGTCATGATGGTGGTATAGTGGCACCAAGTGAAGAAGAGAGTAAAGCAAAAACTCCAGTTGACAGTCTCGCCCAATCAAATGAGTTGGAGAATGTGGAAGAGACCTAAGATACTAGAGAGTATTTAGAAATTATAATCATCAACTATGCAGCTGTCATTCAAATATGTTGGGCCGTGGAGTGTATCCTGGTACAAGCTGCATAGTGGTGAATATTTAAGTGATATTCCTTATGGATTAATCAGTCTCTTGTTAATGTGATGGAGTGCAAGTTTTCATTCTCGTTCAAAATAGTATCTTCTATTTTGAATGAGTACCTGGAAGACTATTTCCCCTAACTGCATTTCAGATAAGCATATTAATCTCATTATGGCAATAATTTAGCGAGCAAAGAATCCAACTCAAAATAGACTAAACTTTGTTGAAATAACATTTTCCAATCTGCCAAACTTCACATGGAAAGTATGTGGTGTTTTAAGATGCTGAGAGGTAATGTAGAGCAATATTTTAAGAAAACTTTTAAATAAAAATTGTTGCTCCACCTTCAAGCATCTAAGGTGTGAAAGCTACTGTAATTTTTTTCATGTTGACAATCTTAAAACACGCTTTATTGACGTATTCAGAGTTTCAGTTTGGTTACATGAAGTAAACAAGAAAATAAAGGTATGTGTGCCATTTCATGTGTGCTTGGCAGGTTGGGGCTATGTACAAAATAATCTGGCAATAAAATTTAGTAAAATTAACACTTTTGTGTCATTTCATTACATATGTGATTACCCGTGTTAAGCATGGGTCTTTCACCATGTTGATGATGGTATAATTACTTGATCAAAGTAATCATATCCATTCACACTTTTATTTCAAGTTTAGTACCCTTGATGTCAATAATGGAAAGAAAATGTGACAAATGCCATCTCACATCACCAACAAATGACTCATTTTCAAAGGTTGTCAGACATTCTCCCAGCCAGCAACATAAATGATTATTTCATTTAATCCACTATAATAAACTTATGTTCATATCACAGCATAAAAAAATTAAGGAAACAAAATCAATGAGATTTTTAATAAGGCAAAAGACTACATACAGTTAGGACACAAATTAAGGAGTTTGACAGATTGTGGAGAAGATGATGCAGTATTATGGCCGTCATAAGAAGAATTTCATTATCTGTAGAAGAGAGAATCAATAATGGGAACCCTTTGAAGATTTAATAAAGCAAAGGAAGGAAACTATTGTATAGTGTTGTAATGTTCCAAAACTGAGTCTTTGAGGGAAAAACTTTTGGCATAATTAGAAAGGTTTTGTGGTGTGAATAAGGAGGAGAAAAAAAGTTCAATAGAAATCAAGACAAGGAAGAGTTACAAATGGTGAGGCAAGAGAGTAAATCATTGGATGATCTTAAAGGAAGGGAGAAAGATTTTGTGCAGGAGATATAAAGAGGCTATTGAAGGTTATGACAGAATGGATAATATTTGTGAACTGGAGGAAGAGCATAGTTTTGGAAAATGCAAAGGGATGTAGAAAGTAGAGAACTGAAGAAGGAAAGAATGCAGAGTAAGAAGAGGTTGATCAAGGAAAAAGTCCATTGTGACCATCAATTTTCAAACTCTCCATTACTTACCTAAAGAAAATTATAATATAATGCTATTAGTACTTTTATATTAAGTGATATTTTTTCAAGTAGGTATACATTTGCATTTGAATTTCATACACAGCTGTCAAGAGACTTCAGGCCCAAATTCATCAAATAATGACAAGATTAAGCAACATTTTATTGATAGAAACTTAAACCCTAGTTAAGATCTTCTAAGGGCCAAAAATGTTCCAAAAGGTTGGTATTCTCTCCTATCAATCTCATTACTGAATATGAAATTCCTGCTAAATACTCATAAATTTAAAACGGTTATAAAATACAATCACCATAACTTTAAAAAATAAAAAGATTCGAAAATTCATAACACAAACCCTCTTACTGAGAAAGTATCCATCACATCATTATCTTGATATATTATTTCATTAGTGATGCATCAGTAGTAACAGAAAATGTTTGAAAAAATAGAGCATGGCAATGGCATTAGAAGAGTAATGAAAATTAAGAGCAAAGTACAAATCATCTGAGAAAAGTTTCAATAAATAGTGGGCAAAGAACCCAGCAGATAACAGTTTGCCAAACAACATCAATGAGCTCACTTGGGACTAATGAAAACTATGTGATAAAAAGACAGGATGAACTACAACAGATAACCAAGCATGAAGGGCCAGGAATGGACAGTTAAATGTATGAAGATTAGCTACTGCCAACAAATAAGAGTAACCTCGCACAACCTTAAGAGGCTTCAGCTGCATGGTGAGTTCGTAAATGCAAAAACTTGCACATTTGCTTTTTAGGATCACCTTCATAGAGGCCAAAGAAGTAAACTTGGATGCAACATAGATAGTAGCACACCTACCCATGGACTTTAAGCTGCTATTTATTGCATATTTAGTCTACTTTCTATAAGTAAACTTTTGAAAGAACTATACATTCAAAATTACGGCATAATTCAGAATCTAAGTCATCTCTAGAACGATTAACTCAATATTTTCGCAACTGCTTTTAAAAATTAATACAAATCAATTATTAAATAATAGAGCAATCACCACGCCTGTTGGGATTTGGTTTAATGTATGAAGTTTCCACAACCTTGGGAGTGCTTACATAAATTTAGTAAACCTGGCTATATGAAAATTTCCACTTAAATGCTATACTTTGAATTCCTCACTGCCTATTCAGAACCCATTTCTCAGATTAGATGCCATCCCTCAGGGAATCATTGTAGACATTATTTGTCCAGCTTATCACTCTGCTATGATGGCAAGTATGTGCTCAATACATATCATATTAACAGGGCTTGGAAGATAAAAGAATAATTGCTGGTGCAGACGAAGATAAAAGAAGTTTGGCAAAGAGGAGAACTGAGCAACTAAATTTAAAGGTAGAAATAGTACAATAATGAGAATGCTGGGGTAGTACATGATTCATTACAAGGGAGACTGTTAGAAAAGTACAGAAAATGAGAGAATATGAATTTTTTGAAGGAAAAAATGACGATTGCAATTACAAGGAGCTGGAGTAGTCAATGCCACAGGAAAAATGTTTCAAGTGCTCTTTTAAAATACTTCAAGCTAGAAAGCAATACTCAAGAGACATGTAAAACATACTCAAAAAAGCACACTGCCTACATCTGGAGTTGCCAAACATTTTCTCGTCTCAAGCGTGAATGTCATGCTCTGAGATGTTGGTGGGCCATCTTCTGCTTAAACTTGCACCTTAGCTCCACTAAAGCATTGCACCTTAAATCCAAGAGAGCATCACCTGCTATTTATTAGGCTTCATTGAATCTCTTAGGGGGCCAGACCTTCCCCATGTCCAGGTTGCCAATTTTGGACATTTGCAATTTTTACCACATACCTTCTATGAATTCAACTTTAATAGATAGATAAGAAGGAAATATATTTTAATGAAGTACCTTTAATATTCACATTCAATTTCATACTTCATTCCAAAGTACATTTATCTTCATTATTACAATTAGGCATAAGGAAAGGATTAATGGGAAATCTCTTAAGATATTATTCTCAGGAATTGGAAGCATGAGCCTGTTGTCTTTTCTGATGATTCACGACCATATTTGCCGGACCAATAGGCCTTCCACCTGTAAATAATACACAGATATTACTCAAAAGGATTATAGGTATATTTAAAAAATATTGTGACTAACAAACCGTAACATTCACCTCCCAAGAATGGCCACTCATTTTCTCAATTACCAATCCAAAATCTTCTTCCTTATTTTCCTGAATGTGCTGTCAACTTTCATTCTCCTGAGCATTTTTAACATGATTACCTATAGTTTGTGATTAATCCCTAATTGCAGTTTCAGTCACTGTTATATCTCTGAAGTCAGTCCTATTATAGATTCCTGGGAACCTGATTACATGATGGGCTAAGTCAAATAAAACGTCTTACAGCTGCAGGGAACCAAATTGCTCTCATCAAGAATTTTCTCAATTACATAACATTCTTTAACCCAGAATTTCTAGCCTTTTTCAAAAATTTCACAACCTAATCTAATCTTTTCTCAAATTGACTTATTCCCAAGAATATTATCAATTTCCTGATTTCCTGAATGAGTGGCCACCCTTTCCCTGAAAAAATAAAAAAGAAATGGCAAAGAAATTGATCAATTATAAGTAATTTACTCATTATAAATTAACAATAATCCTAATCAAGAATTAATGAGATGATTATCCCTAGTAGTAACATTAACTTGGACCAGTAACTTTCAATGTCACTGTCCACTCCATCCTTCTTGTGAAAGTTTCTTTATGAATAGCTATTCTTCTCCTCAAGTCCCTAATACTATGACCATCTTGGTCATAATTAACTGCCCCACCTATTCTAAATTTTGCCTACCCATTTTAACATTTAACTTGACATTCCTCTTCTTCAAAATCTTATTATCTTTGTTTTATTTACATTAATTCTCATTCCATACCTGATTTTCTAATGTGGTCAGCAATGCTTGCAATTACTTGGCTGGCTGGCTTACTAAAGCTTGATCATTTACAAACCTAGCTGATTTTATGAATTGTCCACTAACTTTATTCCATCGCCACTTCTTCCCATACCTCGTTAACTATTTCCTTCACATATACATTAAAAAGCACGGGAGATGTGGACATCCCAGTCTCGCCCCTCTTCCTAACACTGTCCATTCCGACTCTCCTAAGACTTGCACCTGAGCAGCCTGAGATATGCACAGGATGCAGATAGGGCTTAAAAGGGGTGCATTCTAGGAACATTAAGTTTAATTTACGTGACAGAATGTGTGATGGAAGGGATGCATTGATCTTAAAATAAAGTATGTAAAAAATTCAAATTCTTTTAATATGGACAGCTGATATCTTTCTGACATTGCTGGAATTTTCCATAAACCAAAAGCCTGCTTTAGTGTTTAAACCAAGTGTTTGTTATGATTACCCTTTGTCTCTTGCTTTTTTCCTGCGGTCATCCCTCGTTGCTAAACCATGATTCCCTCCCTCACTACCAACTGTAAGACATTTATTTGTTTATAAAATTTTATAGCGCTTTTCCATTATGCATGGTTACTTTAATGCAGCACTTCTATATCTTACAAAATATGGATCACATGGATGTGAAGATGACAGCAGGGCTTTTGGGTTACTCCTGTACAGTTCCAACGAGCTGGACAAGAGTTTTGCTGGCACTGTTAGTCATCCAGCCAGATAAAACAAAGCAGAAGTAGCCTGAAAATCCTGGGCTCTAAGTCCACTATGCTGCAATTTACTATTAGAAAGCTAATTTGAATACCCCTGATTGGGAAGGTATATATCCCAGTCATGTTGAATATTCAGCAGGAGTTTAAATAGGCTAAGGGGGATATGTAAACACATTTGAGTTCCCTAGTTGGCTAGCAAGTGTTAGTGATAATTTTGGAAAAAAAAAAAGGAAATGGAAGTTTGCACTATATGTGATTCATTGACGTTTGCGGAGTGAGGGACCTTGGATTTTATGTGACAAGCAAAATTAGTTATTTAGGGAGTAGTTTATCAACTAAATACTTAGGCTTCTTAGCCATTCTTTGGGCGATGTCTTTGATTGCATGTTATTTGTTAATTAGGTTTTCATTTGCAAGATAGACTTTCATCGTGTAATGAATCGTGGGAGAGAGAGGCTGTATGCCTTTTAAGTGATGACAAGAACAGTGATCGAACCACATAGCAATTGTGAGATGGCTTGTGGTAAACAGTAAATTCAATCACTTTTCGAGTCCCCTCTCATTTGAGAGGTGGAAGGCCTTAGAAGCCATCACCCTCCTTTGCACCCAAACATAGAAGAGTTCACACCCCTCCTTCCACATGACGTGGACAACTCAAATCACAGATGCCAATTTAACAAAAATCAAACAAAAAACTAGAGCCGGGAACAATCGAATATATATAAACTAATATTGAAATATCTACCACTGTTCGAGGAATCATCCAGAGGGTGCTGGGTGAGAGTAGAGCTCACCCTAAATTAAGAGCTAAGGCTTATTGTGAAAATCAAAAAGGAAGGGTAGAGAGGCCAATTCCTTGCCACCACCTACAGTTTCTCAGGGAGATCTGGAGCAAATAAAATTAAACAATAGGGTTTTGGATGGTACTGTCCATTCAATCCAGCCCATTCAAGCAGTCCATTCAATGGTACCTTAATTTGATCCCCCATGTTAAAAATGAATCTAATTTCGGAGAACCCTAGAGAAGATTTTGTTAATTTAAAATATATAAGATAATACAGGCTATGAACTTCATATCACTTTAAGCCATTTATCGCATGTAAAGCATAGGATTCCTTTTTACATGGGTTAATATAAATTACCTAATTGGCTACTAATATCCCTTTTTTTTTGATTTCTTCATGTTGACTCAAAACCTCTCTGCAATAAATGATCTAAGTGATTTCAAAAGAGATGACACTCCCACAAATACTACCACTAGAGTAACGTTAGCCCCACATGATTTGACAATAGACCAAGGCAAACTATTTGAAAATTCCAATTTTTCAACTCAAACCATGGTTGTAATTAATTGGGTCAACATATGCACCACAGAGGTGAGGAAACATATTTGCAAAAATATACTTATCATGTTTTTCATTACCGGCAGGTTATTTCCACTCATCATATGTATTACTGTCAAAAACAATCATGATAAAATATACAATGGAGAATCATCCGAAGATATCACTTATTTTGTGAAAATGGAATTGGCAACAATTCATTGGCAATTAATTCTTAGAATGCTAGCAACACAGATGTGTATTACCTGTAGATTTGCATGTGACACACGTGTTGCTAGCCCTCGGATAGTGGTTGGATGGTGGTCTTCCTCCATGAAATACAGCAGTATTTTACCTGCTAAATGGCAGCATTTTCCACAAGTTTACAAGGAAATATAAGGATATCTTCAAAACAAGGGGGTGCATTACTTGCACTCCCCAGAAGAAATTTTCTTGCTTGTGGAGATGGATGGTACCGGCTGGAAATCATTTCTCCCATCAGTTGTGAAATACATGCTGTGATTTGATTTTTGTGTGCAAAAGGATGACCAAATTCATCAGAAGTTGTGCCTGGTTAATGGAACTACAGTAACATGTAAAGGAAATGTATAATCATGGTGTCAAAACTTCAAAATTGATCACAAAAATGTGCATGATTGATAGTAGAGTGGCAGGCCCAATGAAATTGTTGAACAAGTGGACTAAAAACTGCAATCAGATTGACGATTGATGATTAGTGATCTAGCTGACAAACTTCCTCTTGTTGGTCACAACATTGGTCAAATGATTGTCATGGAAAAGCTCGGATATCACAAACTGTGTGCAAGGAATGTACCAAAAATGCTTACCAACCAATATGAAGAGCAAAGTGAGTTGACTGCATGAGTGTATTTGGGCCCCAGCCTACAGACTTGACCTTGCCCCAAGTGATTGTTTCCTCACCTCCCACTTGAAAGAGTGGCTTGGTGGACAACAATTTGAAGATGGCGAGGAAGTCAAGACGGCCAATGCCAACTGGTTGAATTCCCAGGCGGTGTACTCTTATGCTGAGGGATTAAAGAAGCTGGTGCAGCACTATGAAAAGTGCTTTGAATGGCGATTATGTAGAAGTGAAATAGGTTTACAGGATACTAAAACCATGAATAACAAATTTTTCTAATGAATAATAATTTTTTAGACCGAAGAGAGCAAACTTAAAAAATAAACCTCGAACTAATACGGAAAAATTATGGCTCCATTTCATTAAATGGTACTTCCTAAGCTGAGAGTAGTCCATTAAAATATAACAATGAGGCCATAGCAAAGGGTTCACCACCAGTATCTCAAAAATCACGTAATTGGAATTGGTGCGACTAATCACAGCCATAGTTGGCAAGTTGGTCTGAAAATAATTTCTTGCCTACCATTTGGGGGAAACATTTTATTGATTCCTATACAAGAATAGAAAAAAACTGAAGCCTGAAACACACCATAAACTCAATACACCAAACCAAATATAAATAAGGCTTTATTTGTAACCCCACAACCTTTTAACTTGATGCAATCTTAACAAACGAAACTGAACCTAATAAGAGCTAAGGATTATTCATACCTAGTTGACCCCTACAGTTAGCTATTTAACCCTTTTCCTTTTACTCACAAAAATTTAAGTATCATTCAATATTTTGAGTTTAAGTTTTATAAATGCCATGCAAATTACAAACTACGTATTTATCATATTAAGCATGGTGACCAATACCACTGAAAAACTTTTTATCACCACAGTGAGCACAAATTTGCACAAATGAAGAGCTGAAACAGCACCGTGAACTGAGCCACCGACAAGGGCTTGCACTGCAACAGTGCTAATTCTTCCCCTCACCTCTGAACAAAAAATACTGCTATTATCAATCCACATTCCCCCAAAGAGCACTACATAGCCAATGGATTCCTCATTAAACAGAATGGTAACTATGCAATAATTAGATGAATTTAGTCACTCTTTACCTCCTTGAGCCAGCCAAGATTCCAAAGCCATCCAAGAAGCCCTCCCTGAATGCAGAAGTCCTCGCTCTAGAGAGTCCAGACGACTGGTTGGATCCAGGCCCAATTCTCCAGTACTCCTCTGGCTCATGTCACCTGATGAGTTCTGAGACCAGTCCATTATGAGACGAAAGCGGTCCTTGAATGTCTAAGGCCATGCAATAGACAAAGGGAACAAACACTATATCCAATGTTTATATGTCACACAAGTTAGCTATCAGCACCAGCTGGTACAGGTAGTTAGATAGCAAATATTCTTCCCTAGTATTACTTTACATTAGTCTCGGTGTTAAGGTACACAGTATTATCGCCTAATATTTCTCATAACCCCTACATCCAGATGTTAACACCCTAATCACAACCTAATGGATGTGCTCCATGGCCTAAGGTTAAACTACGAGTACAGTCTTGGAAGAAAAAACTTGCCAGCACCATTAGGATCATTATGAGCCATTTTTCATCTCCATAAACTACCAGATGGATCCAATCATAAAGTAACCACGGCATTGAAAGATGTTTCTTCAAGAGAATCCACACACATATTCGGTCTTATGAAACTGCTCACATTAGTAAAAATTTTGGTACCATCACATGACAGGAACATTTACAGGTATTTAAGATTCTTCCTTTTCATAGAATTTTTAGAGTTTCATGTATGAAATGACTAAGGTGGTACTCTAGGGGTGAAACTATAATTAGTGTAAATTCCCAATGCCTTAAACTTTGGGGGAGAGAAGGGACACAGGAGTAAACAATCTGAGACAAATATTACACACTCTCCACTTGGGTCTATGAAACAATGTGACCCTCATGAGTCAAAAGTACACACTCAGGGCTCATGTAGAGAAACTCCTATGGCACTCACCACTCAATCATTCCTTATCATAAATTGGGAGGGTAAGAAAATGCACGTGAAAAAATTCATTACATCATTATAGATATTAAAAATTTATCAATGAAATAAGTAAATTAGATTAAATAAACAACGATTAATAATTATAGATAGAATGCTTAATTTTAATACATTAAAATGCATGTTAACAAGTAAAAGCTCACAACAATCATCATGAACTATGAGGGACTGGCAAGTCATCCTTTTCATCAAAAAAATAGAAGGATTTGAATTAGTACACACACATATATTATATTCTATATAAATATAAAAAGAATTTATCCACATTTTCATGAAGAAAAAAATTGCATTGAGAGTAAAAAAAAAGCCAACCGGGAGATAGGTCTATGGGATTTCCTCTATTCTGGTCCATACTGTAGGTGCCAATAATATAGACTAATATGGATGAACTCCAAGGAAATCTCCAGTTGAACAGTCTCAATGGAGAGAGCCAGTCACAGTAAACACCATCATTTGTAAATACAGCGAAACAATGGCCTAGAGAATGACTGCTTTTTGGTGTCATTGCTCTTTATAACTTGTATCATATTTCTTTTAAATCTTATGGAGTTTCTTATTTTATATTTACGAGCCCTTCATGTCCTTCGTATAGGTAAACTTTTCTAAAGGCAATGGTTCCTTCCACAAGAGGTTGTTGTATTCCTGAAATGCAAGCACCTGTGCAGCATTCGATTTGAGCAAACTAATTGTGATATTTGGCAGCACCCACTCGGACTCTAGACCTTGTGTTGTGTATTCTTTTTTACTGCTCACATTAAAAAATGTCTGCTACTTATTTTAATAAAACTGAATTTATGACCGATCCAATTAATTTATACCGCTTATTGCTAAACAGTGGAATAAAAATGCAAACTACAGAAACAAATTTAAAAAAGGAAGAGGCATACAAGCAAATGGTTAAGATGGCAAGGGTATTTTATAAAAATGCAACGATTGATGTAGTTAAGTCCAAGATAAACGCTATTTGAGGACTAAATCACAAAGGAGTAAAAAAATAAGTTGGCCTCTCAACGTTGCGCTACCTTACATATCGGAATATTTATTACATACATAAATAACCTATAATTTTATACGGCACATATAATATCATTATTAAGACACTCTCTCTAATCTGGGCCTTCCTCGGATGAGGTGCATGTTTCAAAGTTGAGGTACTAGCCAGTATTGGTTTTCACAAGAGACTAAGAGCTTCATAGGATTATCCTGAAAGGACTACCCTAAAGGTAAGGGCAAATAAACGTGTGTTTTAATTATATTTTGCGACCACATCTGCAAATATTGTTAGAAACATATCGCAGACAAGATTTAGTGGGGGTAAATAATCAGAGGGATTTCGACATACGTACAGATGCTACCAATTTGTAAAGATACATAAGTAAATGTAATCTACCTAACATTATACTACTATCCTCCTCACGTATCCAAAGACCTTTGCATTGAACTTGTCTAAGATAAGTGGTTACTCAAAACACTGGTACTAGAAATATTTATTTACTCTATAAAAATGTACTTCAATGGAATATGACGGTAATTTTTCGTGACAAAATTAAATAAGAAATGTATGAATGACTAGACAGGTGCAAGACGACCGAACTGACAGAAATACCACCAAAACTTGCATGGGAAATATCATTTCAAAATAAAATCTATTTATCTCAATGATACATTTAGTAAATCATATTTGGCAATGATTAGGGGCTTTTTGCATTTCTGCGGCACGTAGCAAAATTACGATTGGAGTTGTTGTACTAAGTTCAGCTGTGTAAAACCCACAAGGATAGGCAGATGCTTTGGAACTTTTTTATGGGTGCATGAAAACACAAGGAATTGTGTTTTTCACTTACCTGCAATAACAGGGATCCGATTTCGGCTGAGTCTCGGTGGTTGAAACCAGATAAGTACGAACCGAATTCGTAAAAATAGACACTCAGCCTATGCAGGTCAACTACAGAGGCATCAGCTTTCAGGATTTCTCTTAAATAATAGGATAAAAGTCATGTTTTCAAATCGGATGAACCTAAATATACTCAAAATGTGTAAAAACCCATTACCTGTAAGCTTCTTTATATATACGTGGAATATTTACACTTATGACCGACTGACTTCGGTTACATAGTGATCTCGCTAGCCAGTAAGGTAATTCAAGAGTCGTTCCGCTAGCAATGTCCTCACTGTCAGATGATGGGTCGAGAAATCCTGGAGCAAAATTAAGATATAAATAATGTATGTACACAATTACCTTATTAACCACAATCTCTTATCAGTCTACGACAAGCAATCACCTAAACGTCGAACATCAATTTCAAATTTACACGGAAGCCGCTCTTGAGTTGCCATGATGTCATCTATTGAAAAATAATGTGGATAATAACTCCGAAATAAAGGCATCCTCAATTATTACTTCGTCTACTCCGACCCGCCAAAAACTTTTGAAGAGTGACAACTTTCATGGATAATGATTTTCGCATGTCAACCGTTTTGAAGTAATTTAGGCGGGAAACGTGTACTTCCATTTAAATGAAATATTCATTCATATTAAATAGAAGAAGCAAAATTAGAACTGAATAACGGGTTGAAAATGTCCCAAGTAAATCGACTCAATTCGTTTAAAGTAATATGACGCTTTTGAAGATTTGAGGCACATAGGAACGAGCGGCCGGAAACGGACGGCATTTTTGGTTGCTTACGAGAATGGCTGCTAATGAGCCGACTGCATCGAAGAAATTAGGACAGAAGTCTCCCTTTTCTTTGCGTTCATTGCTTGCCCAACATGGAGGAGGAGGAGATACAAAACTTATTTCCATGCAGCTGCGAAAATTGGTTTGCCAGATTTTCATGCAAATTTCATGATAATCTACATCTATTCCTTGGGAGTTGAAAAAACAATCAGTTGTGGACATCATGTTAAAATTCCCACAAAAAATGATTAAAAAACAATAAAGGTAATTGTTGAATTCTTGGAAGATCATATGATTTCAATATTTTTTTCAACTGCCTTTTGTCCTCAATAGTTTTTAACAAATTAAAAAACTCAGTTTCCAAGGGAAGTGAAATTTATGCAATTAACTCATTATCTAATCACGTATGACAAAATGAAAAAAGAATAATAATATGATGAATTCATTTCGCTTTCTATTGGATAATTGGCTTCGTCTTGTCTATCGAAATATATGATGTATCATGTTTTATGTATGGAGATAGTAAATAAACTATTTCTAATAGATACCACCCATACAGATTAAATAGTTACGTATTTACACTGTTTCATTTTCGCCATAGAGAAAATGGTTAATGCACTGATGTTTCGTTTCGAATTGAAATCTATTATTTATTTCTCGATTCCAGGATAATTCATTGCCGTTTGCACAGTTGTTGTGACACTTCACCCGTAATCCTGAACTTATTTGAGGACTTTTAAGTCTCGAGTGAATTGTAATTGGATATTGTACGTGATTATTGTTTTTATCGTAAAATGGTTCCTGCCCTATGTGTATTCATTGATTGTAATGTGCTCCGAGAGTATGAATCGCTATTTAAACTTGTGTAAAATATGTGCGACATTCGAATGTTTGTTTCTGGTGACATGATAAGCCATTTTTAAGGCCTATGAGTATGATTTCCATGATCTACGGATTGACACTTATGCCACAACTATCTATCCCTCAATCATTAAATTTTCCCCTATTATTATTAATGTGGCGATGGCGTGTGCATTTGTTGTCCACTCTTGTTGATGTTCGTTGTGGTCGGCGTTGTCGACCAGCTTTCTAACATCTGCCGATTACTGTTTTTCTGTCCAGCTTTGATTTCTTGCGCGAATATACAAAAAAAGCGTTGAATTGCATGATTATGCGTATTTGTAAAATAAAGTGTTAGTTCTGTGTCTCTGAAGTTTAGGAATGTTGGATTCTTTGACATGTCACTTGTGATTTGATGCCCCTTTAATTAATTAAGAATGCATATTTTCTGCTTTGATTGGTAGATAAATTGCTGGTTAATTTTTTTCTCAGTGCACATTATTCACAGTATCTAATGCTCTCACCTTATTCACCAGTACTTTTTATGATAGTAACGTTCTGATTAAGTCACATGACACGAGGTTGTATAGGTATTAGGAATCCATTTTGTTGGCATGCAAACTCAGATGAAGACTTGAATTTATTAGCAATTGATTTTATGACAATTAGGAAATCTAAACATAACGAGACTAATTGTAGTTTAATGCTAAGCGATTAGGTATACTTTGTAATTATCAAGCGCTGCCTATCTTTCCTTGGCATGGACAGACTGAGCTCTGAGCTGACTGACTTTTATTTTGCAACCGGGTTTCGATGTATTTCATCGTTTTCATATTGATGAGGACCTGAAGATGATGTCATACATCTAAACCTGGCCGTAAACTAAAAATTATCTATCGTAAAATTTTCTCATTTCGGTACCATACAAGCCACCGCTAAGGTGGGCGGCAGGAGGCGGCGAACACACACCAGACTAACGAATATAACCCTACCGCGGTCGGAAAATGTTATTCTGATCCATTATCGTTCGTGAAAAAAATGGCATCTTAAATCTATCTGTTCTACACTCGATCTCTCTAATTTTACTAGCACAATCTCTCCTACCGTAAAAACGATGAGGGTAAAAATACATTTTTAACATTACTCCTTCCACTCTATGCAAGAGCTTCAATCTGTAATTTAACCCTCGCTCCGTTGGTAATTCCCAGCCTAGTTGCTCTTATATTTTGGATACGCACCTAAGTTTGTCATGACAAAGTTTTACTAATCTAGAGCTCCTCTACGCTGCACACGGTCCAATTTGGCAATTAATCCAACTTCGTGAGGATCCCATATGCTTGCAGCATATTCTAATTGAGACCTTTTAGAAATAGAGAAGTAGTGCACTACTTTTCTGGAAGTAGAAAAGTAGTGCAAAAAAACTAAAACCTATAGAAGATTTCCATTATTTAACTATGGATGGCAATTGACTAATATAATGAATAATGAAAATTTTAAATTAAAAAAAATTTAAAGCAGTAGGAAAACGCTCGTATAATATCATGTGGAAAAATAAAAGACAATGGCGGTTTTTTGTCCATGAAATGGTTAAAATGACGTAAGTTTTATGCTCTTTTTGCACCATGGAAACAATGTAATGCGCAATCTAGCCCGCGACGACTACAGAAGTAATTTTCCCATTGAATCAGAAATTGTTCAATGAGCAGCTATAATAGAGACTGATAAAAAATTACTGTTTTCTCCTTTAAATGCGGTCGTTCTTTTGCAATTGCAGCATTCATACTGTCTGGCAGTGATACTTAATGCTCTCCCGTTATTTTTTTTAAGATAATCAATGGACACAATTCCGTGACTTGCCAGAAAGAAACAACCGCCATCACCTGTCCGGCTGATGGAACCGTCTTCGCCTTTTTCGGAGCAGGTTCGCCCTTTTCAGTCCACTATTTTGTCTGTTATTTCGTCTCAGGAGTGAAGAGGTGGATTCAAGTTTCATTTACAGATATGAATTGACGAAAAAAATCTGACTCGCTTCGCTCCAACCGCTCCTGCTCCATTCGTTGAGTTTTTGGCCCAAGGTGAGCAAACGCGCCACCCAACGCGTGGATAGCTCCCGCATGTCCAATTCTTCAGTCAATATATGACAAACGCGTTCTTCCGATGTGTGCCCATACCCTCTGCAATCTCTCTTGCCCGAATTCGACGGTTGCCCAGTGCCGTTTGGTGAACATTTTTGATATTTTTGGTTGTTGTCGCAGTTTTTGGCCGTCCCGAACGCTCAACATCATACCAGCTGGTACAGACAGGTTTAAATTCAGCTACCCAGAATTTCACGTTGTGAGATTCACGGGGATTCTGCAGCATAAATGACACTGCAGAATACCCGTACATAGTGCCAAATCAGTTTTTGATGTGCGCACGTATAATGTCTTTTAAAACAAAACATTTAATTACAGCTCGGTACTCAATTTTTTCAATTTTCACAAAAAACATAACGACTCGCTCGAACGATTGTCAAGCAGCAACAAAAGTGTGTAAGATGGCTGCAAGTTTTGTAAGTACCTTAACGCATGCTCAACACAAATTCCCCAAATTTGTCGAAGAATGCTGCCATCTTCATGTTGAGGTCGGAAACTTTTCAGACAACCCTCGTATAATTTAGAGAATACTTTTCAAGCCGAGGAGATAATTATGGAGATTGATTTGGCTGAGATTAGGGCGTTGATTTTAGCTGTGATCTACGGAAGGATTGAGGTCGAGTACGTGGAGTTGCCAGGGTGTTGGAAGGAACTAGGGTATACAAAGCGAACGGTAACTACGGCCGTATAAATATAATGGGAAGAGTTCACCCCAGCCGTACTCTTATAAATGGGCAAAGGATGGGTGGGGGATATTGGAGAAAATAGAAACAGTAAATCGATAAAAATTATAAAATTAAATAATTAACTGAAAATAAGACCAACAATAAATATAGTAAAAAAACTGAAAATAATTGAAATATTTAAATACCGCAAACGGGCACTCCCTTTACCCTTCCACCAAGTGCGAGTCACGGTACTGACGTCGGAAGAAATTCCACGGTAGACCTGTGAGTGAGTGAGTGAGTTTTGCTAGGGTTAAGGCGTCTTCGCATACCCAAGCAAGTGAGTGATTGGCGGGCCACTGCCGCAGAGGGAAACCTCTCGTAAGCCCTGATAGAGTGTGAGTGCATGCGACTAGCAAGGATCAATGCTGCTTAGTACATCCAAGCTAGAGAGTGCGTGATTATTTTGCCTTTATTATTATACGTGTGACTGACGGGCCACTGGCGCAGAGGGAACCTCTCCTAAGCCCTGATTGAAGGTGAGTGCCTGTGACTAGCAAGGATCAATGCTATATAGTACATCCGAGCTAGAGAGCGCGTGATCATTTTTCGTTTATTATATTTCTTAATTTTATTTCAATACGTGTGATTGGAGGGCCCCTGACGCAGAGGGAAACCTCTCGTAAGCCCTGATAGAGTGAGAGTGTATGCGACTAGCAAGGATCACTGCTGCATAGTACATCCAAGCTAGAGAATGCGTGATTAATTTTCACTTTTTTAGTATTAAAAAAATTAATTTTTTTTTAATTATTCTAATTTTACTACGTGCGTTTGAGTGCTTGAGACTAGCATAGATCAATGCTGTATAGTATATCCAAGCTAGATAGTACGTGATTTATTTGCAGTCCTCCATTTCATTGTTCTAACCGTTTGCGGTATTTAAATATTTCAATTATTTTCAGTTTTTTTACTATATTTATTGTTGGTCTTATTTTCAGTTAATTATTTAATTTTATAATTTTTATCGATTTACTGTTTCTATTTTCTCCAATATCCCCCACCCATCCTTTGCCCATTTATAAGAGTACGGCTGGGGTGAACTCTTCCCATTATATGGAACTAGGGTAATAGCAAACTATATCTGGTGTGTCAATGTTTGCGAGATATTTGTGTTTGCATGACTTTATGGGATGAATTGAGTACATTTTCGTCGGCTGTCGTTGAGGAAGGTGATAGGTTGCATAGGTTGCGGGAAGGGGATGGAGTAGGGGAGGGAAGGGGGTGGAGAAGGGTTAGGAATAGGTGCTGATTTTATTTGCAAGGCAGTGAGCATAGTTACTGAGTAATCGGGCAGATGTAAGTAAAGGAAGGACGGTAAATTCTTCAATAGAATCTATTCGGAATGAATTTGGTGACTTTGTGATATTCTTTAGTGGTAATATTTTAGGAAATCAAGTTGTCTGAGGGAATCGTAAATCTGGAAAGAGTTCAGATGGGTTAAGTTCTCTATAGAAGATGTTTGCAAGCGATTGAACGTAATTTTTTTGGTGCTCATATTATTCTACATATCGTATTACCTATTTTGAAATTAATCTGTAGCCCGGGCACAGAAAGAAACGAATATGGTTTTTATCGTCAGGAATTTATAGTTTACGGACCGCATAGTTTCAGGCTTGACTGTGTGGAAACTTCTCATATTGGAGAGAAATGATCATTAACAATTGAGTTTTCCACTTTACAATTTTATTTACATGACATCTTCAGGAAGTCCCTCTCTCCTTGATATTGGGATGGCGGTCCGGAATGAAGGGATGGATATTTGAGGAGATCGGATTGCACTTTGCCATATTAAGTTTCCAAGAACACCTGTAATTATTTGTGCCGCATATTGTATGATTATTAAGACGTATTAATGTAGTTGAGAATCAGGTGTAACAGTTCAAAGATAAATCAAAGTTGTTTTTGTGAATTTCTCCCGTTAATCAAAAGGATCATTGGCGTATCAGGCTCTTGTACAGGCTTATGCTGTGATAACAATAGATAATTTATTACGCCACCTTGCGGCTGGAAACGAAATACCTTTTAGCCTCTGCGGTGTTTTAATATAAACTGGGCACTACCATGTTCTCCGTGGAACCCAAAATAAAAACTGAAAAAACCAGCGGCCATTTATTTGCTATCAACCGAAAAAATATATTTCTGGAATAGCTTTTGCATCCCATATCTATTTCTCCCGTCTCTGGCTGAGTGCATATCTTTATGCGTGTTGAATTAATTCTTGATGGATTAACCTGTCAAATGTGAGAGACGCTCAGATAATGAATAGTAGACGGGTGGTGAGTGTTGAAATTACATTGGCTTGCGAAGCATGATTACCGCTATTTAATCTCGAGGGTGAGAGGTACCTTTGAAGGATAAAAAGTGTGCGAAGAACAACCACAGCTCCCACGACATTCAAGGTTTTCGAAGAAAGAAGGCGGATTATTGCTATCGAGGGTTCATCCAACGCCTACCTTTCTCTCTCAAAAGCAACCGCGATAAATACGCTCGATTTATATTATATCTCCAAAAATTGATTCAAAACCGCTACAATCTGCTTGAGGATTTGATATGTGAGGACAGAGCTCAATTTCTTGAGCTTAGTCCAATGGAGTGTGAAATCTACCCACCAGTAAGGTTGGGGAGTAAGTCCCCTCCATGGGCCGCGTCTGCTGCCACAAGAAGATCTGGTAAATCTAAACCGAAAGTAGTAGTTAATTAGAGAGAAGGCTGACAGCTTCGGTCATTTGTGCCATTACAGGCGGGTGAGTAATTTAGTTAAGGAACAGGATTTCAAGGAGCGGGGGAAGTGTGGAGAGAAAGCAGGCGCCGGCGTTAGTTTACTCTAAGGGGCGTGAAGGGTTTGCTGTTTACAGCCCACCCGACGGAAGGCGCGGTTCACTTGAAGTGCTCTTCGTATAGCATCCAATGAGCATCGGAATACCTCTGAAGAATTCTGCCACTTCCGTGATGTGACCCCGGGACTTCGAGGTCAAAAGTCAGTAAACTATCCACCTCTCAAGCCCTAGTTTGCAAATTTATGTGAATAAAATTCTAAAATCTTGGCTTAACTTTTTTCCCCCTGAAGAAAGCAGTACGTTTTTAAATCATGGGACGCTCTAGGTTCAGGAATTTTCGACTTACCGAAACACAAACCCAAAATTTCCATTCAACCACTGGCTTCCAGCATGTCTTCTCCGGTACATACACTGACTGGAAAAAATTGACGAAAGTTTTGTAGGGTTAACCACGTTTTCTGCAAGATTTAGCGAGAAAAAAACAATACATAAGGACCTACTTAAGGATAAGGAAAAATGGTAAAAGGAAGAGTTTTAATGAGTTAAAACGCAGTATTTATGACGGAAAAATTTAACCGAAACATTTGGTCGGATGAGTGTCAGTTTCCATTCCAAAAAGGAGAAAGAAAACAGTATGTTAGAACAATAAGTGTGATTTCACGCGAAGCTTGAGTAGTACTCGGGATTATCGGCATTAAGTATCGGCATTAAGAAGGTTAAAATGAGGGCAGATTTTTACTTAGGGGATAATTAGTTTGGGTTCAAGGACGGGAGATGCACAAGTAATGCTATACCTGTAGTAGTAATGAAACGCCAACAGAGATGAGCATAAATTACTATCAGGATTTATTTGTTTTTTTTTTTTTAGATGCTACGAAGGCTATCGGTAGAGTAAATTGGGTGAAATTAATGAATGTATTTAAGAAAATAGGAGCAGGTTGGAGGGATGGGAGACTTATAGGGTTGTCCTAATGTGTAAGGAAAATGATTTTTCCCGGCGAAGCGGACGACTGGCGTTGGACGATTAGTGGCGGGAAAAATGGTGGGAGGTCTTGGAAATATAACACGACCCGCGTCAATAGTCTGCGGGCCGTTACAGTCTGCGGATCGCAGCTAGACTGAACCCATGTTCGAGGCTCGCGTCACAAATTTTCGATGCAAATTTCCACATAGTAATGATATGCGATGAAATTTTTTGTTAAACTAGGGAAATTTGGTTCGGATACCATGACCATGGGTAAAAATGCTTAGGGAGATGGAGAAATGTCCCAAGTGATGGTTTTCTGATTGCACAGGATGTCCCGGGAGGGTGGAGAGGAGGCTGACGATGAGGAATGCCCTGGATATCCATCAACAACACAGTGCGATGAAAATGTGCCAAAAGTGAAACAGATGCTGAAGTCTGATTGACCCCCAAGTGTCAGGATGTGATAGCAGAAGAGTACAATCTTCAGAAAATCAGAGTTGATTGCATTCTCACAGACGATTTAGCCATGAGAAAGGCGTGCCAAGGAGCTATCGGAAGACTGGTTGTGTGACAATCTTGCCTTGAACCTCTTCGCTGTGAAAGTGACCAGAATTTTTTAGAATAGGTGGTTACTGGTGACCAGACATGGACCTTTGGATACGATCCAAGTATAAACCCTTTGAGTTCCATTTTGGACCAATTGATTATGTCATATAGGCCATGTAAAGGTTCCCGAACAAGATTCCCGTCGACGCCTTCCAGGAAGCGTACCAGAAGCGTGGCAGAGGCGCCGACATCTGTGTGTTAATGCACAAGAGTGCTGTTTTGAAGAGTTTTCGTAATTTGTACCTTGATCTGCAATTGGGTTTTCCCCCAATGAATTCTACTTCTGTTTTGAGACATACCATGTATCTGGTCTTAGACTGCTCAGGTGCAAGTGGCGGATGGGGTCGAAATGGACAGGGTTCGGAAGAGGAGTAAGGCAGGGGTTCATTATTAACCGCGACATCATTATCATTCGCAAATGCCTACGTATGTGTGGAGGAAATGATAAAAGAGAATTGGGAAGAACTGGTGATAGAAATGAAAGTCTTTTGGAAATATATAAAAACATATTTGCGAATGATCAAGCTTTTGTTTTTCCGTGAGCCAAGGGGTAGTAAGCATTAGTGAGCGCAATGGAAAGCAGTGAAAAAGGTATGGGATGAGAATAAATTTAAACGAAACGAAGGTTATGCGGTTTTATAGCAATCGGAAGGGTATGTTAAATGTCAGGAGGTCATTAAATAGAGCAAGTGGCTCAGTTTAACTATGTCGGAAATGTTTTGGATTAAAATGGTCAAAGTAGTAGAGACATAAGACGAAGAATTGCGCTAGGGATTGAAGCTTTCACGAGGAAGAGGGAGTTGTTGACAGGGACGTTGAGTAAGGATATTGGAAAAAGGCTTGTCAGAACTGTGATATGGAGCGTGATTTTGTGTGGTGCGGAAACATGTTCATTGAAGCAAGGTGATAGGCGTCGATCGGAGGTCGTTTACATATGGGTACGGAGAAGGATGGAGAAGGTGAAATGGATCGAAATTAGAAAGTGCTAGGTATGATATCAAAGAAATGGGATTTTTGGGAGAAGCCCATCTCACCTCACCTAGGTCTAAAATACCTATATTTTCTGTTCCCATCTCTCGCTTTTTATTCTCTAATTCACCTTTCCTTAATATTTTCCTAACATTCCAAGTACCTATTCTAGCTGATTCGGCCTTCTTCTGTGTCTTTTGTCCTGCTGCAGTCGGTTTTCCTTTGCAAGGGTTTTGTGAGTTGACGACCGCGGAAGCTTTGCCTCTCCCCCTTCTGGGCACGACACACAATCCATTGGGCCGAGCCCAGAGGTTGCCAGGACTCATATTCTCTATGCTGTCCATCATTAAAGTCTTGGGGATAATAAATGAAATGGTTCCCGTTGCCATCCTCAATAGTGTTTTTAACGTGACATCATCACTCAATGACCACCCCACTGGGGTCAGACGTCATTGCAGCGGTCTCACTGAGAAACAGACGCTGCGTGGACTCCTTTTGTCTTGCTCCCAACCTTCGACCTATCTGGCATGGGTGACCCTACCAGGAGCAATTATGATTACTCCCGCCAGCACAGCTCTAAGGGTCATCGGAACGCACAAGCCATTCCACGACGTCAAGGTTGTAGCCCAAGGGAGGGACTACAACTAATAATAAAAATAAAGTCTTTGGGCGTTGCATCTTCTCCATTTCCTTAAGCTCTCTTTTGTCAAATCCCATGCGCGAGAGAAACGTCTGATTTGTGGTTCCGGCTGGCGGAGTGTATTGAATAACTCATATGAAATGCTACTACGCATGTGTAGACAAGATGGGTATACACAACAATAGTTGTTTCCTTGAAATACGAAAGTTAGTCTTGACGATAGGTAACATACATTTTCAGATATGTATGTCTAAATAACAAAATACAAAGACTACTGTTTGTTTGAAAAGAAAGTTTTCCGTAGTAGAAGGGTGAAATTTGGCGGCATATTGAAGCCTAATGGGCCAACAAAGTTTGATTAGGTCTGCACTTGCAGTTTCCTCCAAGAGTAAAGCAAGCCCTGAGGAAGATAACATATTTCACTAAAACCGAGGGAGGGGGAGCCAGAATGGCACTGTCCCTGATAAACCTAATCGTGACACAACGTTGTGGTGGTCACGAACGGGCCTGTAAACACATTTTTCCATACAGACGCACGTGAAGACGCAATTCAGCTTCCCAGGGTGCCATGGTAAGGACGCTTGCTCATATAATCGCAGTGCGAGTGTGATAACGTAGTTTTAGAAAATTTATCGCTCAGAATCTCCTATCAGAAATCTCTTATCTGTATCGCAAGTCAAATATATTTCCAAGGACAGCACTTCTTCCAACCCCTCTTTAACTCAACACTCTCAAGCACTTTGAAAACTTTCCACGTGGCTGGATGGTGGGGAAACATCGTCTCGTTCATTCACCATGACAATCGGAAGACAAACTTGCCTGTGATATCTGTCACTTATCGCTACCCTTGAAGGGACCTGGACACGCACGGGATACTGTCCGCGCAGATTGTTAGCGCGGTTTAGCCGTATGAAGAGACGGGCGATCTGCGATGGATACAAAAAATGATAAAGAAATGAATGCATAATGAAGAGCAATGATTTTGGCTTGGGGAGGGGTTTGCCCGGGAAGGTCGAGGGAGGAGACATGATTGCAAGAGATAAGGAAGGAGCGGGCAGTGGGGAACGGGGTGGGGTGATCGGATGGAAACGGTTGCCACGCGTTGGGAGCAGTAAGTAATTATGCAAAGAAAGGATAAATTAAAAATTGATATGGAGCGTAGAATTGTATCGTTCCGAAAGTTGATCATTCTTAAGAGACGTCACGCGTGACTAGAGATTTGGGTTTAGAGTTGAGGGTATGGAGAAGAGTAGGTAACGAAGTGATGGTAGCGGAATTCTCGGTGTGCCCATTTATCATGTAATCTCTATTAAGTCCATCCTTAACAGCTATTGAAGACCACATTTCACCAGGTTGTAATTTTACTTCGCCTCTATTTCCAACAATCTATGTTTCGCACCCATATTTTAAGGTTGTACCACTGTTTTGTGAAATTTCAGTTAAGTTACGCGTTTTGAGTTTTAAATTCCTTAGAATTGTGCCCCAGATTGATTTTTTTATCTTCTATATATTTGGTGCAATTATATATTAAACTTAAAGATTTGAATTGATAGAACGTCTGGATAAATAGTAGAACTCAGGAAGATATCCAGTAGAATAAGGCCCTCCCCTTAGTACGGTTTGAACGACGTGAGTTACAGCCTCTCTTATCAAGGCCTTAACTTTCGATTGATCACTCCGGATGGTTTTACGTAAAATTAATCTATTCCATTTCTGCATGTACCTCCCGAAAATTTCCATTTGTACAAACTATTAACATTTTACGTTTCACTTTACAATTATTGCGATATTAATTTTTTGGCTTAGTATGCATTTTTCATTCCGCATGTGTTTTTGAAGACGAACGTTCAGGTTGATTACTCCACAGTCTTTCTGAAAACATTAGTTGAAGTCATTGCAAAATCCTGTCCCTCGCGCTGATGTCAATACTTCGGTTTCCTTGAGCGCGCCAACTTAAGTCGGTCACCTTATGTCACGACAGTAGCTATTAGACAGCAGCTGAGCGTCTCATTTTGAAGTATTTATTGGTAGTGGTGCTTTCTCAAAAATAATCTCATACATTATCATGCTCTTATCATGCATGAAAATTGATAAAATGCAGCTAGTTTGTCTGAAAAAAAGAGTTATTTTATCAAATGGTTTTAAGACACATCTGCTTAGCTACTCTCCCAGGGGTGAGGGATAATGTAGCATTAGCAGCTGACTTTTAAGCAATACAGAGCTGATGCGACACACGGCCTTAGCGGAGGATCTAGAAAACGACCTAGTACGGGCATTTTCACATGTGATCAAAATTATTTCAAAAACTTTGTTTTTGCAAGGAAAACTGAAAACCATGTGAAATATTAAACTAAGCAAAATGAAGAGCACCCTGCAAGAGATTCTGATCGCCAGAAAAAAACGTATTCAAAACAAGTGTCGGACAAAGAAGTAGTGTTGAGATTTAAAATTTTCAATGCTAATTTTAAACATGATTGAAGGTTAACATATTCCGCAAGAGGGGACATGATCCTCACGTTTGTCCCTTAGATTCAACACTGCATGGTCATTCAAATTAGACTTAAAAACGTTCGCAGGTTGAATTTTTGGAATAGGAGATGTTCAACGTCGACAAAAATACCCCGCGATCGACCAAAAAGACGTGTGGCAGGGGGTGCTAGTACCATGTGGGAAGGCTGAGTGATACGAGGGTGGTCCCAGAAGTACCCGACCCAAAAAAAGATGAGAAAACAAAAATGTTGGAAGAAAATGTATTTATTTTTCAACTTAATCTCCTTTCAGCTCTATTAATTTTTCCCTGCGATGTTCAATAAGTTCGATACCCTTTTTACAATAAGAACTATCTTGCTCCTCAAAATAACCATTAACTGTCGACATAACTTCTTCACGGTTGGAAAATCTTTGACCTCCGGGCCGTTTTTTCAAGTTTACGAGCAGAGAATAATCGAAGAGGTTAAATCTGGCGAATAGGGCGCATGAGGTAGCAATTCAAACTTTAATTCGTGAACTTTGGCCATTGCAATAACGTATTTGTGAGCTGGTACATTTTCTTGATGAAATAACACTTTCTTCTTAGCAAAATGCGGCCGCTTTGGCTTGATTTCTTCGCTCAAACGTGGCAATAAGTTCCTATTATACTCGCCGTTGACAGTTTTTCCTTTTTCAAGATAGTCAATGAAAGTTATCCCACGCGCGTCCCAAAAAACCGACGCCATGACCTTGCCTGCAGATGAAACGGTCTTCGCCTTCTTTGGGGCCGGTTTTTCCTCTTGAATGCTTTGTTTTGATTGCTCTTTTGTCTTGGGTGTGAAGTAATGGACCCATGGATCATCCATGGTTATGAAACGGCGCAAAAATTCTGCTTTGTTGCTGTGAAACTTTGCTAAACACTTAATTGAAACATCTTCACGACACTGGTTTTGCTCGAGTGTGAGCACCCATCTTACAAACAGCTTTCTTATAGCCAAATTTTTAATTAATATGCGATGTACTGCACTTTTTGAAATGCCTACTATGTCTGCTAGTTCGCGTACTTTCAGCCGACGATCATCCAGTATCACTTTTTGGATTTTCTTCACCGTTACTGGAGTCGTCACCTCATTTGGTCGACCAATGAGATGCTCCTCTTGACAGCTCGCACGGCCTCGTTTGAACTCGACTCGACTTACCGACTCGCCAAGCACTTGGCGCGGTCTCTGCAGGACCACGTCGGACAGACACCCAGCTTCGTAAAAAACTCGACGCATTTCATTGACGTAATAAGAAACATCACCATCCACGACAACGATCTCATGGTCAGCTTCGACGTTGAATCGCTTTTCACCAGCGTCCCTATTGAGGAATCGCTGAATATCATCAAGGAACTCACCTCCCGCGGAATCCCTAAGGACTTTCCAGGATTGGTGGAGCATTGCCTCCGCAATTCCTTCTTCCTATGGAATGGTGACCATTATGAGCAGACGGAAGGAGCTGCGATGGGGTCACCCCTCTCCCCGGTTGTGGCCAACCTCTACATGGAGAGCTTCGAAAAGAAAGCACTGGAATCCTGCGACAAGCGGCCCTCACTGTGGCTAAGATATGTCGATGACACTTTTGTCATTTGGTCACACGGAGAGGGAGAATTAAAAAAGTTCCTGAAACATCTGAACTCACAGCATCAAGCCATCCACTTCACTATGGAGGTGGAAAAGGATCATCCACTGCCCTTCTTGGACGTCATGGTGAAGAGAAATAAAGGGAATGGGAGGCTTGGACACAGAGTATACAGGAAGCCTACTCACACCGACCGCTACCTTAATGCTGCATCGCACCACCATCCCAGTCAGAAGACCTCACTGGTAGACACACTTGTCAACCGAGCATATAAAATATGTGACTCCGATTCTATTGCCAACGAGAAGAAACACTTGACAACTGCCCTGCAAAGGAATGGATACAGCGCTCATATGATCCAAAAAAGGGCCGAGAAGGAAGAAAAGAAGAGACAAACCACCGCTGTTCCTGACAGGGAGGAAGACTCCAGACCACAACCGAAGGCTTACGTCACCATCCCCTTCATCGCAGGGACTTCGGAAAGAATCGCGAGGGCTTTAAGGAAGCATGATGTGGTGACCAGATTCAATTGCGTCACCAAGATAGCTGACACCCTACCCGGACCCAAGGATGAAATTTCACCGTTAATATCAGAAGGCGTGTACCAAGTGCCATGCTCCTGTGGCAAATGGTACATCGGTGAAACATGCAGAGCGCTGAAAACACGCATGAGTGAACATCAGAGAGCAACCCAGGCCAAACAGTTTAGAGCATCGGCCATCGCTGAGCACGCCTGGAGTGAACCCGGACACTCTATTCTGTTCGACGACGCTAAAATAATAGCGGAAGAAGAAAAATACTTCCCGAGGATAATCAGAGAGGCCATTGAAATCGTTAAAAGGCCAGAAAATTTTAACAGAGAGGATGGATATCCACTCCACAGTGCGTGGAAAAGAATTATTCCGCGCAAATATGAGGACATTCCCTGATTGGCCAAGAAATTTCCCGGTATTGGCGCCGGATTTTCCCTATATAAGTCGGGACAACAAGCTTCTTTTCATCCTTTACCTGAGGACGCCAGCAGGATAGCTGGCGAAACTGTTGTGCATTTAAACGACATATGCGGACGCAGCCCGAAAAATGTGGAAATCACCTATTCATCGCCGCGGAAACCTGCGAACGAACAAAAGTATTGTATCACATAACGATGACCAATTTCCTCGATTGTCACAATTTCACTGAAAAGTTTCACTATTGATGGTTGCCGAACAAATATTAAGGAACTTGGCGTCTTTAAATTTAAAACATATGCTTTATAGATTGCATACTTTCTAATAGAGTGATATATATCAATTAACAATCGCCATATCTAGGTCAAATCGGGTACTTATCGGACCACTCTTTTATACGCTACATAAAATATATAGGCGTTGGTTACTCTTGCGACTTCTTTTAGAGTGGAAATTATTCGGAAAATATGAGGAAAAAGTAGCTAAAAATTAATGTTTATCAGGAGAGTATTAACACAGAGAGCTATAGGGCGATGCTACTACCTTTAGCTAGTTGGGTCTCATTTAGAATGTGGCTAGTGCATATGATCCTCACAAGGCTGTTCCCCAATTAAATCGTGTTTAGAAAATAGAAGCTACCTTGGTAAATCTTTGGCATAATAAACTTTGTAAAAGGTATCTAGATTATTAGAGGAACTAGGATGGGAAATCTTATGGAGTGAAGGTTAAATTACGATACTATTAATCCCATTGCTGAGGTGTGTAAGAGATTACGAAAATAAGATTAGGGAGCTCAAGTCTAGAATAGAACGATGTAAGATGTTAGTTGTCAGGAAGTGATCATAGAAAAACGGCAACTGGTGGCGCTGGGGGAAATTGCATTTATTAATTCCAAATGACCTAGAATGTTGCCATTGTTTTCTTTAACCCCTGGTTTTATTGTTCCTCTTGCTTCTAGCAACTTGTCCCACTTATGTAGAGAAGTGTTTTGCAGTTGGATACCGTAGTGTATGTAGCGGCTATTAAAACTATTTTCTTTCTTTGAATTATTTAATGTAATTATCGGTAAATGACGGTTTAAGAACGCTTAATTTTGATCTTGCAAGCCTTGCGTGGAGTCACTACGTGCCGCAACCTTCAGCGCTGACTTTCAGACGTAGACGATGAAAGTTAACAATTAGAGATAAGTCGGGGATAATTCTTGTTGAACCAGCAAAGATCCAAGATATGTGGAGGGAATATACACAAGAACTGTATAATAAAGAACTTAGACCAGTACGTTAAGACATAGAAAGAAAAAATGACGCAGATAAAGATAGCTCAAGTCCAGGCTTACTCGACGATGAGAGACGAGTATTAAGGGAATTAAGGGAGATGGAATCAAATAAGGCCGTGGGGGTAGACTGCGGAACTAAAAAATTTAGGAAAATGTGGGAGAAAGAGTTTTTATGGGCTAATTTATAGCATTTATGAGATAGGAATTTGGCCGGAAAGCTTTGTAAGATCAGTGTTAGTTCCTAATCCAAATAGGTAAAGGTTACTTCATGTGAGGACTACGGGCCAATAAGTTTGATATCGCACGCAGTTAAAGTGGTTCTCAGAATCATTACCAAGAGAATAAAGGGCAGGGTTAATACTTATGGGATACTCGACTTGGATTCAGAAAGGGGAGAGACATGAGTGATGCCATTGCAGTAATGAGGGCACGTACGTATTTACCTGTTCCGTAAATTTCGAAAAGCCGTTTCATAGAGTGAATTGGGTAAAAACTAATGAATGTATTGCAGAAATAGGAATAGATTGGAGGGACAGGAGGCTAATCCGCAACCTGTGATGCTTCAGACTGCTCAAGTGCGACTGAAGGACGAAGAGTCCGGATGGGCAGTGTTAGGAGGAGGTGTCAGGCAGAGTCGCCCATTATTACCGGTGCTGTTCAACGTATACCTGGAGAAAATGATTAAAGGGGCATGAAAAAAATTGGAGATATGAATGAAAGTAGACGGGAAATCCATAAAATCAGTTAGGTTTGCTGATGACGAAGCATTAGTTTGTCAGTCAGCCAAGGGGTTGCAAGCATTGCTGAGTGAATTGGAAATTCAGTGCGACAGGTATAGGATGAGAATCAATATTAATGAAACAAAGGTAATGCGATTTTCTAGAGAGAAAAAGGCTAAGCTGAACATCAAAATAGGAGGGGAAAAACTAGAGCAGGAAGAACAGTTTATGTATCTCGGAAGTGTTTTGGACCAACAAGGTCAAAGTAGTAGGGACATAAGGAGAAGAAATGCGCTAGGCAAAGAGGCTTTCACAAGGAGGAGAGAGTTGATGACAGGGACTTTGAGTGAGGATATTAAGAAAAGACTCGTAAATACTTTAAAAAGGATTAAGAGCGTATTCATCGATAGTGGGATGTTGAAGACTGTGATAGAGGGGAGAATGTTAGGCAAGCGAAGAAAGGGCAGGAACAGAATAGGGATTTTGAACGGAATGAAGGGAGGAAGTAAGTATACAGAGATGAAGAGGGGATTGTTGTAGAATAGGATGTTGTGGTTTGTATTTGTTATGAGAGAAAAGAGAACTATTTGGCTGTTTTGTCCACTCAATACCTACATAACCCGTGGATTACAAAAATAATAATTTGAATTGTATTCGCCGGAATGCAAACATAGTATTGGGTGAGCTCTAACCTCACCTTTCAAAGCAACCATCGGGCTAATTACTACCATTGGTATTTTTTCAAAAAGTCTCCATTTCATCGATTATTTACCCTTCGATCAAATGGTTTTTCCTGCACCAAATACAAATTTGGTGGGATTCGTTGCAGATGCCGTTAATCCTACGGGATAAATAAGTCATTGGGGAACGGAAAAATGATACCAGGAACTTATACAGGTATCATTATGATCGTCATACTTGTAGACGTCTAAAGTACAATTTAAATTCTAATAAATATTTGATAAATAACTGATTGAAGTACTTTTCCACTTGTTAAGTGTTTGGAATGTGCTTGTTTTATCAAGTGGAAAACTGCTTCAATCAGTTATTGATTATGTTCGACTTCCACCACATCCTACTCAATATCTAAATATTTGATGTTCAATCTATATCATTTGACCTTACACATAATTAAAATAATCTATATGCTAAATATATTTGACATCGTGCTTTATTAATACAGGGATATGTTGTTTGTAGCAGGTCACCAATGTCTAAATTATCTCATGCCCTCGCGTGGGCGTCTTCCATCAACCACTTTTCTCGTTCAACCTTGGTTTTCCTGTTGTCTTGCCCGTGGAAAAGTGTGTCGACGCTCAAGGGCTGCACTTTGAGAATTTCGACGCATTGTAGCAATATATGAAAGTAATCTAGTTTCCCGATACTTTTAATACAAGCCTTGTATATGCGTGTAAACATATTCGCAGGCAAGGAGGGAGAAAGACTGCAGAATTGTTTGCGACCCGCGAATAACGATGAATTATTTTGATCCAGTCGATACATTCTATTTTTGGTTCTGCCCGTAAGGTAAAATGGAATCAGTCGTTCCACTGGCCCAATCCTGTTATCTCAGTGCTCCAAAAAAACTGCCGCGATGCTATCAAACGGTTTCTAGTTCATGGATACAGAGTGCTGGTTATCTCCTCCTAAATTATTTCCAAAATAGAAATTATATATATATATATATATATATATATATATATATATATATATATATAAATCGGGCCGCGGTAGTCCAGGGGGTAGAGTGTTGGACTGCTGACCGGATTCGATTCCCGGGGAAGTCTCTGGGCACCTGCAGCTCCACCCAAGGTGTGATTTTTCGGGTACCAGATCTTCCTGAGAAACCATAACCGGCACAGGGAAAGGAACTGGCCCCCCTACCCTGATGTGTGTGAATTTCACACGCCGTGGGGCTTAGTACTGGATGAACTCTACCATCACCTACCAAACCAACCTTCGGGTTGAACACTGTGTTTATGGTTTTACTACTTCTACTTCAGGTCCCTCTTCAGCTCTGAGTACTTTCTTCCTCCCTTCATCCCGTCCAACATCCCTATCCTGTTCCTTCCCTTTCCTCGTTTGCCTAACATTCTCCCCTCAATTACAGTCTTCAACATCCCGCTGCCGGTCAATACCCCCTTCAGCCACTTTTCCTGCCTCCATAGGATTGCTCCCAACAAACCCCTCTCTTCGCCCACCATACCAGGTACTTCCTCGTTTGTTTTCTTCTCTGTCCATTTCACCTTCTCCATTCTTCTCCACACCCACATTTCAAAAGCCTCCAGTCTACGTCTATCCTCCTGCTTCAATGACCACGTTTCCGCGCCGTACATAGCTACGCTCCATATCAAAGTTTTTACGAGTCTTTTCTTAACATCCTTACTCAAAGTCCCTGTCATCAACTCCCTCCTCCTTGTGAAAGCCTCTTTGCCTAGCGCAATTCTTCTCCTTACGTCCCTACTACTTTGACCTAACTGATTTTATGAATTCCCCGCCCACTTTCATTCCTACCTCGAGTTCTTCCCATGCCTCTTTGATCATTTCCTCTGCATACAGGTTGAACAGCATTGGTGATAATGGGCAACCCTGCCTTACACCTCTTCCTAACACTGCCCAACCGGACTCCCCGTTCGTGCGTATGAATACACACGCACATATTTTTGTATATATAAGTATACGCCTTCTCTTGGCCAAAGAATCGGGGCACTTGGTTGTATAAAGCATCGCAGATCTCAGTGTAAGCTACGTTTCCCGGATAGCTCAAGTGGTTAAGAGCCACCGCCCGGCAAGTGGAAAGATCCGGAGTTCAAATCACGTCTAGGAAATATTTTTACATTCGTAATCTGCTGGATTCCTCCTTCCCCACCTCTCCTGTGTTCGTCCTTTGTGTGTGTTCCTATCCATTTTCCTTATATCTGTTTCTATATAAATGAGTGTATATATATATATATATATATATATATATATATATATAATATATATATATATATATTTATTTATATATTTCTGAATTGTTGTACCATTTGTATGGATTGTTTCCATCCGAAATCTACCTTAACTGATAGAATACCAATAATAATGATTAATTTTCTGAAGATACGCGTGATGCCATTGCAGTAATGAGATTATTAATCGAGAGGAATATAGAACACAACCAGGAGGTATTTGCCTGTTTAGTAAATTTCGAAAAAGCGTTTGATGGAGTGAATTGAGAAAAACTAATGAGTATATTGCAGAAAATAGGAATAGATTGGAGGGAAAGGAGGCTAATCCGCAACCTGTACATGTCTCAGACTGCTCAGGTGCGGGTGGGAAACGGGGAGTCAGGATGGGCAGTGTTAGGAAGGGGTGTAAGGCAGGGTTGCCCATTATCACCGTTGCTGTTCAACCTGTATGCAGAGGAAATGATCAAAGAGGCATGGGAAGAACTCGAGGTAGGAATGAAAGTGGGCGGGGAATTCGTAAAATCAGTTAGGTTTGCTTGATGACCAAGCTTTAGTTTGTCAGTCAGCCAAGGGGCTGCAAGCATTGCTGATTGAATTGGAAATTCAGTGCCACAGGTATGGGATGAGAATCTATATTAATAAAACAAAGGTAATGCGATTTTCTAGAAAGAAAAAGGCCAAGCTTAACATTAAAATAAGAGGGCAAAAACTAGAGCAGGTAGAACAGTTTACGTATCTCGGTAGTGTTTTGGACCAACACAGTCAAAGTAGTAGGGACGTAAGGAGAAGAATTGCGCTAGGCAAAGAGGCTTTCACAAGGAGGAGGGAGTTGATGACAGGGACTTTGAGTAAGGATGTTAAGAAAAGACGTAAAAACTTTGATATCTATGTACGGCGAGGAAACGTGGTCATTGAAGCAGGAGGATAGACGTAGACCGGAGGCTTTTGAAATGTGGGTGTGGAGAAGAATGGAGAAGGTGAAATGGACCGAGAAGAAAACAAACGAGGAAGTACTTAGTATGGTGGGCGAAGAGAGGGGTTTGTTGGGAGCAATCCTATGGAGGCAGGAAAAGTGGATGAAGGGGGTGTTGACCGGCAGTGGGATGTTGAAGACTGTGATAGAGGGTAGAATGTTGGGCAAAAGAGGAAAGGGAAGGAACAGGATAGGGATGTTGGTCGGGATGAAGGGAGGAAGAAAGTACTCAGAGATGAAGAGGGACCTGATATAGAGTAGGATGATGGATTTTGTGTTTTGTTAGGAGTAATAAAATATTTGTTTGGTAGTTGTGTCCACCCAAAAACCTACCTTAACCGGTAGATTACCTTAAAAAAAATGATCAAAATGGCTTTCCTTTGATGTTATTTCAAAATCATTGGCAATTTTGCCTACAGTTTACAATAAGATGTCTAACTTGCCGTAATTCAGTTTTGTACACCCTAGCTGCGGAAACAATATTTCGGCTTGAAAATTATTAAACAACCCAATATTTAAACTTTCCGCTAAAATGAATATTCAACTGAAAATTGAGGCTATTAGAGTTTAGTGATGTGAATTGCCAGTCACCAACTGGCGGAATTGCATACTAGGCTCGAAAATTCATGTGGAATTTCCCGACCGTAAATGAAAATTTTCATAAATATATCCGACAGCTGTGCTTCAGAGAGCTCTAATTGCGTAACTTTAATATGTAAACTAAGTTACTATGTCTAGGAAAGTTCGTTTCAGGCGTGAACTATGGGACCGATCAAGCACAAAGCTCTTTCGGAGGAATACCACTCTGTGAAATGGAACTTCTTCGTTTCCTATCCAGATGTCTTTTTTGTAATTGGTATATTTTAGCACTTTCGTGTGACACAAAAGACGTCAGGTAGGCTCTGCTGCTATACATATATAGGCATTCCAGAAAAGGAGTTTACAGTTTTAGGCCAATTTTTGAAGCCCCGTCCCTTTCTTGTCCACTTAAACCGACCTTCCTATCTTATAAGGACAATACTTTCGATAAAACCTCCAAAAAGCGTTCAATTTGATAACATTTGCTATTTTAAGGAAAAAAGTGACCGGAATTATGGTATCCCTATTTCTATTTAGTTGCAGCATTTAGTGTTACGGGCATGATTGATTCAGTGACAAATCGGAAGTCTGTTTGTGTATTAAACTGAAATAAGTTCATAAATTGAATGAGTCTTATAGCCAAGCCGTTTCTTACAAACTTAATTGACAAGAAGTGTAACAAAATAGGTTTATGACTCTGTGCAGGCAAATTATTTACTAAGCAATGCTGGTGATTGGTCATTTGTATATAGTTGAATCATTTAAAATATTATCTAATAAGGCAGCATTACGGAAGTTAAACGATTCGAATATTTACTCAGTTTGAATTACAGATTGCATAAATTGGAAATCCGCAGTTTTTACAACGACATTAAATGCGTGACTGATCTAAATAATTGGTGTAATGCATGAAGCAACGCCGCCTAATGCTAATGGCTATGGAACATTTCCTTTCCAGAACTTATTTAATGAAAACCACCGACATTATTCAACCCTTTAGCTGAAAATAAGCCGCCAAACGTTTGAATGACCTTTGGCCAGGACCCGTCATACCCAATTGCCCAATTTGATGGACTCCTCACACCCTCTCCAGCCCTCCAGCGATCTTCTTTTTTGGAGGGCCCCTAATATAATTAGTAGGTCTTGATTTTTCCCCCAGATATTCGCTGATTGAATTATTAACAATGGAAATCAAAAATACGCATCGATAATGTCTGGTAGGATGATAATGCTGACCATATTTGTATTCCTCTTGTCTGCTCATGTTCTCAAACTCAACAACGTTAATTAAAATTATCCTCTCCAGTTTTTATCAAAAACCCCGTACGGACGTACGTATTACAACACACGACCCAAGGGAAATCCTGCCTCATTAATTATCTGCTTGTGGATGTTATCTGGGTTACGTAAGATATTAGTGCGCAGAGATATATTTTGAAGATTATGAGATAGTGAAAAAGGTAGCCATTATTTTATCTCCGTGCACTCACACACGAGAGATCAGTCAGGAAATAACCTCTCCATCAGACTCCCGACCAAGCGAAGGAACCGCGAAACATGGCGTGCTGCTCGTGTTGCACTAAGATGGTCACCGGGATCATCTGTTATGTGCTAGGGTCACTCATCTTGATCGCCGGCTGTGTACTAGGATTTGTAGTGTTTCCCAACCTGATTCAGAAGACAGTCGCCGAGGTAAGTAGTGTTTTGATTTGATCGAACCTTGTTTTGACACATGAAATCGCAAGTCGAAATTGCAATCGAGACTCATCGTCAAAGAGAGTACTTCGCGTAGAGTGATGCACAACCGATTCGAGGATGGGATGTGCAGACAGGAAAGGACAGTGATCTGGCGCCTTCGCGTGCTTGAAACTCGCCGAGATGATTTTCATCGGACCCCTCGGAAGTCACGCCCGGCCCAGTGACCGAATTCCTTCCGGTAAAATTCAAGACATCGCCCTTATCTTTTCAAGTTCACCGAAATCTGGTACCTCCCGTAAATTATGTACCGCGTCGCTCCTCGTTTCATCTGGACCATTTTCAACCGTAGACCTTAGCCCAGGGCGAGGAAACGTCATTGCGTCCCCATGTGGATTTTGTTTAGGTTTAAGGGAAGGATGTACCTGAGCGCATCTAGCGTGGAAATTTTCACTTGACACATACTATCGAGCGATATGACGTCCATTGTAGCAGCATTGCAGCCGTGAAAAACTAAATAACACTTTTCCAGCCGAAGTTATTTAGGTGCGAATTCTGAATGTCATGGATTCCTTTGACTCAAAATTTATAGATCGGCGTGCTCCTTAAAGAGGCGATTGTGTGTACATACTTAAAGAGTTGTCTCGTGCGGGAGTTCACTCTTGCGCGTGCCATCCAGCCGCTCTCCTTCACGAGTTGGTTGTTGTTCACGGCCATAATTAGACGGACTACCCAGTCGCATAGTGACCGTTAGACTGAGATCATATCGAACTAGTAATAAGGCGGACACGAAGGATTCATCACTCATTCTTCACTTCGAGTCAGTCATGAAGAAATTAAAACATTGATGATTTAGATAATTGTTTATTATACGGAATATTCAAAGTTCGAATATTGTTTGAACTAGTTTCAACGTTGTTGCAACAACGGTGGTGCCAACACAGAGATAAAGAAAATAACTTTCTTAATCCACTTGATTATTTTGTATTAATATCCTGGGTTTCGTTACATCTTCAGTTTGGATATATCCGAGACGGATCATCATTATCAGTATTTTAATCCTAAGCTGCAGCAATTACTGCAGCCTCCCTTCTTCACCACTCAGTGTTAATACCTTCACGCTCTGATACCTTTTGTGCTGTTTTGCGTCCCCCTTATATATATTTAATATTATATATATATAATAATATATATATGCATGTACAATATATATATATATATATATGTATATATATATATAAACCATGAACATAGTAATCAACCCTAAGGTGGGTTTGGTAGGTGATGGTAGAGTACCCAGATTACTGTATTATTATTAGGTAATCTACCAGTTAATGTAGGTTTTTGGATGGACACAACTAAAAAATATTTTTTGACTCCTAACAAAACACAATCTACATCTACATCAATACCCTAAGAGCCACCAAAAAGGTGTGTGGCAGGGGGTGCAGCACCAGGAGGAAAGGGTAAGGGATGAGGGGGTTAGGGTTTTTCAAATGGATGGGGAAAGGTGGGGGGAACCTGCAAATAAAATATATAAATATAATCGTATGACCATGCGCAGTCCCTACTTTGTAGGTTAATACTTATTATGTCGAGCCGACTCCTGGGGAATTTCGATTACAAGCATTCTGGTCTCTTATTGTTTTTGGAAAAAATGAACATTTAAATCTGTCTGCTTGCAGTCTCGTATCTCTCTAATCTTACAGTCGTGATCCCTCCGCCCGTAATGCGTTAGGGTTCGCATTATGTTCTTGATGTCATCGGAACAGGACCCATCTTTAAATGTTTTTAATAAGTTTAATCTAGTATATTGTAAACGCCGGTGTGTAAGGGAATCCCAGCCTAAATTTTCTAGCAAAGTAGTTACGCTACTGCGTTGGTCATAACAATTTTTGACAAATCTGGCCCCCCTCCGCTGAACTCGATCCAATTCCGAAATCAAATTTATCTCTTGAGGATCCCATATACTGGCAGCATACTCTAGGTGGGGCCTGACTAGGGCATGGAAACATCGTTCATTTGTTTCACTTTTTCGTCACATTTACCCAGCACTCTTTTCACAAATCCCAATTTTTTATTAGCACGACCGCATATTTCCCGTATGTGCTTTCCCCAGGACAGATCGTGAGTAATTGTTACACCCAAGTATTTAAAGGAATCTACCCTCGCGGTTTCTGTTTGTTTCACTTTGTAACTAAATGGGAGGAAATTACTCCTTTCCCAAAAATGCAATACTGAGCATTTTTCAAATTTAATTCCAATTGCGTATCGCACCAAGTCTGGATTGCATCTATTTCGTTAGCTAACGCGAGTCTGTCTTCGCGACTTTGAATGTCCCCATGAATCACCGCATCATCAGCAAAAGACCTGTTATGGTAAATTGTTCGAGTTTTCGGCCCTCTCAAAGGCCTTCTGCAATCACTTGAAGAAGGCCTCTGAGAGGGCCGAAAGCTCGAACAATTTACCGTGTGAGTGTCCTTTTAAATGTTGCTATTCTATTTGTGTTCTATTGTGCCGTCCTATTATTGTGCCGCTCATGTGAGTTTTTCCGTACAGTCGTTATATATATACTACCTTGATCAAAAATTTCCCGGAATTTATTCAGAAAATTAAAAATACAAGTTTATTCATCTAAATCTATATTGTCCCCTTCAAAGTAATCCCCATCGACTGCAACACACTTATGCCAGCGCTTGATCCAATCCTCGAAACATTTTTTATATTCGGTTTTCGGTATGTCCATCAGTGCTTCCTGCGATTTTTCCATTACTTCCTCTCGGCTGCTAAAACGCGTTCCCCGTAATGGTTTTTTAACTCGATTGAACAGAAAGAAGTCACAGGGAGCCAAATCAGGTGAATTCGGTGGCTGTTGGATGGTATTTGTTGCATTTTTCGTCAAAAAATTACGAATAATGATAGCACTGTGCGACGGTGCGTTATCATGGTGCAAAATCCACGAGTTTTCTGCCCACATTTCTGGTCTCTTTCGGAGAATTGCTTCACGCAAACGTCTCATAACGCCCAAATAATACTCTTTGTTTACTGTCTGGCCTTCTGGCAAAAATTCATGATGCACTACACCGTTGTAATCCATGAAAACCGTCAGCATTGCCTTCTTTTTTGACTGAAAACGACGTGGTTTTTTTGGTCTCGGCTCATTTGGTGAACGCCATTCACTTGCCTGATGTCTGGATTGCGTGTCGTACTCATAAACCCACGTCTCGTCTCCAGTAATGATCCTTTTGATGAATGTGGGATCGGATTCAGCCTCGCAAATCATGTCTTTTGCGACGTCAACACGGTCTCTTTTTTGCATGAATGAGGTCTTTTGGCACCAACTTTGCTGCTACACGACGGAAACCCAAATCATTAACCACAATGTCTTGGGCGGATCCATAGGCAATGTTCAAGTCCTCCGCTATTTCTCTGATGGTTAATTTGCGGTTATTGACCAACATTTCTTTTACTTTATCAATTTTTTCACCGACTTTCGATGTCGATGGTCTGCCACTGCGTTCATCATCTTCGATTGACTCACGACCACTTCTGAACCGCTCGTGCCACTGGTAAACGACCGTTTTTTTTAGAGAATCGTTGCCGAAACACTTTTCCAACATTTCCAACGTCCGTGCACCACTAAATCCGTTTTTTACGCAAAATTTAATACAAGTTCGTTGTTGCAAATTTAAATCCATTTCTGCAATTGTAAAAAATCGCCAACACACACAGAGATAGATGTACTCTTGGCTACGTAACTTTTGCAAATGTCAAGTTATGACACTAAGATTTAAAGGGAATATCAACAACAGATGTACCAATTTAACAAAAAAAACAGAACTCAAATCGGAACGATGGGAGCGCCACACGGTGGTTATTCCGGGAACTTTTTGATCAAGGTAGTATGTGTGTGTGTGTGAATGTATGTGTGTGTATGTGTGTGTGGGTCGAGGTAGTCCAGGGGGTAGAGTGCTGGACTACTGACCCGAGGGTCCCGGGTTCTGGGCACCTGCAGCTCCACCCAAGCTATGTGGTTTTTCGGGTACCAGATCTTCCTGGGAAACCATAACCGGCGCAGGGAAAGGAATTGGCCCCCTTACCCAGATGTGTGAATATTCACACGCCGTATAGGGATTAGTACTGGGTGAACTCTACCATCACCTGCAAAACCGACCTTCTCGTTAATTACTGTGTTTATGGTTTATGTATATATACTTATCATATACATATGTATATGTATATATATATATATATATATATATATATATATATATATATATATATCACACGCCGTTAGGCTTAGTACTCGGTGGACTTTATCATCACCTACCAGACCGACCTTCGGGTTGATTACTGTGTTTATGGTTACAAATATATATATATTTTTTTATATATATACATATATAACCATAATTAATGTATATAATGTGTGTGTATATATATATATATATATATATATATATATATATATATATATATATATATATAGTTAAATATTTATCGGGAAGTAAGTCAGGGAGATCAACGATAGCAGTTAGAGATAAGGCGGGTAAGGTAATAGTTGACGCAGGGAAGATCCAAGAGAGATGGAAAGAATATATAGAAGGACTGTATAGTAAAGAGCTTAGACCAGCAAAGTTAGACATAGAAAAGGAACATGACGTAGAGGAAGATAGGTTAGGTCCAGGCATACTAGTCAATGAGATAGAAAGGGCATTAAGGGAGATGAAACTAAATAAGGCCGTGGGGGTGGATAACATTCCCGCGGAACTTTTAAAAGGATTAGGAAAATGTGGGAGAAAGAGGCTATATGGGCTGATCCGTAGTATTTATGAGGAGGGAATCTGGCCGGAAGACTTCGTGAGATCAGTTTTAGTTCCTATTCCGAAAAAGGTAAAGGCTACATCATGTGAGGACTAAAGGACAATAAGTTTGATATCTCACGCAGCTAAAGTTGTTCTCAGGATCATAAACAAAAGGATAGAGAGTAGGACAAATGATTACTTAGGGGATGATCAGTGTGGGTTTAGGAAGGGGAGAGGTACGGGTGATGCCATTGCAGTAATGAGATTATTAATCGAGAGGAATATAGAACACAACCAGGAGGTATTTGCCTGTTTCGTAGATTTCGAAAAAGCGTTTGATAGAGTGAATTGGGAAAAACTAATGAGTATATTGAAGAAAATAGAAATAGATTGGAGGGAAAGGAGGCAAATCCGCAACCTGTACATGTCTCAGACTGCTCAGGTACGAGCGGGGAACGGGGAGTCGGGATGGGCAGTGTTAGGAAGAGGTGTAAGGCAGGGTTGCCCATTATCACCGTTGCTGTTCAACCTGTATGCAGAGGAAATGATTAAAGAGGCATGAGAAGAACTAGAGGTAGGAATGAAGGTGGGCGGGGAATTCGTAAAATCAGTTAGGTTTGCTGATTACCAAGCTTTAGTTTGTCAGTCAGCCAAGGGGCTGCAAGCATTGCTGAGTGAATTGGAAATTCAGTGCGACACGTATGGGATGAGAATCAATATTAATAAAACAAAGGTAATGCGATTTTCTAGAAAGAAAAAGGCCAAGCTTAACATTAAAATAGGAGGGCAAAAACTAGAGCAGGTAGAACAGTTTACGTATCTCGGTAGTGTTTTGGACCAACACGGTCAAAGTAGTAGGGACGTAAGGAGAAGAATTGCGCTAGGCAAAGAGGCTTTCACAAGGAGGAGGGAGTTGATGACGGGGACTTTGAGTAAGGATGTTAAGAAAAGACTCGTAAAAACTTTGATATGGAGCGTAGCTATGTACGGCGCGGAAACGTGGTCATATATATATATATAAAGGTAATCTACCGGTTAAGGTAGGTTTTTGGATGGACACAACTACCAAACAAACATTTTATTACTCCCAACAAAACACAAAATCCATCATCCTACTCTATATCAGGTCCCTCTTCATCTCTGAGTACTTTCTTCGGGAAGGTCGTCCAAAATCAGTCGTTGGGCCAGAAAACATTGATGCTGTGCAAGAACTAGTAAAGGAAGATCGAAATATGACTTCTCGTGAGATTGAGGCATCCTTTGGAACTAGTATGACGAGCATAAATAAGATATTGCATGAACATTTACCTGTGATAAAAATTTTTTGCCGTTGGATCCCGCGTAATTTGACAAAAGCTTTAGAAGATGATTGTGTCAATTGGTGCAAAGAAATCCTCTACAAATACAATCGCAGTGCATCAAAATCTGTATGCGTACAACATCTACATAGGTGAAGAATCTTGGATCTATGCGTATGAGCCCGCAACAAAACAGAAATCCAATGTATGGCTCTTCCAAGACGAGCCAAATCGGACAAAAGTGATTCGTACACGAAGCACATCACAGCAAATGATCGCCTGTTTCATTAGAATAACTGGACGTGTGGCCACCGTACCGTTAGAGCAAGGTAGAAACGTGAATTCTGAATGGTACCCGAGCATTTATTTGGCAGAAGGTCTTGGTGAAATACGGGAAAAGAAGCGGCAACGAAGGATCATTCGTCATCGTGGCAATGCAAGCTCTCAGAGCTCGATTGAAACAACTACCTATTTGACTGACCAAAACGTCCAATTGATGGATCATCCTCCGTTAAGCCCTGATAGAGCACCAAATTACTTCTTTTTATTCCCGTTTATCAAGAAAAAATTGCGTGACCAACTTATTTCGGCGCCTGAAGAAGCCGTTGGTGTATTAAAAAACCATGTTTTGGAGGTACCTCAATCGGAGTGGAACAAGTGTCACGAAAATCGGTTTGAGTACATTCAAAAGAGTATTGATTATCATGGTGAATACTTCGAAAAATAATAACCTTTTTCAACAATAAATTGCCGTCTTGTAATTATTAGGCTGAAAACATACATAGCAACCCTCGTACAGACGCCGCTAGAAGGCGACACCTCACTGATGCGATCCCTCAAGTAGTTAGCTCGCAGAACATTCAGTCTCATCTTTCGCGTACAGACCTTGTACCTCTCACATGTACGAGGGTCATCCGGAAAGTAGTACCCGTTCGTGCCGCATGAAGTGCTGACGACGCGAGTAGCCGCTGGACGAGGTCAGATAGCTTCAGTGGCTTGTCTGCCTTCTCTGAGCCAAGTTGCGTGACGTTGTTGCCTGACATTGCCTGTGTTGTTTCTGTGATTGTTTACAATGTTTAAAAAAATTGAGAACGCCGCCAGTTGTGAAGTGAGGGCAGTGATTAAATTCCTCAATGCAAGAAACGTTCGCCCATGTGATATTTATCGCCAATTAAAGGAGGTGTATGGAGACAATGTAATGGACGAGTCGTCTGTTCGGCGGTGGTGTCGCAACTTCAACATGGGGAGGGGGAACACACACGACGATGAGCGTTCGGGGAGACCGTCTGTCATTACAGACCAACTGGTGAGCTCAGTTGACGAATTCGTGAGGAACGATCGGCGCGTCACAATTGATGACATCTGTGAGCATTTTCCCAATGTTTCTCGAACAATTGTTCATGAAATTGTTAAACACCATCTGCATAATGCAAAAATTTGTGCAAGATGGGTCCCTCGCGTATCTCAATGAGCTGGCGGCGAAGGACTATGCAGCAGGAATACAGAAACTTGTCACACGTTATGACAAATGCCTTAATTTGCTTGGAGATTATGTTGAGAAGTAGTTTAAAGTATCCTCTTTCAAATAAAATTTTTTATGTTTGTTAATATTTACTTTTGTCTTTTTATTTCACGAACGGGTACTACTTTCCGGATGACCCTCGTATGTCCAGTGACTCGACGTCCATCCCTTCACACAACATGAACACATCAGCGTCGCAGGTTTCTTCCACACTTAGAAATTTCCGGTGAATCTAATCCACGTCCTGGCCTGAGACTCGTTTTGTAACACCATTTCTCTCCTATTTTAACCACTAACACTCTTCGAGTGTCTCATACTTACCTCATTCAGCCAACAATCATGTTTTTACAGGGGCTCGTAAGTTTCATTACCATATTCGGAATATCTTACTTGTATGCATAGTATGGCACCGTATTTGGGCATTGATGGCTGAATCTTCTATGGAGACCGTATAGTTGGTTCATCGTTGGCTTTCGCATCTTGTTACAGCGGCCGATTTCGTAAACATCCACCTACTGAGACACCTAATCGTCCTCTTGGTTTGAAGCATCAAAGCTCGATGATGAAACTTTTGCCTGCCACCAGAGGGGGCCCATTTATTTGTTTATGGCACCTTTCTGTTGGTGTTTATAGCACAAAACCTTTGAAGTGATTTTATTTAATGAAGCCGGAACATTTTTAAGAGCAGAATTTAGGCTGGAAAGGTTTTAGCTTGATGGTCGGACTTGCTACCACTGACCTAATTTGCGTCAAATGACAACATCATAAATTATTAAGACATTCATGGCGTTAAATACCTGTAAATTTATAGAAATACCGATTAAATTGGGCCAAAATTGGTTGTTACAATGAAATGTATTAAGAGCTTACTCACAAAGATTTCGGTTCTGTTTTACAAAGCTATGTTGTCACTTGGACAGGAATTGGTTGGTATAGTAAAAAAATACGAAGTTCCAAGTCACTTCATTACCAAATCCGAAAACAAATGATCCACCTTTATCTAATCTTTAGTATTTCAGCAGAGTGGAAGGCAGATAATTAAAGGTTATCTCAAAGGATGAGGTTATGTCAAGAGAGTGACTCTGGTCCAACCAAAAGGTCGTTGCCTCGTAACTATATTCCAATACACCTAATATCCGCATGAATCGCCCCTTGCTCTTGATCGTACATGTAGAATATTCAGAGTTTTAGGAAATACTTTCTATTGCTTTCATCACTGGTGCCCAGGTTAAAGGTAAGTAGAAAAATATTGAGCTCTGGACTCAGCACTATCAACATAAAATAAATGTATTCACTAAACAGTTTCAATATGTTCATTATTCAACTACAAATATTATTTTTGTTTTGGGCTTCTTATCAGTTATGCTGGGCTTGGGCTTAATACTTGGCTTTCTTATCAGAAGATAAGTATTAGGGCATGGTTTTGGCAGCAAGGAATGACCGCAGTAAGAAAATAAGACAGCTTTTCACGATAAGAAGATTAATAATATTACCTGGAAGCTGATATCATCATAGGCATAGAAACAAAAGTACGATACCAGATACAGATGTAGTGACAACGTAGTTGGCGTAGTCAACTCTTATACTTCGCAGTATATTCATTAAATGTTCTCAATACACTCTCTCAATCGCCTTCTCGGTTTTCACGGTGCAGAAAAATAAATCCTGGTCATAACCGTAAACCCAGGTTTAGTCTCTGTTTACGACGGTTTTAAGAAAAATTCTGGGTCGGCATTGGCTCGATCCAGGAGTTCCTGACGAATGGCCACACGTTTTTGTCTCTATTCATCAGTCAGCACCCGCGGGACGAATTTTGATCCGACGCGCGTCATGCCCAAAATGTCTGTCAAAATTATCTGACAGGATCCAAAACTAATGCTGATTTCATCGGCAATCACCCTATCAGGTAAACGGCGATTTGCCAACACCAAATCGTTCACCAAATTGACATGGTTGGGGTCTGTTAAAGTGGAAGGCCGTCCCATTCGCGAATCTTAATCTGTCGAGTTCTGCCCGATTTAAAACGATTGTACGACTAAAAACACTGGCTTCGACTCATAGGTTCACTAAAAATGGCTTGCTGGTTCATTTCAAATCGCTCCGTAAAACATTTTTATAGTTTGAAACAAAATTTCACGCTTAAACGCTGTTCCTCTAGCTCTTTCATTGCTGCCGTAGCACGCGGCGACGAACAGGTTAAAACTCGTACCGCTGCTGCTGCGTAACAACTCGACGTAAACAAACGCAACACCTCTCGTTTTAGTCGTCAGATGTGCAATCACCAACGCTTGGTTTATAAACTTAAAAAGGCGTAGGTCTGCATGGAAAATTCCAGGTGACTCAGAAAGGAATCAGTAAATTTATATCTTGATAAGGCACACGTTCAGGAACAGTGTAATAAATTCTCACAGCTTCCCGGGGGCGGATGCGGACTCTGACTACTATTTGGTTGTTATGAAGCTTAGCGTCCGTTTCAAAAAGATAAGGCAGGGGCAGTGGGCTAGGAACTGGAATATAGAAGAATTAAATGGATTAACAAAGAAGGAGTATAGAGAGGCTTTTCTCAATCTCAATAGAGATTGATAAAACCATGGATGACATAAAGAGCTGATTACTTTCGAAGAACAAAGGTAATGAAATTAAGAATACAAAGTAACTTTCCACTGTTCTTTATTAGCGTACAACCGGTTTCAACGCTCAAGCGTCATCATCAGGTGATGACTTGATGATGAGGTACTTGATGATCAGGTACCTGATGATGACGCTTGAGCGTTGAAACCGGTTGTACGCTAATAAAGAACAGTGGAAAGTTACTTTGTATTCTTAATTTCATTAACATGAATTTCCACAAGGTTGATCCAGAAACAATTGAATATTTAAAAAAAGGTAATTTATTTATTTATTTTAAAACATTATTCACATACAGCAGTAGCGCCAATTTACAGTGATAAATATAACAAACATGATGGAGGACAAAATACAGTAACAGCATAACAATAAACAACGAGAACCTAACATGGACAGGGGAAAAATTTAATTTGTTGGCATGTATCAAGGAAGGGATAACGAAAGCTGCAAATGAAACTATAGGAACCGTTAATGGAAAAAGGGCAAGGAACAATGGATGACGGATGAGCTGATTAGAAAGATAGATGAGAGAACAAAATGGAAGAATGTAAACACAGAAATAGGTAGAAGAAAGTGTAAATAGTTAAATAATAAATTGAGACCGGTAACAAATAAAGCTAAAGAAGCATGGTGGAAGACGCAGTGCGGGGATATGGAAGGTTTGCAGAAGAAGGGTGAATTTGCCCCGCTATACAGCAGGGTTAAATGACTATCGGGAAGTAAGAAGGACAGATCAGGGCTAAGTGTTAGAGATATCGTAAGTCGGGTAAGATCATAGTTGAAACAGAAAAGTTCCAAGAGGGATGGAAGGAATATATAGAATAACAAAACTAAGAACTTAAGCCAACAACGTTAGACATAGAAAGAGAACATGACGTAGAGGAAGATAGCTTAGATCCAGGTATACTCAACGATGAGATAGAAAGGACATCAAGGGAGATGAAATCAAATAAGCCTGTGGGGGCAGACAATATTCCAGTGGAACCACTGAAAGACTTAGTAAAATGTGCCAGAAAGAGACTATATTGACTGATTTGTACTCTTATGGAGAAGATATCTGGCCGGAAGAATTTGTGAGATCATTGTTATTTCCTCTAACCAAAAGTTCCGAAAAAGGTAAATGTTAAGGTAAGTGTCAAGTGAGGACAAGAGGACAAGTTTCATTTTCCCCACACATTTCCCACAGCTAATGTTACTCTCTGGTTCATCAAATAAAGGATGGAGAGCATGGCAAATGATTACTTAGGGGATGGTCAGTTTGGGTTTAGGAAGGGGAGGGGCACGCGCGATGACATTTGCTGTAATGAGATCACTAATCGTGAGGAATACAGAATACAATCAGGACGCATTTGCTTGTTTCGTAGATTTTGGAAAGGTGTTTGATAGAGTGAATTGGGAAAAAATAGTGAGTATATTGCAGAAAATAGGAATAGATTGGAGGGACAATAGGCTAATCCGCGAACTGCACATGTCCCAGACTGATCAGGTGCGAGCGGGAAACGGAGAGTCCGGATAGCCAGTGTTAGATAGATATAGTTCTTTGTTTCGGCGAAATTGATACCTAATTGTCCCTTCTTCCATTTGACTTATTATTAGGAAGATGTGTGAGGCAGGGTTGTTCATTGGTACCATGCTGTTCCACGTATTATTAGAGAAAATGATTGGAGAGGATTGGGAAGAATTGGAGATGAGAATGAAAAAAAAATTCATTAAATCGGTTGAGTTTACGGATGCCATAGATGTAGTTTGCCAGTTAGCCAAGTGGTTACAAGAATTCCTGAGTGAACTTGAAATTTGGTGCGATAGATATGGGATGAGAATACATATAAATAAAGCAAAGGTTATGCGGTTTTCCAGAATGAGAGAGACTAAGTTGAACGTTAAAATATGAGGGCAAAACAGAAAAATTGGAACAATTCACGTATCTCGAAAGTATTTTTGACCAAAAGGTACAAAATGGTAAGCACGTGAGGAGGAGAATTGCACTAGGCATAGAAGCTTACACAAGGAGGGAATTGATGACAAGGACGTTCAGAAAGGGTCTTAAGAAAAGGCTCGTCAAAGCCTAAATATGGGGTGTAGTTATGCACGGCGCGGAAATATGGTCACTGAAGCAGGAGGATTGGGGTAGATTGGAGGCTTTTGAAATGTGGGTGTGGAGAAGGATGAAGAAGGTGAAATGGACCGAAAAGAAAATAATTGAGGAAGCGCTAGGTAGAGTGGGCGAGGAGAGGGGATTGTTGGGAGAAATCTAAAGGAAAGGAAAAATGGATGCAATACATATTGATTGGCAATGAGATGTTGAAGACTGTGATTGAGGACAGAATGTTGCGCAGATGAGAAAAGGGCAAAAATAGGGTAGTGATGTTGGACGAAGTGAAGGGAGGAAGGGAGTACTAGAAGAGTACTTGGTATGTGAAGAATGATCTGGTATTTTCCCGGCGAATAATGTTTTCCAAGATTATTCGGGTCTCCCACCGGGTCCACGTTCGTAGGTTTGCCGACGTTTCGATGGCCGAGTCGTCCATCGTCTTCAGGGCATGTCGTTACTCAGGTATTTGGCCGCCTTATATAGGCGGCCTATACCTGAGTAACTATATAAGGCGGCCAAATACCTGAGTAACGACATGCCCTGAAGACGATGGACGACTCGGCCATCGAAACGTCGGCAAACCTACGAACGTGGACCCGGTGGGAGACCCGAATAATCTTACAAAACAGTACTTGGTATGGTGAGCGAAGAGAGGGGTTTGCTGGAAGAAGTCCTATGGAGGCAGGAAAAATGGATGAAGGGCGTATTGAGCGGTAGCGGGATGTTGAAGGCTGTAATGAGAATATTCGACAAAAGAGATAAAGGCAGGAACAGGATAGGGATATTGGACGGGATGAAGGGAGGAAGGAAGTACTCAGAGATGAAGAGTGACTTCGTTCTGAAGTAGGACTTTGGGATGTATTTTGTTAGGAGAGTAAATGGAAATATTTGGTTGTTTTGCCCATCCAAAACCTACCTTTGTTGGTAGATTACCTATAGTAATTTTACCACTTTGGATTGCTTAGCTTTTGCCTGTTCTTGGATAGAACTAAGATTGAAATCTAAAAAACAACAGGAATCGGAAATAAGAGCTCAGTTATTCTTTTTTCCTAGTGGCTTTTGGATTCCTATCGTGATGTTATCATGTGCCTGGTAACTTCCGTGGTCGTTGTGGTTTACCTACAACGATCCTTTTATACTATGATGACATAATTCTCTTTCTCGGCTCTGTCCGAGTCTTTACTTCTGTATTATGCCAAGTATAATCTGGTGGTAATAATTCTCTCTCGACCGCATTTCTACTCTCGCGATTTAAGCTCATTCCGTAATCTTTTCTTGTATACGTTCCCAAACCATACCCACATTTCGGCGTTCTAATATATTTACCAAATTCTTCCTTATTCGAGCACAGCGCATCCTCAAGCCTATAATCATAAGTTGTGATCTTGCAGCTGTACGAATTTCTTTCTCAGTACCTGTAGTTCTGTAATCTTACCTGCCGCCCGCTTTGTACACTTTTGAAACTGCTGAATAACGGTCTGTCCACCTCTCATTACCCTCTATCTCTCACGTGCAAAGAAATCAGCAATGCTCTCAGAATTTCCGATTTGCCACACATGCAAATTCATGCATTTATCATAAAACCACACATTAAGGACAATCCTTATACCATGCATGAACTCAAAAAGTTTTTAGTACATACGCGTGCTACGCTTCTTTCACTGGAGGGTTCACCGAAAGGCCCAACCTCATTCTCAGAGACATCCTTTCCAACACCAATCCACGCGTTCAAGTCACCGAATAACATTATCCCTTCGCAATGGTCACATTCATTCAAAATTTCTCTCGATATAAAAAAACTCCTGGATTCAATCTTATCGTTTACCGGTCAATTTACTTATTTGAGATATTGCGTCTTTTAAAAGGAGGTAGGTTTTGGATGGTCTCTAACGACAGTTATCTTCATGTATCATGATAACTTCCTTTTCCTTGTCCTACCTTATTTCCTTTCTCATTCCTTCGTAATTTCTACCTGGCTTCATTCTATTCAAAGTATATCCACTCTCTACCTCTCCTCTGTTTACCCTAAATCCTCTCTTCATTCACTGCTTTCAACATTCCAGTACCTTTCAATATTTCCTTCACCCTTCACTTTTTCTGCTATAACCGGATTTCCTCTGTCAATGTCCTCTCTTTCTGCATCAAATTCATAACATTAGCATGGAAATTTATCTCTGTTCAACTTTTTTATCAATCATTCTTTACATTCACGTCTGAAAAGCCTACAAATCTAGGTACAATATTTTGCCTCAGAGAACAAGTTCCAGATTCACAAATTCCACGCCCTACAAGTATTTAGGTCCCACTGGTACAGATGCCACTCCAATTACAAGTCCCCAAACACCAAATACCCCCTGACCGCCTTGTGCACCATCACTCCTGACTAAAATACCAAAACATTGCCACCAATTTTTTACTGCATCATATCACATGCTCTTTGTCTGAGAAGACATGCATTCATCTTACATTAATTTCAGTCACCAACTGTTGTAAGTTTCCTTGGACATTTCTCATATCCTAAGGATCTATAATCCATTCGCAATTTTTTTTTGTTGTAACGAAATCAATATTTTGAAATATATCATTCAACTAGAGTCACAAAAGATACGCTATTTTCTACGTCACCGTTCGCCCTTTCAGTATATTTCTCACGACGTTGAACCAGTTTCTTTCTTTGTGCAGAAGAGCTGGACAACCCGATCCCGATACAAAAAATTCTTTCCTTTTCGCAGACCTTTTTATCACAAAAGTAGAAAATAACTGTTCAACTATAACTATTCTATACACTCAAAAATAAAACATTTCATTATAACTATTCGGAAAATTGCGACTCACAAATGAGTGGCATTAATGGGAATCTCTGAAAATGCACATAATATACATGCGTTGTTTTAAGCATGATTTTCCACCGATTTGTGAAAAAATGTTATGTTAGTAATATACATCTTGCAAATATGGAAAATTAACTCCATATGACGTTCTAACTGCATGAATCTATTGACATTCCTTTGACAAGCATCCAAACTCACTCCTTTTACTTTCCAGAATGTTCTTCTAAAGGAAGGATCTCAATCGTGGGATTTGTGGAAGAAACTGCCCATTCCTCTGAGATTCGAAGTGTACTTCTTCAACGTTTCCAATGTGAAAGATATCAACAATGGACAGATGCCATTAGTGCAGGAAATAGGACCGTATGTGTACCAGTAAGTATTATCCACTAGTTAAAATGTAGATGATACATGTAATAATGTGGGGATCAGTGCGATAATTAGTTCGTCGCACTTTGGAATTAGTATGGTATTGGTAAGCAGGTATAAATATTAAATAGGGTTTACCAAATGTTGAAAAATCTTCATCCTGAGCCGGTTAAATGGTTAAGAGAAAGGTTTATGATCGATCAGATCCATTAATTCTATATTTATATTAAATATCCCACCGGTAAGAGTTTCTGATGTACCCAGCCGTACTATTGAGGTGATATGGTTCTCTTTATTTAAGCACTGTTGGATTTCTAAGCCCACCTTCGTAATTACAATAAATAACACACCGATCGCAGTGGCGCGAAAGATGAATACCCTATCTTCTCCTTACCCATCCAGTGCCTTAACTCATAACATTTAGGTTATATATTCTTTAAAGGTCGTTCGATAAGAGATATGATGGGTGTAAAATGAATTCCAGATTGAAGATTCAGTATACATACATGTGCATTGTCTCTTACCAGAGGAGAGGTGACCGAGACGGCTGGGATGTGACGGAGAGACCCCGCGACTGAAGTCGCTTCTGTATCCGGCTTCTGTTTGGATGGCGTGGCATCACCTTGATTCCAAATTGAATACTCTTATCCGCAATCACATTGACTTCAAGCATAAATTGGGCATCACGCCCTAGATTAAGTTAGAAAATTCGGTAAACACGCGGCTATACTAAAAACATAAAATATGACCTCTTTTGGTATCTACCACTGATTTCCCATGGCTCCGATTGCTGATGAAATAAACCTAATAAAATACTGGATGGACGTAAGGAGAAGACATGCACTAAGCCAAGAAGAACAAGAAATCTCCTTCTAGAAGGAGAAAGTTGATGGCTGGGACGTTGACTAAGAATGTAAAGAAAAAACTCATTAAAACTGTGATATGGAGCATAGTTATGCCCATCGCGGAAATCAGGTCACTGAAGCAAGATGATAGAAGTATCGCAGATTGGAGGATTTTGGGTGTGGAGAAGAATGGAGAAGGTGAAATGGACCGAAAGGAACATAAATGACGAAATACTAGTTATGGTGGGCGAGGATAGGGGTTTGTTAGGGGGAATCATAATGTCGTGTCCCTCGAGGACAGCGCGACAAGGGAAGTCTCAGAAAAGGATCTGACTAACGCTGAGGAATTTCCGGACGACGAAGGTGGTCCAATTGACGAGTTGGTACGGTGAAATAAAAGAGACGGGGTCTTTCGCTAGGAGTTTGTATTTAAACAAGAGCGACTCCGGCGCGAGTATCTCGTCCTGCGGCGAACCCCGGGTCAATCGACGAGTCTCCGCTTCCACGGCTCTCGGCTCCCCATCCCGACGTGTACACGGCCCCTCGACGAAAAGACACGGAACAAAGGCTCCGCGGGGTTTTTATTTGATCGCGGCATCCGGTCGCGCCCCGGATTCAGCATTCTACTGCGCTTTATTCCCATATTCAGTCATATTCGCGAGCTGCGTTCGCATGCTTGCCCCCTCCTCCCTCGAGGCGACGCAAGCACCTGAGTGACAGGTAAGCAGTGGAAAAATCCCAATATGTGAATTGCGCAGCAAGCGAACAGACCTCCTCGCGAAAGAGAAATGAGCCACGTCGGGGAAATTAACCCGGGACATAACAATAAGGAGGCAGGAAAAATGAATGAAGGGCGTGTTGATCGGCAGTGGGATGTTGAAGACTTAAGTAGAGGGGAAAATGTTAGGGAAATGAAGAAAGGGAATGACTGGTGCCCTAACACTCCCTGCCACACACCCTTGCGACGGCTTGCAGATCAGCGTGTAGATGTATACCTACATTGCTTAATTTAACAGTTTCAACAAATAACTAAGTAAAATCATTTCACGAAATAACGTCATACATTAAAATCTTTATATCAATCGTAATTAAATTCTTCACTGTGGATTTATAAAGATAAATACCCAGGTATACTTCTACTTCACTATTTCTTTATACATTCAGCTCCAAATTCAATGATAATTACAATGATATATATGGCACTGTTATTAGTTTTTATTAGCTACTTCAATCTTTAATTGTATGATGAAAACGCTGCATTAAAATCGGAAATTGGTATATGGAACTGGTTTAATTTGAAGTGAATTGGTTGGTGATTCATGTGGAACCAAGGTTTTCATTACTAAACTCGTCCTTTCCTTCTACGTAAGTTCCGCTAAAGTTAGTAGTCTTCCACTTGTGCTCATTAGTTCGTTACGTTGTTCATGGAAGGCCCTTATCCCTGAACTACGCGGACAAGGGAATCTATGAAGCAATTTTTAGCACAGGTTCCTGGAGGTAATTTTGCACTCTTCGAGATCACACAATCAAATTAATATCTTAAAATACAGATCGCGAATCAAAAACTGAAATCCCTATAGCCAGCGATCGTTTCATTTCCGTATTCTTTGGGCATCGCCTTGAATAGTTTGCTTTCTGACAATCTTGCGTTTGCTCTTCACATTAGTATAACTTTAGGTAATCCACCAATTAGGATTTCTTTTGGATGGAAACTAATCATCAATTGTCTTGTCTCGTCCAACAAAATACAACTCAACATCCTACTCTACAACAAGTTCCTGTTCATCTTCGTATCCTCCTTTCATTCCGTCCGACATCCTTACCCTATTCCTTCCCTTTCCTCGTTTACTTACCATTCTCACCTATATAACAGTCTTCAACATACAAATGCCAATCAATATGCTTTGCATTCACCTTTCCACCGTCCTTATGATTTCATCCATCAATATCCTCTCTTCCCCACCACATTTCTTTTCCTTTCCGTTCAATTCACCTTCTCCATCCTTCACACCCACGTATCTAAAACCTCCAAACTACGTCCATTATCCTTCTTCAGCGACCATATTTCCGCGCTGTAGATAACTACTCCCTATATCAATTTTTTTGCAAGCCTTTTCTCAATATCCTTACTCAAGGTCCCTGCCATCAATCCTATCATCCCTGTGAATGCTTCTTTGCCAAACGCAATTCTCCTCCTAATGTCCCTACTATTTTCACCCTTTTGTCCAAAACACTTCCAAGAAACTTAAGATGTTCCACCTTCTCTAGTTTTTGCCCTCCTATTTCAACTTGCAACGTAGCTTTTCCCTTTCCGGTAAAACCACATAACTTTTGTTTCATTCACAATTATTCTCATCCCGTATCTATCGCATTAAATTTCCAAGTCACTCAGCAATGTCTACCACCCAATAGCTATCTGTCAAACTAAACCTTGATCATAAGCAACCTAACAGCTTTTAAGAATTATCCACCAACTTTTATTCCATACTCTAGTTCTTTCAGAGCCTCTTTAATTATTTCCTCCACATATACGTTGAACAGCAGCGGTGATAATGGACAACCCTGCCTTACCCCTTCCTAACATTGCCCATCCGGACTCCCCGTTCCCCACCCGCACCTGAGCAGTCTGAGACATTTACAGGTTGCGGTTAAGCCTCCTGTCCCTCCAATCTATTTCTATTTTCTGCAATATACTCATTAGTTTTCCCAATTCACTCTATCAAATGCTTTTTCGAAATCTACGAAAAAGGCAAATACTTCCTGGTTGTATTCTATATTCCTCTCGATTAATAATCTCATTGCTGCAATGGCATCTCGCCTGTTCCCCATCCTAGACCCAAACTGATCATCCCCGAAGTAATCATTTGCCCTGCTCTCAATCCTTTTGCTGATGATCCCTATGACCACTTTAGTTGCGTGCAAAATCAAAGTTATTTTTCTCTGTTCCTTCCATGATATAGCCTTTACCTTTACCTAACACCGATCTGACAAAGTCTTCCAACCAAATTCCTCTCTCATAATTGATACGAATTTCCAAAAAAATCTTCCGCCCACATTTTCCTAATTCTTCAAGTATTCCCACCAGAAGGTTGTCTACCCATAAGACCTTATTTGATTTCATTCCCCTTAATGCCTTCTTATGTCATTGTCGAGTAAGCCGGGACCTAAGCTGTCTTCATCTACGTCATTTTCTCTTTCTTTGTCTAAGCTTGCTGTACTAAGCTCTTTACAATTCAATTCTTTTATATATTTCTTCCATCTCTCTTGAGTATTTTTTTTGCAAACTAGTATTTTACCCTACTTACCTATAACTGTAAACAAAGACTTTCCCTTCTTACTTCCCGGTAGTGCTTTAACCTTCTTTAATAGCGCACCAATTTCACCCTTCCTCTGCAAACTTATCATATCCTCGCACTGCGTCTCCCACCACGTTTCTTTTCATCCGCTCCCGAGAAACTAATATTCTATCCGTTGCTTACTCTATGTTGACTACGCTTCTTCCTACCTTTTTACTCAATCTACCTGTATTGCAACACCGTGCTGACTCTCGTCCCCTTCGCTTTGCTCTCATCCCCTAGTCACACACCAAGTGGTGGCTTGCAGGGTACTAAAAATACTAAAAAAATATATTATGCTATAATATATCACTCCAGTAATCTCCACCATCCGTCCATCTCACCCTGCTTAGACCTAAAATATTTATTTTTCCTCTTTCCATCTCTCGCTTTATTATCTCTAATTTTCATAAACTCAACATTGGCCTAAAATTCCAAGTTCCTATTCAAACCAATTCTGTCTTCTTCTTCTGCATATTCCATTTTGCTGCTGTCGGTTTTGCTTTGCAAGGATTTCGTGAGATGACGACCGCGGAAACCCTGTCGATCAAGACTATCCGCCCTTATTTTCCGGGAATCTAACCCTCTAGTGCCCATCATAACAATCTTGGGATAAATAATTGAGGTGTTTTCCCGTTGCCTTCCTCGATAGTGAGGGTAGAAATAAGAGAAACTTTACACTTCCCACACCTGATGATGATGCGCAGTTTCGAAACCATGGTCGTAGAACATTAAAAGTGTGTGGAAGTGTAGAGTTTTTCTTATTTTTTAGCCTCATCATGAAGGAATTCCACAAAGTTTAGCCTGAAACTGTTCTCTCCTCGATAGTGTTTTTAAAGTGACCCCAATATCCAACGGCCACTCCTTTGCGGTCGGTCAGACGCCTTTTCAGCCGCCTCACGGAGGAGTGGACGCTGTGCGGACCAACTTGCGTCTGGCTCCTAACCTTCCTTCTATTTGGCGAGGGTGACCCTACCAGGAGCAATTGTCATCCCGCCAGCATAGGCCGAGGGGTCACCTTAACGCCCTGACCCTTCCACTATGTCAAGATTGTAGTTCATGGGAGGGTTCTTCACGTATTAAAGGGATTTAAAACATTTAACTACTAGATGGATATTCTTGTATAATTTTGTCGTGATAATATTTTGTTGAGATAAAAAGGCAACTACGAAAAGAACCTACATGCCGTTACGTGTTGGGGATATGGTCTGTGCCTATCGTTTCACGTCGGTTAAAATCCCAACTCGTTAATTGAAAATTTCCCCCCGTCAGTTACTGCCTAGGCGCGAAGGTCAGTGCAGGACAAACTCGGGACCGTGCCTTCGGAGAAACCCCTGGGGCTCATCTCTAACCCCTCGCCAGATGCCCCCGGGGCAGTTGCGAATCAACAAACCCCTAAAACTCCCATGGATTGTGAACGTTCGATATGATTTTGTATGGAACAATTTCATAAAGAGGATGCCTTGTAAGTGAAGCGCGTTCGTCAATAAAAACGAATAATTTCCTGAACCAATTTTTTTTTAAATAAACTTAAAAATATGACACTTGATGTGTGGGAGCGGAATGTGCGGGTTGCATCATATAGAGAGGGGGCGCGAGAATCGGCAGTCAAAGAGAAAGGATTTAACCCCATTCATACGACAAAACCGGCACTAAGCCTTGAAGAATTTGTGATCGTCAATGTACAGATGAGCTCTTCAAAAATGTGTCCGTTTAACACGAGATTAAACACTTGGAGCATTGGTGGAAAGGGCACGACATTAGACACTCTAGACATTGGTTCAAAGGGCGCGATATTTAAACGCTGTACATATTGGTCAAGTAATTAAAAGGAGGCCTAGGAAATGGCAATAGTTGTTCGTAGACCTCAGGGGGTTGACCAGTTTGCATGTACGACTCGTATAACTCATATGAAGGAGACCATTGCCGATTACATTTATTCTTGTTTTTGTTTACTTTCATTATTTTTTGAAGAAGAAGGAATTGTAATGACCTATCGTTAATTTCCTCTTTGCTGCTTTTTGGAAACCGTTGGAGCGTTTTTTGACGAAAGGGACTTCATCAATGAAACCGGGAAAATTGATTCCTTACTCTACGTTTCATTGATAAACGTCCCTTTTGCCATATCACGGTTTTCATAAAATAGCGAAAATAAAATTATGCGCGTCAATATAAATCACTGTCAGCCAGTATAAAGACAGCGGCAAAGAATATAAGGAATTTAATTGGAATGAAAATCTTTTTGAGATGAACTTTAGAGATGGCTCAGTGTGAATATTAGCCATGTCATTTAGAGTGATTTCCCCTCCTGACAAGGAAATTGATGCAAAGGCTGATTGTGTCATTAAAGCTGATAAAAGAAAAAATTATACGGAAAAATATTTGCAAAGAGCCTGTACCTTACCCCGTCTTCAAAGATCTTATCTTGATAAATAGTCTCTCTCTGTGGTGTACCGTCGGCCATGAAGGCATGCGAGATGAAATCCTTAAAAGAATACCTACATAAGCAGGAATCCACCAGATGAATGTTACAAGCTTCTTCAAAGTTGGTAACTATCCCACAGAGCAGAAGCTTGCCGTGGTAATATGAATTCCCAAGAAAGGTGGAAAAGCTCAAATACAACACCACTTGAGACCAACATCCTTCTTTCCTACCTTATCAAAGGCGCTGGAGCAACTGCCAGACGCATGCCGAGGATTTCGCTGAAAGCAATGAAATTATTTCAATAAAGCATCGCGGCTTACGCTCAGTTCATTACGCCGCACAGCATATCTGAAAGGTACTGGAATCATTAACTGACGCCCTCAACAAAAAACAGAATTAAGGATTCGCTTCATCGGTGTGTCAAAAACATTCGATGGGGTATTGCCTGGCTTCCGAATAAGATATCATCTCCACAAGTTCCTCAAGTGAATATATATTATTATATCCATTATATGTATCACAGCTGATTTGTAAGATTGCACCTACAGATCATGCTAGACAAAAGTTCAAAAAGTATCAGGATAAAAGTACAAGAGCAGGTATCCTTAGGAGTAGGTACGAGAACCAAAGCTTTTTAACATTTTCCCGGTACACTTCCCTGTATAAGAATGGAAGTATTCCGCAGTAACACTACATGGAGGCGATTAAGATATAATTTGTAGAAATGTAGACGCGAGCAATGCATTAGGAAATGCCGAAAGTCTATGAACAAGATAATTTCGTGTCATAGCAGACAGATGAAAAATCAGCATTCAATGTTAATTCAGACAAGTGTTTTTTCAAAAACAAGACAGTGCATCCATCCCTGGAGGAAGAGTCAGGCTCTGCAGTTATTGAAGGGCAACCTATTGTTTGGGATACTGAAGGAAAATATCTCGTGGCCATCACAGATTAGTCAGATAACTTTCGAAAGCACACGGAGGCAGTCGAGAGTCTGCTAAGCAGAGGGCACAATATCGAGACTTTCTAACATATTGAAGATGAACCCCAGTAAATTAGTCGTAACGTTCTAGACCAACCATTGATTTAACCAAAAATACTACCTATAAGTTAACCATAGTATTTCGTCGCAGAATCGATGTGACTTTTGCAGATATTTACTAAAAACGTCAGACACCCCCAGCTCTATACATAGGTTCTATCGATCCCGGCGGTAGCAGCATTTTCCGGAGTATCCAGATCCTCACTTGAATTCTATGTGCACCAAACTTCAAGTGGAGATCGCCGACCGTCGTTAAACTGTGGACCCCTTTGCACATTTCGTGATGAGTAGGGTAATGCCGAGGCCAATTTCTATCCAACCTTCTCCCATCCCCTTCTTATCTTTTCCTATGCTAATAGTATAAATGATCTCATCTTTCAGTTGTTTCTCCTAAAAATCACTGCTATTGTGTGCTTTAACCTTACATATATACAAAAATCGTATTATTTAAGTCGCATATATTACTATCAGCTTGTAATCATCCTTGATTGTGTATCTGTTTTTTACACAGGGAATACAGGGAAAAGGTTGATATTGTTACTAATGAGAAAAATGGTACTGCAGCATATTATCAAAAAACTAACTTTGTGTTTGACCCCGAGGCTTCTGGCGGTCTGAAGGAAACTGATAAAATAACGATCCTCAATGTTGCCATCATGGTGAGTAGAAAAACCCCTATCATCTGCAAATTAGGCTTGTTTGTTTACCCTTCTCTGCAACATTTCTGCGGTCCTGGAGCCCAATTGTCACTACAAACTACTGAACTGCATCTCTCTAATAAGCATTTTTCTAGTTTGTACGCTTTGTATGCTTTGAGTCTGTAATATTTCACTGGAGTTACATATACTTACTGTTTACTGTCTAAATATATTTGAAAAATCCCAGTACAGGAGTGTTATAGGGTATAGGGACGCACGTCGTGGAGCACCCCCAGAAGGGAAAACTTAAATGATGCTAAAATATAACCTCTGCATCACCCTCTAGCTTCAATTTTGTTTTCGAACCGTTTTCACCTCTTGATCTGTGGGCATTGACATCGATTTGGCCATCTCTCTTTCAATCATATTACCTTTCCCTTTTTGGTTACAAATTTTTGCAAGTTAATTGCCATTATTAACTAATGTTAATAGTATTTTTATAGATGTTATATGTTTCATAGATATTATAAATGTTAGAATATGACATAGTAAGCAAGACAGAGAGACATATAAATACATAAGAATTATGAATGAACTATTCGTGATAGTTGATGTCTAGTACATCTTGGCCATTTTAAATGCTGTATTATAATGTTATCAAAGTAAATATAACTACATTATCTCTAAGGAGAAGATTATTGATTTCACATTCTTAACAAAGCTCTGTAATCATCTTATGGACTGTCCCGCTCTCCTATAGACTCTATTTTTCAAATTTCCAAATATGATTATAAGATTAAATTTGTCAATGTGAAAATATTCTGGAGTCTTCCTTATTTTCGTGCAATTTACAGAATGATTAGACGATGTAATGAACTATCAAGTAACAATGATACAGATCCTGTATGAATAATATATCAATACCATTCTCTTAAAGGGCATGCGGTTTTGCTCCACTTAAATATTTGGTTCTTATTCCTGTTTATACCTCTGCGTATTACTGTTTTGAAATGATTACATCTACATCTACATCTACTCAATACCCCGCAAGCCGCCGCAAGGGCGTGTGGCGGGGGGTGCTAGGACACCACCCATAATTTAGAAAAGAAAAATAATTTAAAAAAAAATCGCATGCAATAACGACAAAATCATATATAAAAAAAACATGGCATACATTCATGCATGAACACTTACACCCCACACACATGCAAACACTCAAACTACCAACTAACATACACATGCACCTGAAAGTATACCTAACATCTCTATAGTGTTTAATTTTGTTCCGACTTGTAAATTCAAAGTTTTTAATATTTCTAAAGTGACTTCGGTTTCTTGCTATTATGATTACTGATTGTTCGGGGAAAGAATGAGTATTTGTACCTATCTGTCTTGGAATCTATCTCCCTTAGTTTATCTTTGTGGTCTGATCTACCTAAGTAGTGTGGGGCCATTATAATTCCTTCAGTGTCATATTTAAACTCGTTTGTTCTGAACCTTTCTAAAAGTCTAAGCCTCGCTTGTTCTCTCCGCACTTCAAGTGGTTCCCAGCCTAAATCCCCTAAGAGACCTGTCACACTTGTGTTTTTATCATAACAATTTTTAACAAATCTAGCGGATTTTCTCTGGACTTTATCTAATTCTTTTTGCCAAATTTTCTCCCACGGATCCCAAATACTTGCGGCATATTCCAAATGAGGTCTAACTAGAGCAAAATAACACCTCTCTTTAACTTTTTCATTACATTTCCCCACCACCCGTTTTATGAAGCCAAGTTTCTTTAAAGCTGATCCGCATATTGTCCTGATATGTGCTCCCCATGAAAGGCGTGGTGTTAGAACAACCCCCAAATATTTAACTTGATTTGCCGTAGTCAATACTGAACCCTCTATTTTGTAGTTTATATCCTGTTCCTCGCTTCCTTTATTCCAAAATTTCAAAACTGCACATTTATCTATATTAAGTGTTAATCCCCATTTATTGCACCATCCCGAGATATTGTCTAAGTCTCTAGAGAGTAGCTCGCGATCTAGTTGGCTCCTTATTTCCCTGTATATCACCGTGTCGTCAGCAAATAACCTTAGATTGCTACTAACGTGTGTGCTTAAGTCATTTATGTATATTAAGAACAGAAGAGGCCCTATTACACTTCCCTGGGGGACGCCCGAAGTAACATCTCTCTCCGTTGAGCACAACCCATCTATGACTACTATTTGTTTGCAGTTTGACAAGAAGTCCCTAATCCAATTAATTATTTTCTCATTGATCCCATAGTATTTAAGTTTGTGTAACAATTTATTGTGTGGGACTTTGTCGAAGGCTTTTTTGAAATCCAGGAATACTGCATCGACTTGGGTGTTGTTTTCTCCCGATCTAAGTATATCGTGAATGAAGAGACCAAGTTGTGTTTCGCAAGATCTGCTTTTCCTAAATCCGTGCTGGTTGTGGATTAGTATTTTCCTACTATCAAGAAATTTCATAATGTTAGTGACAATAACGTGTTCCAATATTTTACAAGAGATCGATGTTAAAGAAATGGGTCGGTAATTGGTTGGTTTATCCCTATCGCCGCCTTTATAGATGGGAGTTATATGGGCTAGCTTCCAGTCGCGAGGCACTGAGCCTTCTTCTATCGATTTTAGAAAAACAATATGTAAAAATGGGGCAATGTCGTCAGCTAATTCCTTTAATATTCTAGCAGGTATTTCTTCCGGACCAGGTGCCTTGTGTGCTTTGATACTACGGAGCAGATGTACTATTCCCTGCTTGGTCAGTGTAAGATCGCTCATGTGTTCCCCGGGTGGGTGTGGAGGATCGTTTGGTGCGTTTGTGTTTTTGTTGTAGACGCTCTGGAAAAAATGGTTTAAAATATTTGCCTTTTTCACGCTATCTGTAATGATTTCTCCATTTTCCGTCTTCAAAGAGTGAACAGTGGGACGTTTACCCTGTATTTCCCTAACATAGGACCAGAATGACTTTGGATTTTCCTCAAGATATTCGCTTAGCATTTTAGATTTAAAAGAGTGTAGTGCTGTGCGCATAATACTTTTCGTCTTACTACGACATTCTTTTAGTAGCTGTTTGGTTGTATTCACAAAACTTATATCGTCACTTTTTAAACTCTTTTTGAAATTTGACTGTAGCTTTCTTTGCCTTCTTAATGCCGATCTGACTTCCCCGTTGTACCATCTAGGTTCCTTACTGTCGCATTTGAGTTTGGACGGGATGTACGTCTTTATTCCTTCGCGTAAAATATTTAAGAAATAATTCCAAGTGTTCTCTGTATTTGTTGTCAGTGTTTTTGTCTTGTATTCCGGTAATTTTATCTTTAAATATTCTCTTAGTCCGTTAAAATTTGCCTTGTTGTATAGGTATATTTTACGCTTTTCTTTGTTTATTTTGACGAACTTAGTTTTTAACTCCACAAGAATAGCCTTATGGTCACTGATTCCGTCTATTATTTCAATGTTAGTAATGATTTCGGGCATAGAAGTCGCAAAGATGTCTAGTATGCTTTGGCCCCGTGTTGGTGATTTAACTATTTGTTCTAAGGAGTGTTTTGTGAATATATGAAGGAGTTCTTGGCATGAATCTCTGTTTTTGGCAGATTTTCCCACGCAGTAGTTTTCCCAGTCAATTGACGGTAGATTTGTGTCACCAGCGATTATAGTAATACTGTTGCTTTGTCTGCTGCTGATAGTGGATATTTGTTCGTCGAGCTTGTGTAGGACATCTGTGTTAGAATCTGGGGGTCTATAAAATGAACACACGTATAGGCTTCTGCCGTTGTAGTCCTTAATGTTGCACCAAACGCTTTCTATGTCATCTACGTCGCATTCATATCGTTGGCTACTAAGATGTGACTTTACTGCAATGAATACTCCCCCACCCAACCTATTTGGTCTGTCCCTTCTGTAAATTGTGAAGCCGTTTGGAAAAACCTCATTGTTTGCTATATCTCCCGTGAGCCAACTTTCTGTTCCAACTACTATGTCTGCGTTTGTACTGACAAAAATATGTTCAATATCCGATATTTTGTTTCTAATGCTACGGCAATTTAATGTTATAATTTTAATATGGCTAATAACTTCTTGTTTTTCGGTTTTATGTACGCTAACAAAACTGTTTTGAGACGATTCGTGGTGAACAGAGACAAAAGAATTACATTCACTTGCATTGCTATCTGTTATGTATGTAGAGGCACCAATTTTATTAAATTTACGTGGGTTATATGTTGTTTTAACGCAAGTGCTTGTTTGTTCAATATTTTTGGGGATTTGAGAGGCATTACCTGAACTGAATCACAATCAACATATCAATACATGCCAACATATATACAGTGCAAAATGCATATGAGTAAAAAATAGAAAATGAAACAATGTAAATTGGCTTCTGTCCATTTCCCATTATACAAATATATGTACATAGCAACAAGGAATAATTAAATAACAATTATACGATTATAATCTATATAACGCGTTGTACCGTATAATAAAATCTGTGGAAAAGTACGAGTCTTTCTTTCTTTTTTAGTAATGGTGATTATAATCTGTCGCTAATTCGTACTCAAATCAGCTCCTAATTTGGAAAATTTACCGAAAGAATATATCTTACATATTTGCCTTTTTCAATGATCTTTAAAATCATACTATTTTAAGAAAGGTTTCCCTGATTTCATTTCTAGTGTTTCACCTTGTAATGGTCCTGTTTTATACAGAATTTATATATGCACATAGATTTTTTTGTTATTTAATTATTCCTTGTTGCTATGTACATATATTTGTATAATGGGAAATGGACAGAAGCCAATTTACATTGTTTCATTTTCTATTTTTTACTCATATGCATTTTGCACTGTATATATGTTGGCATGTATTGATATGTTGATTGTGATTCAAAAAATGTTTCAATAATTTATTTCACAGTATCCATGCTCACAACACAAACATACCCAATGAAGACCCAGTAGGACCCATAAGACCATTTTAGCTATGTGCGAAATGAAACTTATTGTTCTGATGCCCTCTCATGATGTAGCCTTTACTTTTTTGGAATAGGAACTAACACTGTTCCAACAGTCTTCCGGCCAGATTCCTTTCCCACCAATTTTGCAAACTAGTCCATAAAAACTATTCTTCCAATATTTTCCTACACCTTTCAGTAGTTCTGCAGGAAATTCATCTACCATCGCGGCCTTGAATTCATTAGTCTAAATACCCTCTAGACCACCAAGTAAGCCTGGGGCTAAGCTTTCTTCATTTGCGTCATATTCTCTTCATATGTCGAACCTTCCTGGCCTAATTTCTTTATCGTACAATTCTTCTATATATTCCTGCCATCTCTCTTAGGCCTTTTCTGGTTTAGTACTATTGTGTCTCTAACTTTGAACACAAATTTTTCTTTCTTATTTCCCGATAATATTTCAATCTTCTGGTTTAGTGCACCAATTTCACCCTTCCTCTGCAAACTTTCCATGTGCACGCATTGCATCTTCTACCATGCTACTTTTGCTCTATTTGCTACTCGTCTCAATTTATCATTTGGCTCTTTTTACTTAATTCTACCTAATTCTGAATTTACATACTTTCATTTCCTTCTCTCATCTATCTTTCAAAGCATCTCATTCGTGTTCCATGGTTTCCGTCTCATTTTCCCATTAACATTTCCAATAGTTTTTTTTGCGGCTTTCAATATCCCTTTTTTGATATACTGCCATTTCTCTTCAATGATACTCAGCTCCTTTCCCTCACTCATGATTTTCTCTACAGCCTGCTGATACTCCTTCCTTGTCAATCAAGTTAATGCTTCTATTATCTATTTCTTAACCAGATTATGTCCTCTAAATGATCGTATACCCTCTCAACTTCTTCCTCCTTATGATTGCTTGGTAGCATGTAAATCAGTACAATGACAAATTTCATCGGTTCTATTATTACCTCAATTAGTAATGCTCTATTTGTTGCTTCCTCGTGTTGTCAACCCCACTTCTTCCTAACTTTTTATTCAACATTATGGCAGCCCCATGTGGGCTTTTGTCAACTCCACTGTATATTACTCTATTGCTACAGGTATCTGTTATAATGTAGACATTGTTAATTGTTACTGATTTTAATATGTACAGAAGTGATAAATTTATTATTGTGAAGTGAGATGTCGTGCCAAGAAAGGTGATGGTGGAGTCTGAAATGGAAGAAGTGAATTTAACTGTGAAAAAAGAATATTATACCAGCTGTCATCCTTTCCACACCAAATGCTCGATTCCCAACTCTCTCTCTATCCGTGGACACTGAATTTGCAGCACCACAGCCACTCTCAACAAATACCTCCACAATCTACACCATGCACTTCACAAATGCAGTCACCCAGAAAAGCTCCTTCAAAATAAAATCCACCGCTCCACCTGACCACACACACCACATAAAAACAACCCCACATCTGATACAGGACTCAAACTTTGTGCTACCTATTTTATGACAAATTTCCTCATATTTCACCTACTTGCAACTGCCCCCAATGTAATACATGTCTACTTATCAGATCTGCTCCCCTCTCCCCACATCCCCGGCACAGGGAAAGGAGTTGGCCCCCCTACCCTGACGTGTGAATTTCACACGCCGTATAGGGCTTATTACTGGGTGAACTCTACCATCACCTATTGAGCGACCTTCAGGTTGATTACTGTGTTTATGGTCGTTATATATACTACCTTGATCAAAAATTTCCCGGAATTTATTCAGAAAATTAAAAATACAAGTTTGTTCATCTAAATCTATATTGTCCCCTTCAAAGTAATCCCCATCGACTGCAACACACTTATGCCAGCGCTTGATCCAATCCTCGAAACATTTTTTATATTCGGTTTTCGGTATGTCCATCAGTGCTTCCTGCGATTTTTCCATTACTTCCTCTCGGCTGCTAAAACGCGTTCCCCGTAATGGTTTTTTAACTCGATTGAACAGAAAGAAGTCACAGGGAGCCAAATCAGGTGAATTCGGTGGCTGTTGGATGGTATTTGTTGCATTTTTCGTCAAAAAATTACGAATAATGATAGCACTGTGCGACGGTGCGTTATCATGGTGCAAAATCCACGAGTTTTCTGCCCACATTTCTGGTCTCTTTCGGCGAATTGCTTCACGCAAAACGTCTCATAACGCCCAAATAATACTCTTTGTTTACTGTCTGGCCTTCTGGCAAAAATTCATGATGCACTACACCGTTGTAATCCATGAAAACCGTCAGCATTGCCTTCTTTTTTGACTGAAAACGACGTGGTTTTTTTGGTCTCGGCTCATTTGGTGAACGCCATTCACTTGCCTGATGTCTGGATTGCGTGTCGTACTCATAAACCCACGTCTCGTCTCCAGTAATGATCCTTTTGATGAATGTGGGATCGGATTCAGCCTCGCAAATCATGTCTTTTGCGACGTCAACACGGTCTCTTTTTTGCATGAAATTGAGGTATTTTGGCACCAACTTTGCTGCTACACGACGGAAACCCAAATCATTAACCACAATGTCTTGGGCGGATCCATAGGCAATGTTCAAGTCCTCCGCTATTTCTCTGATGGTTAATTTGCGGTTATTGACCAACATTTCTTTTACTTTATCAATTTTTTCACCGACTTTCGATGTCGATGGTCTGCCACTGCGTTCATCATCTTCGATTGACTCACGACCACTTCTGAACCGCTCTTGCCACTGGTAAACGACCGTTTTTTTTAGAGAATCGTTGCCGAAACACTTTTCCAACATTTCCAACGTCCGTGCGCCACTAAATCCGTTTTTTACGCAAAATTTAATACAAGTTCGTTGTTGCAAATTTAAATCCATTTCTGCAATTGTAAAAAATCGCCAACACACACAGAGATAGATGTACTCTTGGCTACGTAACTTTTGCAAATGTCAAGTTATGACACTAAGATTTAAAGGGAATATCAACAACAGATGTACCAATTTAACAAAAAAAACAGAACTCAAATCGGAACGATGGGAGCGCCACACGGTGGTTATTCCGGGAACTTTTTGATCAAGGTAATATATATATATATATATATATATATGAAGAATGTAAATACAGAGTTAGGCAAAATGAAGTACAAAGAGTTAAACAATAAATTGAGGTGGGCAACAAATAAAGCAAAAGAAGCATGGCATCCATTTTTCCTGTTTCCTTTGTATTTCTCCCAAGAATCCCCTCTCTTCGCCCACCATACCAAGTACTTCCTCATTTGTTTTCTTCTCTGTCCATTTCACCTTCTCCATTCTTCTCCACACCCACATTTCAAAAGCCTCCAATCTACTTCTACGAGGGTCATCCGGAAAGTAGTACCCGTTCGTGCCGCATGAAGTGCTGACGACGCGAGTAGCCGCTGGACGAGGTCAGATAGCTTCAGTGGCTTGTCTGCCTTCTCTGAGCCAAGTTGCGTGACGCTAGCATTGCCTGTGTTGTTTCTGTGATTGTTTACAATGTTTAAAAAAATTGAGAACGCCGCCAGTTGTGAAGTGAGGGCAGTGATTAAATTCCTCAATGCAAGAAACGTTCGCCCATGTGATATTCATCGCCAATTAAAGGAGGTGTATGGAGACAATGTAATGGACGAGTCGTCTGTTCGGCGGTGGTGTCGCAACTTCAACATGGGGAGGGGGAACACACACGACGATGAGCGTTCGGAGAGACCGTCTGTCATTACAGACCAACTGGTGAGCTCAGTTGACGAATTCGTGAGGAACGATCGGCGCGTCACAATTGATGACATCTGTGAGCATTTTCCCAATGTTTCTCGAACAATTGTTCATGAAATTGTTAAACACCATCTGCATTATGCAAAAATTTGTGCAAGATGGGTCCCTCGCGTATCTCAATGAGCTGGCGGCGAAGGACTATGCAGCAGGAATACAGAAACTTGTCACACGTTATGACAAATGCCTTAATTTGCTTGGAGATTATATTGAGAAGTAGTTTAAAGTATCCTCTTTCAAATAAAATTTTTTATGTTTGTTAATATTTACTTTTGTCTTTTTATTTCACGAACGGGTACTACTTTCCGGATGGCCCTCGTATCATACTGCTTCAGTGACCATATTTCCACACTGTACATAGCTACGCTCCATATCAAGGTTTTTACGAGTCTTTTCTTAATATCCTTACTCAACTTCCCTGTCATCAACTCCCTCCTCCTTGTGAAAGCCTCTTTGCCTAGCGCAATTCTTCTCCTTACTTCCGCACTACTTTGACCGTGTTGGTCCAAAACACTTCCGAGATACAGGTATGTAAATTGTTCCACTTTTTCTAGGTTTTGCCCTACTATGTTAACGTTTAACTTAGCCTCTCCCCATCTGGAAAATCGCCTAAACTTTGTTTTATTTACATTTACTCTCATCCAATATCTATTGCACTGAATTTACAATTCACTCAGCAATTATCGCAACCACTTGGCCACTGACATGCTACAGCTTGGTCATCAGTGAACCTAACTGATTTGACGTATTCGCCGCCGATTTTCATTCCAATCTCCTGTTCTTCCCATGCCTCTTTAATCATTTCCTCTGCATATACGTTGAACAACATGGGTGATAATGAACAACCTTACCTTACACCTCTTCCTAACATTGTCCATCAGGACTCTTTGACCCCCACTCACAATGAGCAGTCTGACACATGTACAGAGTATGGATTATCCTCCTGTCCCTCCAATTGTATGTATCCCTCCCATGTACTATATATCTACACTCAAACATACACATACATATATATTGTTTATATGATGAGATATATTTATATTAGTGACTTTAAATATGTTTTATAATTTATCAAAATGAATAAAGAACCTTATATTTGTATGGAATACATGGAATAGTTTCATTCAAAATGTGTAGATACCATATCTGAAAATATGTATCAATATTAAATAGGTCATTTGGTACTATCTTGGTCCATATTTCAGCTTTTGTTTGTGCTCTCCATTCCTTTATAACCTACAAATTTAGCAGTTATTTACCTTTTTCTATTTATTTTATTCTCTTAAGGGTGCCTTGCTGGTTGGTGAAACGTTGCCGCTCCCTATAAAAATAGATTGGAATAAAGTATTCCCTACAGATGACATTTTTCTCACAGATTCAGTGAAAAACATTCTTTTTGATGGTGTCCCCTTCATTGATTGCATGACAGGTATAAATGGATTGATCTGTGAAAAAATTATGGCAGAAAATCCTGCCACGGTCATAAGAAGTCCTGACAATAGGGGTCTACTATTTTCTCTATTCAGATATGTGAGTATCTAATGATAATAATATTTTTATAAGCCATAACTTTATTTTGATGTTTAGATGCTTATAACAATAACTCAAGTAAATCTTTTTCTTACATCTTTCGCATGAGTTCAACTACAACACCAACAACATTAATTTTGACATTGATACATATTTAAATTTTTTTGCATAATTTAATTATGGCGATAATCTGCTCAAATTTTGTGAGACTGTTCTTTGTATCCCGCAATATTATCATTCATTTTATAGTGCACTAACTTACATTGTCTTTCTAGTCTTCTAAAATCTTCAAGTCTTTGTAATAAACACCTGTTTCTTTGTTACTTTTTGACAGAGATTAGGCATCATTCCAAATAATTTTCATTGTTCTCAAGTAATTAAAGTTGCTATCAATTAGAATTGATAAAAAGCACTGCTTTCAATGCAAATAGTATCCTTTGCTAAAGAGCTAGAATTTACAGATTAACATGCCCTTTAAACTTGCCTGGGTATTCTAAAATGCATGCAACACTACTTCTAGACATAAGTAAATTAAAAAATGTATTACTTTTGAAAGTTTTTATTTTTATCATGATTTGTTTGCTTTAGAGAATTGAAGTTTTCTATCTGGATATTCGCAAAATCAACAATTACAACTTGAATTTTGGGTGTTTGATTTCTTTTCACAAAATAATCCACTCTCCTGGTCGGCTGACTGCAGAAAAATAACACATTTGATGGTCGCTATGAAGTGAAGCTTGGCTGGAGTGAGAATGGTCCAACTCCAACAGTGGAAGGTGTCCGGCAACTCGGGGAGATTGTGAGATGGCAGAATTCAAGCACGCTGTCAACATGGTCTGGTGAAAAGTGCAACAAAATCACTGGGACGGATGCAACCATATTCCACCCTTATCTCACCAAAGACTCCAGGATAGACATATTCAGCACTGACTTGTGCAGGTGAATAGAAATTTCACTTCCAGTATGCCACCTCGAATGATTATTTAGCTTTAAATTAAGTGAGGGTCAGAGCTAGCAATATTTCATTTAACGCGAATCAGATAGCATCGGATGGAAAATTTTATTAGGGATTCAATATTAATAAGAAGACGATCCTCAATAAAAATTTAAAAAACCATTATGTCAAGAAACATTATCTGTACTGGTAGTTAATTACCAAAGCATAAAAAAACGAAGTCTCCGAATATCATCACCATATTCAAAGCACAGGCGCAGGTATAATTACTGAGACAGAAAGCTGGCTCTCCACTGATATTGCCGAGAGTAAAATGTTCCCAAAATCTTTTTCCATTTAAAGAGATGACAGAGTAAATCAAATCAGCCTCTTTATTGCAGGCAAAAAGTTCTTAGGTCAGCAGGGCTGGGGTAATATTAGGTAATGGTTTGGAGAGGGCTTAATTTAAAAGCTCTCAATTAAAAGTCCTCGCTCAATTAAAAGTCCTCAATCCAAAAGAATTTATATATGCGCATTTTACAGACCGCCAGAAGACAGAGACGATTCAATACTAGAGTTAGACCAGCAAAACAAAGGTTTTTTTTATCCCAACACGATAATCGCGAAGTTATAGTCGGTGGAGATTTCGAATTCTTTTGCGTTGAACTCATTAAATCAACTTGTCACTTAACCAACTACAGACGATAATATTCTTCATTTGTTAGAAACGAATATTCCCGAAAAAGCCATAACTAAAGAAAATATAAAAGTGATTATTGACCACAGGGCAATAAATGCTAAGTTTTCGCTTCATGGGGTCCGAAATAAGAAGCCTAAAAGGAATATTTACGTGCTTAGAGAAGGGGACTACAATGGCCTAAACTGCGTGCTATAGAATCAATTTGCTTCTTTTAAGAAACATAATCTCTGAAATTCTGAGGATACGTGAAATCACTTCCTTTAGACCAAGCGCTCGGCAGTGAATAAGTTCATTCCCAGTAAATTTATAAAATATACCACGGAACCTAGATGGTACAACGCGGATGATATAAAAACATTGCAACGCCAAAGGCAATGTTACGCCAAGATGAAAAATATTAGGGATGATATCTCCAGCAACAAAAGAGTTGAGATCACTTATGATTACAAGATATCTAGACCGAAAGCCAGCAAGGAATTTCGGAAAGCTTTAAGCAAATTCAAAAGAGAAAGATAAGCGAAAAATTTGAAATAGAATTTGACAGTATTTTGGTTGCACGTGAGAGAAGTTCAGGGAGTCAACAGTTAATTCACTTAAAATTGATAAAGGCGAAAGAGTAACAAGCAGTCTGGAAAAGGCTAACTCATTAAATTCCTTCTTTCAAAGAGTCTTCACAAATATCTCACAAAATATCCACAGTAGTTTACCAAATCGTGCCGGTGAAGAGATGCCCATAATTGAAATCTCATTTAATAGAAAAGAACGTTTGCTGAAAAATATTTACCCCAATAAATCCTCCGGGCCCGATGAAATACCCGCTCGTATTTTTAAGGATCTACAGACTTCGTAAATTGCACCGTATCTAGAAATAATATTTAAGAAATTGCCGGTAGATCACAAGGTTCTAAGAGATTGGAAAGCGGCTGAGGTAAAAACAATATTTAAAAACGGAGACAAGGAGGAACCGAGCAATTAGAGGACCTATATCCCTCAAATCCATTTTGTGCAAGGTAACGGAACATATATTTGCTAGTTCGATCATGAGAAACCTCGATAATCAGGAGTTATTAATGCAAAAAGAGCACGGTTTCCGAAAAGATAGATCTTGCGAGACACAGATTACGCTTTTTGTTCATGATATTCTTACTTCGGGAAAAATCAATGTTGCTGAGTACGCAATTTGTCTAGATTTTAAGAAAGCCTTCAACGAAGTACCTCAAAGTAAACTGATCACAAAGCTAGAAGCATATGACATAGATAAAAATATCCGTGGTTGAATGAAAGACTTTTTGACTGGTCGGGTATAAAGAGTAGTCATAGATGGAGTTAGCTCGAATGCGGAAGAAGTTTCTTCAGGTGTTTCCCAGGAAAGTGTCATTGGACCTCTTTTATTACTTATTTACGTTAACAGCATTAACACCATAGCCACTAGTCGCCATAGTCTAGTCATAGTAATATACATTTATTTGCTGATGATGCAGTGGTTTCCCATTATATCCATGATCCTGAGGACATGGCAGCTTTGTCAGATGACCTGAATGCTATACAATGCTGGTAAGACACTTGGCAATCAAAATTAAACTAAAAAAAATGTGTAGTCATAAAATTTTGAAAAAAGGGCAATTCCCACCCAAATGCCTACTGTATTGGGAGCATCGAAATGGAATGCATGGACTCGATTGAATACTAAGGCATTACCCTCACTCACGATCTCTCCTGGGTGAAAAACATATGGGGAATATGTGGAAAAGCTAACAAAAAATTAGGATTTATTAGAAGAGTACTGGGTAAATGCGATGAAAAGGTCAAAGAGAAATGTTATCTATCATTGGTTATGTCTCATTTAGAATATACTGCAAATATATGGGATCCTCACGAAGTTAGATTAATGGCTGAATTGAATCGTGTGCAGCATAGAGGAGCTAGATTTGTAAAACATTGTAATAACTTAGTAGCGTATCCAAAATATTGGAGGAAAATCCTGGGAATCCCTTATGCAGCAAAGGTTGAATTACAGATTAAATATCTTGCATGTATTGGAAAGAAGTTTATTTGATAGTGATGTTGAAAATATATTACCACCCCTATTGCACTACAGAAGGAGATATCATGTCAATAAAAACAGAGAGATTAAGTGTAGAACAGATAGACTTGAAATATAATTTTTTCCACAAATTATAAGGGATCAGAATAACCCTGTCCCTGTAGGGTCACTGTAGGATCATATTCGGGTCAAAATTAATCTGGTGCTTATTCACCTCCTGCCACACACCCTAGCGGTGGCTTGCAGGGTACTTGAACAAATAAAAATAAAATAATTAATGATCTTTAATGATTTAGAGAGGTAAACAGAGTAGCTTTGATATTATTAAGCTTACTTTCCATAATAAATCTTGGAAAGAATAGCTTTATTTATTATATATCTTTGTGAAATGTATAGTTGTCTTACAGATGATATGGAATGTTTCAATGTTGATATGGCCCTCTTATGGCATGCTTTCATATTTGATAAACATAATAGTTTCAGGTTTAAATTTGTGGAATTCCTTCATTATGAGGGTAAAAAAGAAACTATGCACTTTCATAATAAAGATTTAACATTTCACGACCATGGTTTCAATGCTGCACATCATCATCAAGTTACAATCATCAACATTTTTTCAACTTACATAGTCTGGCTCCAAGAGGGGAGTTAGGGAAAGTAGAGGGGGTGAGGTAGGGAGAGTAAGGGAGAGGGGGTAAGTCTACTCCCTTACTCCCCTCTTGGAGCCAGACTACATACGTTGAAAACATGTTTCTGTATTTTATCTGATGATTGAAACCATGGTCGTGAAATATTAAATCTTAATTGTGAGAATGTATAGTTTCTTTTTTACCCTCATAACTTTCATATTTGGTTGCTAAATGTTGATGTAAGTATTTTTTTCAAAAATTCCTGAAGGAACTATGACAGTAACTCTAACAGAATTTGCATTAAAATGCATTAATTTCAGTGTAAAAATCCCTTGATCTCTGCCCAAGTACTTTAACCAGTTTTGCTACCTAGGTGTCAACTTTCACAATGAAATTTTTGGGTCTTCAGAGAAACAAGATATTATGACAAAACCCTGCATATACAACTTTACTTTAATTTTGGTGGATTTTAATGCATTATAAAAATTATTATATCATATATTGGATTATAAAAATAGTATCACTGCATTAATGCTCCATCACGAAAAATATATTAATCTTGATGGAGGTTATGTTGGATAATAAAGTGAAAAAATAAAAAAAAGCTGTTTTCCTTTATCAGACCAGAAAAATTTCACCCCAACCTCGTATTAGCAGATGACTCCATTAAATTTATAGCCATGGCATCTCCAGCTGTTCTTTTAATTTGCCTAAGGTTCTTTGAATTTGTTGGCCTCTGTTATAAACATTGGCTTTAACCACATTGATTGTGGTGCACTGCATACGATTAAGAATACCATTGATATTGTGTGTACGATTTCTCATCATAAGAACTGGTTCCTTTAAAGCCCCCAGAATTTCAAAGTTTAATAGGATACCTTGGTAGCTTAACTGACTAAATCACTCTGCCAGACATTGAGGGATTTGGGTTCGAATCCCCAGCAAGGTTAATAATTTTTGCAATTAGTAATTGGTGTTTGTACTGTTATATTGGTGTATTTTTTAGGTATTTTGTTGCATGGGTGCCTTGAAAACCAACGTCATTTTACACCACAGCCTATTAAAAACTTAATATATCATTAGAATCTAAATAAAAATTCAAAGAATCAATGATAAAAATAATCAGTTCCTCAATTTAATAAATAATAGTTGAATGATAAATTAGTTTCTGAATCTACTTATTGTTGGATCTCTACGATGCTTGGTCATAATTCATTGTATATAAGCTCAAGATCCTTTTTGGATCATTTTTCTTGTATGTGATATCTGTTTTCATGTTATTTGTACAATGCTGATGTGAATTTAAGATAAATGAACAGGAATATTTTTATTGTTAGTACCTAGTATTTAAATGCTTATATTCATTAGTTTTCTGTTCTATCTATATTCACATTCTTATTCCCCTATTTAACAATTCCTCTCTATATCTCTTACAGATCGCTTACTGCACTATATGATAGTGATTCCAGTTATAAAGGAATTGATTCTCTTAAGTTCACAGCACATGAGAGGCTACTAGCGGATGTAAATAAAAACCCAGATAATTATTGCTATTGCCCAACAGATAATGCTTGTATGCTAAGGGGAGCACTGGACCTCACACCTTGTCAAGGTATTACAAGAAGCATGTTATTGCCTTAAAACTGAATAATAATGGTAATTGGAAAAAAAACTCACTTTGCTGTGTTCTCATGCATTCAACCAGCATGACAAATTGGCTGTCTGCATTTTTAGGGACAAGGTGTAGTAAATTCAGTAATTACTAACTTAACTTAATAGATTGCTAACAAATGTGAGTAATTTCATATTGTAGAAATCATTTGCCTTGAGTGAGATTTGGACTCAGAGCCCTTGATGCATAGTCAATTGCTTTAGCCAGTTAAGATACTAAAGCACCTACTTATACTGTAAATATATGAGAGAATTAAACAAGGAATTGCCACACATGCAATGTCATATATCAAATTTGGTCATGCACATTATGGCAGTGTCAGTTGATCTAAAATCAATGTTTAAATTTATTGTAGGTTCAGAAATCGAAAAGAATACCAAAAGATTTAAATAAGTTAACGAGTGTTAGGCCCTCTTGGGTTCTGGAGCTTTTGCTAATGTTGTAATCACCAGAAATAATTACTCTGCACTTAAATTTTGATAGCCTACCCAGCAATTCCTGAAACTTCTACCAATATTGCTTCTGATCACCATTAGAGAATTGAAACATAGGCAACAACTAAATTAAGTTCCTTGATGAAAATATTTTAAATTTCATATTTGATTTCAATGCAGAATTGAGGTACAGCCAAGTCTTAATTTGGTGCTTTCTATCATGATAAATGCACACATCACCATCTCTTCATCACTTAGTTAATATTTTAGCAAAATTGTTGCATAGTTTTTACTTGTGCTCCTTGAGCCAAGCTAGCATATACATAGAATATCATATTTATGCATCACAGTTAGCAACTTTAGTTCATTAAATATAGTTCTGAGAGTCCATACAGTTCATACTCTATCTAGATGCAAAATGCTAAAATCATTTAAATGATTAGACAATACCATAGAAGGATTTTGGCTCACTACCATGCCATGACAATTCCATCTGGTACCCTTGTTACTATGGTAGAGACCATCGCTTCACAATATTTCTCTACCTCATATCAGTTCCACTCATTTAGTCATTATCCCTGTCTCTTTCTCATTTACCATTCCTTTAATTTCATTTGCAGCTTTTGATATCCCTTTTTAAGATGTCCCCATTTTTTATGCTCTAACCGACCAAAACTTACATAAAAAATGGGCCTTTCTCAGGGATATACTAGAGTAAACTTCGTAGTTTCAGGCTTTACAATGAGGAACTTTTCCATTGCAGAAAGGAGAAAAAACTATGTTAATTCCACTTAATTTTTTATTTTTATGACCCAGGTTTCATTAAATAGTACCTTCATCAGGTGATGATATATGTATTGTGTCACCTGGTGATGACACTATATATTGAAACTCAGGTTGTGAAATTGAAAAATGAAGTGGATTTAACATAGTTGTTTTTTTCTTCCCATGATATCCTGGAGGTTGCCATCGGTGCTTTTAAAACTGGATCTTAGTATCTCTCATCTTTGCAACTCACATGGTTACAGTATCAAGATGCATTCAGGATGAGAGGAGATAATTTCTGGGCAGTCAACACCAAGAGAAATAACCCATATTTTTCCACCTATGATAGTAACTCAAAAGAAGTAGATTAAGCTCAATCTCTCCCTAAAAATCTCACTCTCTCCAGTCCTAACTAACCATTAAATGGAAGAAATGAGAGAATCCAGGGGTAAGGAAAAGTAAATCTTTTGCCCCTGCTACACATATAGCATTAAAATAAACAAGGCAGTTCTAATAACAAAGAAGTTCTAATAACACCAGTTTCCTCAGTTAACCACACTAGTCTTCAGACCCTACCATTCATGGAAAAGGAGATTATACTGAACTCCTGCATGATAATAGCTCTAAGTTATAAATACTGGTGGTGTATCTTGAATTGGTGACATCTTATTGGGTAATATGCATAGGGGTACAGTTTGGTCATTAATGATGGAGTATGCACTTCGAAGACATTCATTTTATGATAAAGAGCTCATAATCATCAATGGAACCAATTAATGAGGCTTAATGAGGCCGTGTTGGGTTTAGCACTGGATGAACTCTATCACCACTTACCAAATCAACCTTTGGGTTGATTGGGATGTTCATGGTTTTATATTGTAATCATATTTATGTAGTATGGTTATATTTTATTTATGATGAATATGTCATGTGATCATTAGCTGATCTTTGGTGAATAACATTTGCATTGGAAGTAATTACAAGTAAAACTTCTAAACCCCCCCACTTCATTAACTTTCCATGTAGAAGTAAAAATGACCCAAAATGTCTTTTTTATGATGTCCAGGGGCACCAGCAGTTATTACTTTCCCACACTTCTATATGGCTGATGAGAAGTATTTGACAATGGTTAGTGGTCTCAAGCCAGTTAAGGAGAAGCACGAAACATTCCTGGAAATTGAGCCAGTAAGTGTATAAATTTCATTTCTATACAAAAAAGTGGTTTTGTAAAATATAACAGAAATTCATTACGTAAAGCGGTTCAGATGGTTTCACTCCAGAGGAATAGCTAATGCAACCAAACCATTCTGATAACAAAAGCACTTGGAAATCAAATGCTATTGTTAACCAAGGTACAGTTGAAAAAATTTTAAGAATTTCAATACTCAAATTAAAAAAATATGTTATGTTTCTCAAACAATGAAAATAATATGGCAGGAAATTAGTGTTTATGAAGTAGTAAGTTTAAGAATCCGCACTAATATCCATGCATGGTGTTTCATGAATTTTCATTCCTTTTTAAAGTGTGCCCGAGTGATGAATGATGTCATTTTAGGTGCCTGCATGTTCTCAATGAAGGATAGTGTCTCTTACCTGTCCCCTCCCTCAACCACCAGACTTCTGGAATTTGCTTGTCAGGGCAACTAATCTCAAATACTCACTGAGAGGGTTACTGGGTAGACCTCTCCAAATGCACTTATTGTCACAATAAGCTTATGTGGAGGGGCTTCCTTGCCTACCATCCTTGCCAATGGCTTCCTGCTCCCTGACAATGTGTTTCTCAAGCAATCCTTTCTTAATCCATATCTTGACACATGTTTGATGGTCACTTACTACTGCCTATTGCCCTCCCTAGGCATACTCCTTACCTCAATTACCAAATTGTTTTCTTGCCCTAAACATCAACTTACATTTGAAACTTTGAATTGGTGCCCATTGCAAATGAACTTAACTGTCAGTTGCCTCTCCTAATATCTATTACCAATTGGTGTCCACTTTTGTTGGTACGAATACTACCCTAAAAAGTATACCACTTGCTTGCCATAGTCACTTTGAATTACCTGTACATATTATCATGTGAATACCATTTAGCTATAAATACTAAAGTAAACTACACTGTGAAGAAGAAGAAGTGCTAATGGGTGAGAAGTCTAAAAAAATACTGATTTTAATTCCCTTTTTGTAATTGATGGTTTCTGGTGCAACTTTATTTAATCGATTCATATTGGAGATGAAAAAATGGTAACCTTGTGATTTCACAGAAAATTTATTCCAATATGATCCAGGTTTTGACATTCAATGTCATCTTCACGTGCCCGTTGCAAATATTTACTAGATTTCAAATTGCACACTACCTTAATCACTTTTCACACATTCCCTAGAGGAATTATCCTCTCCATTGTGTACCATCTTTAACTGATCCTTTCACCCTGCTCAGAACATTGATATTTTCCCATCTGTCCCTGTTTCCTGCATGTCTTCCTCTGTGAGTAGTACTCTTTATCTCTTACAATGACTTCCATGTAAACATGCCCTCACCCAAATATTCAGCCTAAATACTCTTCTCAATCATTCGAAATTGGCAAAATGGGAGTTGGGAGAAAGGTAACTGAGAAAAGAATAACATTCACATGATGATGTCCTAAAGTCAAAACTAAAATCAAGGCAAAATATTATAAGAAACAGTCAAACTGCAAGGACTGGTTTGGTCACAACTTGGTCAAAACTGATTCAAGTTAATGAAAGAGGTCTGGCACAGACTGGATTGCATTTAATAGGAGAGAAAGGGTTTGGAGTGAATGAATCACTTCAACAGTTTTGTTGTTTCGAATTGCTGATGTACAGAGTACATAGGAAAAACTATTCATCTGAGTATTAGAAATATATATGCATATAAATGCAAAACAAATCAACGAATGAGTGAATGAATTCAACCATGATGAATTAATTCAATTTTGGTATAACTTTGTTACTTAATGAACACGAGTAGGAATGCAAAAGGAGGCCTGATAATTTATGCAGCATAATGGAATTTTTAAACTCGAAAATCACTCTAGATTTTGAAGAAAATTATAATTATTAATTGAAATCATGAGAAAACATAGGGATAACATGAAAAAAAACATTGTGAAAATATAGGCCAGGAGATGGCATTGGGGAGCTGTTTCACCCACCTGACAAATACAAGATGAATATTTGTTGGCCATATGCTGGGTTTTTTGTGCTTGAATGTGTATTTGGCCAATGTGGCCCGTATCCTTCTTCTGGGTATGCATGCCATGAAACACACTGCTCCTATCCTTCATGAAATTATATGATTGCTTTCCATACTATCCTTTCCTCTTGTGTTCTTGTCCATTTTCTCCTTTGCTAACTGAAATAGCTCCCTAACGTCATATCCTGGCCAAAGAATAAGGGCAAGTGGTTGCATAATCCCCCCGGCAGATTTCAGTTTGATTTGTTTCCTCGATAGCGCAGTGGTTTGAGGATCTAAGAAATCGGAACCATGGATTTTCAACTTGCCTCATAGCTTGAGGCAAGTTGAAAATCCATGGAAAATCCAGTCCCAGTGAAGGAAATTTTTTTATGCTTGTGATCTGCTCGATTCCACCTTCTTCACCATTCCTATTCGCCACATGGGGGATTTTTGTGCTTGAATGTGTCATATGTATATAATATATGAATGAACGAGAGAGGGTATTTGAAAAAATAATATATGCATATTACTTTTTTTGTAAAGTGGGAAACATATGAAACGTCATGTGACATTGCACAGATATCTGACAGGGGTTTTATTTATTTTGTAACCATATGCATTTGAATATGAACACCATAGCATAAAATTAAAAATTTTAATTTTCAGAATACAGGAGTTCCTTTGAATGGAGGGAAGAGAGTACAATTCAATATGATGCTGAAGAAGATAAAAGATATCAACATAATTAAGAATGCACCCAGTGCATTGTTTCCTGTTGCCTGGATCAATGAAGTAAGTTTGAATAGGCAATACTTTCTCGACTTATAGATACTGGTGAACATGGTATAGTCAATGGAATACATGATTTCATGCTTTACTAAATGGAACTCCTTTATCATAGAAGAATATTTAAACAATACTTTCCAAGTTCAATCCAGAAAGATTTATTCTCATAACCCATAATTTGAGGTTAACAAAATATTAAAACCTGGATCATGAAATAAAATAATCAATTGGGGAACCTACAAAGTATTTTTTAGTTTAACATCATACTGGCAATACTTTTCACCTGCATTCTCAACCCAAGCAAATTGTGAAATTACAAATTGTGTTATAAAGGCAAAGAAATGCATTATCTCAACTATCTGTTCACATTAATTTTTCTTCACCACTTCATTTGTTTATCCTGTCTATCTATTCTTATGTTGATAAATTAATGTCAAAGGGTGGTCCCATAAGTACCCGGCCTGATCTAAAGATGGCAGTAGTTGTTTGAAAAATATCACACTGTATTAGAAAGTATGCAATCTGTAAAGCATATGTTTCAAGTATGAAGACGCCACGTTGTTTATTATTTGTTTGGCAGCCATCAATAGTGAACGTTTTCAGTGAATTTGTGAAAATGGAGAAAATTGTTCATCGTCATGAACTGTCAATACTTCTATTTGAAAGGCCTCAGCCCAACCAATGTAAAAGCTGACCTGGATTCTACTCTGGGTGAGTCTGCTCCTTCTTTTACAATGGTAAAATATTGGGTAGCAGGGTTTAAACAACGCCGTACGAGCTGTCAAGACGAGCATCGCATTGGTCGACTAAATGAGGTGACGACTCCAGAAACGGCGACGAAAATCCACCAAGTGATATTGGATGATCGTCGACTGATAGTGCGCTAGCTAGCAGGCATAGTAGGCATTTCAAAAACTGCGGTACATCGCATATTTACTGAAAAATTGAACACAAGAAAGATGTGAGCAAGAAGGGAGCCTCATTTGCTCACACTCGAGCAAAACCAGCGTCGTGAAGATGTTTCAATTGAGTGTTTAGCGATGTTACATGTGGGAGTGCTGGAAATATTTTAGCGCAGGCGGTGCTAGGAAATACTGATAGAGCACATATAAAGCGTTTGAATGAACAGCAGATTTATTCTGAGTGCTGTGGATAAAAGACCAAGGTCAACACGGTAAGATATGTGCTATGGGCGCAACGTGCACAAGAGGGATGAACGCTCGGCGGGGGTTGAGGCGTGACTGGTCCCGCGTGGGTCAATATGCCTCCTCGTGGGTCGTGCCTAGGGTGACACCTCGCGGCAAACCCCTGAATCGCACCAACAAATGAACCGCTACATCAACAAATGAACCACCACATTTCACAGCAATAAAGCCGAATTTTTGCGCCGTTTCATCAACATGGGTCCATTACCTCACACCTGGCACAAAAGAACAATCAAAACAATGGATTCAAAAGGGAGAACCGGCTCCAAATAAGACAAATACAGTGTCATCTGCAGGCAAAGTCATGGCGTCGGTTTTTTGGGATGCACGTGGGATAATTTTCATTGAATATCTTGAAAAAGGCACAAATATCAACGACAAGTATCTTGCGAACTTACTGCAATGTTTGAGCGAAGAAATCAAGCAAAAGCGGCTGCATTTGGCTAAGAAGACAGTGTTGTTTCAAGACAATGCTCCAGCTCACAAATCTGTTATTGCAATGGCCAAAATTCATGAATTAAAGTTTGAATTGCTAACTCATTCGCCAGATTTAACTCCTTGGATTATTCTCTGTTCGCAAATTTGAAAAAATGGCTCGGTGGTGAAAGATTTACCAACTGTGAAGAAGTGATGTCAGCAATTAATGGCTATTTTGAGGAGCAACTTATTATAAAAAGGATATCAAACCCATTGAACATCGCTGGGAAAAGTGTATAGAGCTGAAAGGAGATTATGTTGAAAAATAAATACTTTTTTTCCAAAATTTGTGTTTTCTTTGTTGGGTAATGTTCCTCTGGGATTACCCTCGTACTATTGACCTCCTAAGGATATCTATTACCAACTTTTAACTACATCAGTGTTTGTAAAACATCAATTAGGGAACAATATTCCACCGTACTTAGCCAGTCTAATAGTTTGCAACTGTGTTCTTAAATTTTCTTCTCCCACTTATCGCCCTACGTACTTATTTCCTGGAGTTAAATGAGGGTCCAATGAAGAGGGGAATACAGAAGACATCCACTCCAGTTATAATTCTTTTAAATATGCAAACCTATTTTAATACTTTTGGATATAAAGTCATGAACAAAAAGCCAACCAGATTTAGGCATAACTCGCATTTACTGATTAATTATTCATTTTCTGATCCTGACTCTTCATCCTCTTGTTTGTAGAAAGAAAAAGCGAAATGGCTAATTGTGCAAAATGAAACAGAAGATATGAAGCTCAAGTTTACTCACCAAAAGAAGAAAAAAAAATTATAAGGAAAACTGCTATCAATAATACTAAGGCCTCACTACAAAATTACCCAAAAATTATAATAAAGTCGAAAAAATATATATCAGGCAGCATTGAACCTGATACCTTATCGATGGCAGCAAAGATAGGCGTCTATTTCCAAATAGTCATTTTTGTGATTAGGGAATATAAGGGAACATAAATACAAAATGTCGAGGAAATCTGTTGTCTATGGACCTGGCTATTGATATTTTCATGACCAGAAAATCAGCCCACCCCTTTAGTGCCCATTAGCACTCTTATTGCGCTCGACTATGCTAAATTCCAAATTTTTCTCAAACCTTAATATTGAGCTAACTATTTCGATATTATGTGGTTTCTACTGTTGTGAAATTCTCTCTTCAATCATGCATTCTCAATCTGCAATTATTTGATTAATTTCCTATTCCTAGGCAATTTAATGTTATGGGAAAATTTTCATGCTTTGAATAAGAAGTAATCCTTTATTTGGTAATTTTAAAATTTAGTTTTTACCCTGAGTTATGGAAAACGAGGGAATTTGTTCAGTAACAGATCTTTTAAAAATTTTTACAGAATTCATCTTTCTTTACCTGCCAGTGGTCCATTGTATGTAGGTGCCACAATGGGAGATTCATAGTAACTTTCTAGCCGTAATGTATATTTAAATAAATTGGGTTAAAACAAGGACATACAAATTCTATAGTTATGCTGAACATGGAACCTAACCCCTGAATTTCCATACAAACAACAATTTTTACATTGAATTTTTATCAAGCTCTTGGGTTTTGTGGAGATGGGACCTCAATTATTGAACAGAGAGACTTATTTTTTCTCCGGCAGCGCAGACTGCAGGTACTAATTAACTACTTTTAGGCACACAAATGATATTCTGAATACTCTCTGCTTCCCAGGAAAAAACCGCACAGGTAAATTCTTATGCATGGTAATTAAAGAGAAATATTGAGATAAACAGGTAAAAAATGGGAATTCAAACACGTACAATGACACCTGGTAGACCTGGCTCTCTTTTCCAAGAGTTAAAGTAAGAATGAACTATAAAGAATGAGGAAGAAAGGTCCAGAAATAGGAGAAAAATGATTTTAATGATAAATACACATATAGCTTTTGCTTAGGTTTAGCACATTGCTCATCCATGATTTCTATTAACATCTTGGTATAGTTTATCTATTATGTATGGAACATATTCTATGATTCATTCTTTATGCCCTTTCATAAGAATATTATCAATAGACCTTTAGATATGACTGCAATAATTACCATATGAATTTTTGGCTGTCCATTGCTATGCTTACTTTGATATTATTAGAATTCATCTTTGCAAATAATTGATACCTATCAAGTGCCACTTACTATAAAAAAATGATCTTAACTTATTGTAACTGAAAGCATGACTTTCTTTAAAATAGTTTTTCGTCAGCAGGTAATCTGCAGTAGAACATGAAAAATATTAGGATGTGCACAAACACATCAAATGAGTTAATATAATTTCTAATTTGAAATTACTTTTTTTTCAGGGTGTGGAATTGGATGATGCTAATGTCAACAAGCTGAAAGATCAGTTAGTGAATAACTTAAAAATAGTGGCTGGAGTGCAATGGACGCTTATTGGCATTGGAATTGCACTTATTCTTGCCGGAACTTGTTTTATTATTTTGGCAAAAGTAAAATTTTCCAAGAAAGGATTTTCTTTATAGCACACAAACAAACAAAAATGTTTCAAACGATACTTATGATGTATATCACTATTCCATTAAGTAATTCAAGCCTACATTTTTTATATTATTAGAATATAATTTTGTTTTTGTTTTGACAATACATTTTTAATAATAACTGCTTTTATAATTTATTTACTGGATAAATATGTCAGTATTATCAAATCACATTCTCAAATATGTAACTCCATCTCCCAAACAATGTTATCACATCCAGAGGGACATCGCTTGCCACTCTTATTGGTGCAGTGTCTGGGAGTGTCAGAGCAAATCAATTGAATCATACTGCCATCACCTCCCACGGACCAATACTGCAATCCATTTCATCAGGGATTGTACCATATTTTCCCATTGTACGTGATAATGTGCACTTTATATGTAACGCGCACCCAGAACTTAATAGTAGTCATGAATTTGTGTAGATACTATGTGCCCAGGGCTTCATAGTTATTTTGAACATGAATAGATGCCGTGCATCTGTATTTGCATGTTTATATATATAGATATATATACACACACACACACACACAAATACACCCCTCCCCGGACTACAATCTTGTCGTGGTGGAAGGGCTTGTGCGTTCCGATGACCCCTAGAGCTGTGCTGGCAGGAGTAATAATAATTTCTCCTGGTAGGGTCACCCATGCCAGATGAGTCGAAGGTTATGAGCCAGACGAAAGGTAGTCCACGCACCGTCTGTTTCTCAGTGAGGCGGCTGCAATGGCGTCTGACCCCAGTGGGGCGGCCAGTAAGTGATGTGTCAGGTTAGAAACACTATTGAGGAAGGCAACAGGAAACCACCTCAATTGTCATTCCCAAGATTTAAATGATGGACAATACAGAGACTTTGAGTCCTGGCAATTTCGGGGCTCTGCCCAATCGGCCGTGTGTCATGCCCGGCAGTTGGGAAGGCAAGGCTTCCGCGGTCGTCATCCCACAAAACCCTTGCAAGGGAAAACCAGCAGCAGCAGGACAGAAGACGAAGGAGAAGAAGACCAAATTAGTTAGAATAGGAACATGGAATGTTAGGACAATGATGAGGACAGGGAAATTGGAGAATGTTAAGCGCGAGATGGAAAGTGGAAAAATAGGTATTTTAGGTCTATGCGAGGTGAGATGGAAGGATAGCTGGGATTACTGGAGTGATAATTATAGAATAATATTCAGTGGAGGGGACGAGAGCCAACGAGGTGTTGCCATAGTATTAAATGAAGAGGTAGGAAGAAGGGTAGTCAACAAGAGCAGGTAACGGATAGATTATTACTAGTAGAGATAAAAGCACAACCGAAGAGTTTGGTTATTATTCAGGTGTACATCTTACCGAGCAACCATACGGAGGAAGAGGTCGATAGGATATACGATCATTTAGAGGACATAATCGCGTGTGTTCCTGCAGGGAAACATTTGATAGTGATGGGGGATAGGAATGCAACGGTAGGCAAAGTAAGAGATGGTGATGAGGTCGGGGACTATGGTTTAGGCATGAGGAATGACCATGGGGAGAAAGCAGTTGAGTTCTGCAGGAGACAGGGGTTAGTCATCACCAATACTTGGTTTAGGCACCACAAAAGACTCAGGTATACATGGAAAATGCCAGGTGACTCAGAAAGGTATCAACTAGATTATATCCTGGTTAGACACAGGTTTAGGAAAGGTGTGATAAATTTGCACAGCTTCCTGGGAGCGGATGCAGACTCTGACCACAATTTAGTTGTTATGAAATGTAGCGTACGTTTCAAAAAGATAAGGCAGGGGCGGCGAGTTAGAAAATGGAATGTAGAAGCATTGAATGGGTTGAAAAGGAAAGAATACAAACAGGCGGTAGAGGAAATCATGAAGGATGGCAAAGCGCTAAGTACTATCGATGAAAAATAGGAAAGTATCAAGAGAGGGTTGTCTAAAGCCACAAAAGACACTATTGGAACCATTAACGCTAAAAGGACTAGGAAACCATGGATCACGGATGAGATGATCACAAAGATGGATGAGCGGAGAAAATGGAAGAATGTAAATACAGTCTTAGGCAAAATGAAGTACAAAGAATTAAACAATAAATTGAGGCGGGCAACAAATAAAGCAAAAGAAGCTTGGTGGAAGATGCTGTGCGAGGATATGGAAAGTCTGCAGAGGAAGGGTGAAATCTGTGCGCTGTACAGTAAAGTTAAATCTTAATCGGGAAGTAAGAAAGGGAGATCTATGCTAACAGTTAGAGATAAGGCGGGTAAGGTAATAGTTGATGCAGGAAAGATCCAAGGGATATGGAAAGAGTATATAGAAGAACTGTATAGTAAAGAACTTAGACCAACAAAGTTAGACATTGAAAAAGAATATGACTTAGAGGAAGACAGCTTAGGTCCAGGCATACTAGACAATGAGATCTTTTTAGGAAGATGAAACTAAATAAGGCCGTGGGGGTGGATAACATTCCCGCGGAACTATTGAAATGTTTAGGAAAATGTGGGAGGAAGAGGCTATATGGGCTCATTCGTAGTATTTTTGAGGAAGGAATCTGGCAGGAAGACTTTGTGAGATCAGTTTTAGTTCCTATTCCAAAAAAGGTAAAGGCTACCTCATGTGAGGACTACAGGACGATAAGTTTGATATCCCATGCAGCTAAAGTTGTTCTCAGGATCATAAACAAAAGGATAGAGAGTTGGGCAAATGATTACTTAGGGGATGATCAGTTTGGATTTAGGAAGGGGAGAGGTACGTGTGATGCCATTGCAGTAATGAGATTATTAATCGAGAGGAATATAGAACACAACCAGGAGGTATTTGCCTATTTCGTAGATTTCGAAAAAGCGTTTGATAGAGTGAATTGGGAAAAACTAATGAGCATATTGAAGAAAATAGAAATAGATTGGAGGGAAAGGAGGCTAATCCGCAACCTGTACATGTCTCAGACTGCTCAGGTACGAGTGGGGAACGGGGAGTCGGGATGGGCAGTGTTAGGAAGAGGTGTAAGGCAGGGTTGCCCATTATCACCGTTGCTGTTCAACCTGTATGCAGAGGAAATGATTAAAGAGGCATGAGAAGAACTAGAGGTAGGAATGAAGGTGGGCGGGGAATTCGTAAAATCAGTTAGGTTTGCTGATGACCAAGCTTTAGTTTGTCAGTCAGCCAAGGGGCTGCAAGCATTGCTGAGTGAATTGGAAATTCAGTGCGACAGGTATGGGATGAGAATCAATATTAATAAAACAAAAGTTATGCGATTTTCTAGAAAGAAAAAGGCTAAGCTTAACATTAAAATAGGAGGGCAAAAACTAGAGTAGGTAGAACAGTTTACGTATCCCGGAAGTGTTTTGGACCAACACAGTTAAAGTAGTAGGGACGTAAGGAGAAGAATTGCGCTAGGCAAAGAGGCTTTCACAAGGAGGAGGGAGTTGATGATGGGGACGTTTAGTAAGGATGTTAAGAAAAGACTCATAAAAACTTTGATATGGAGCGTAGGTCAATGTATCATGAAATAGAATGGTATACATTATCTCTGCACCCATTTTCTCCTGGGATCATGCATTGGCATTGGCATACCGCTTCACTATATCAGTTGTTCGAATTTGGCTAACGTCGATGGAATGTGCTAGAGAAGGGAATATTTGGCTTGATAGCTATCCTGGCAGTCCCTAAACCAATGCCATTCACCACCACTCTATACAATACACTAGCTCTCAAAATCCGCAAATTAACATGCCTAACAATACACAAAAATAAATGGCCTACCTCTGAGGCACCAATTACTGCACAGGCTAGGAATTGCTGCACTGGCAAGGGCGATGATCTCAGGGTAATTCCTCCTCTCTGGATGATTATCCTTGAATCTGATTCCCGAACTTGCTTCTTTCCTCACACCTGCCGTAACTATTAAGCTCAGGTTCAGAGTAGCTGAAGTTAGTGTACATTCATTTTGGACATCCAGAATTACTTAATCGCGTCTCACGGGTGGTGAGCAAACTAAATTATGCATATGACTGAGAAATTGTGAAGGGATAGCATTAGTGAATGTAGCACCAACCTGCAAGTGGTACTTTTCTACTGTCGGGTTAACCTAGCAACAAAAGGGTGACAAGGGTGTGGGCTGAGCTAGGAAGTGGGCAGGTGATGCCTCTCCACTGTTGACCAGGATGCTCAATGCCATTGCATTCACGAGCTCGGCCACTGATAATTATATATTATAACATTTATGGAAGTTTACTTGTCTCTTAATGCACATGTGATGAATGAAAGGTGATACCATTGAACATGATCTGCCCCAATATTTATTTCACCCCACAATGAAGAAAAATTACCTTTTCCAAGGAAAGGAGCAATATTAAGCATCAAAATGATACCCTTAGCTGAAGTTAATGGCTTACTTCCACAACTTGGGCATTAGTGAATTGACATGAAAAGGGAGATAATTTTCAGAGTATTAGAGGGAGAATTATTATTATAAGGTAATCTACTGGTTAAGTTAGGTTTTGGATGGACTCTACCAAAGAAATATCTTGTTCCTTCTAAAAAACACAATCAAATAATCTACTCTACAACAAGCCCCTCTTTATTTCCATATACTTCCTTTCTGCCTTCATTCTGCCCAATATTCCTATTCTATTCCTGCCCCTTCCTCGTTAGCCTAAGATTCTCCCCTCCATCACTGCCTTCAAAATCCCACTGCCAATCTTTATGCTTTTAATCCATTTTTCATGCTGCCTTATGATTTCTTCCAATAATCCCCTCTCCTCCCAAACTATACGCAGCACTTCCTCATTTGTTTTCTTCTCGGTCCATTTCACCTTCTCCATCCTTCTGCCCGCCCACATTTCAAATGCCTCCAATCTAAGCCTAACAAGCTATCTCAATGACCATGTTTCCTTGCTGTACAGAACTACATTGCATATCAAACTTTTAACCAGCCTTTTCTTAACATCTCTACTCAACTTCCCTGCCCTCATCCTTGCGAAAGCCTCTTTGCCTAGTGCAATTCTTCTCCTTACGTCCCTTCTACTTTGACCATTTTGGTCCAAAACACTTCCGAACCAAATAAACTGTTTTACCTACTTTAGCTTTTGCCCTTCTATTTTAATGATGAGGGTAAAGAAAAAAACTTTGCAATTCATCGTAAAGATTTAATACTTCACAAGACTATGGTTTCGATGCTGTGTATCATCATATGGTGTGATGATGATGCCCAGCATCGAAACCATGGTCATGTGAAGTATTAAATCTTTATGTGGATGTGCAAAGTTTCTGTCTTTACCCTCATCATGAAGGAATTCCACAAATTTAAACCTGAAAATGCTATGTTTTTTTTATTTTAATGTTTGGCTAAGCCTTTTTCTTTCTGGAAATATGCATAACCTTTGTTTTTTTTTGCATTGATTCTCATCCCATACCTCTTGCACTGAATTTCCAATTCACTCAGCAATGCTTGCAAACCCCTTATCTGACTGACAAACTAGAACTTGGTTATCAGCCAAACCTAACTGATTTTATGTATTCCCCACCGACTTTCATTCCTAACTCCAGTTCTTCCCATGCCTCTTTAATCATTTCCTCCTTATATACGTTGCATTTCAACATACAGCACAACAACATTTGCACATACGGACTATTTGGTCTCAATTTCACCCAAATAAAGACCTCTATCTATCTATCTATCTATATACGTTGAACAGCACTGGTGACAATGGACAACACTGCCTTATACCTCTTACTATCATTGTATAACCGGACTCTCCGTTTCAAACTCGCTCCTAAGCAGTGTGAGACATGTACAGGTTGGGAATTAGCTTCCTATCCCTCCATTCTATTAATATTTTCTGCTATATACTCATTAGTTTTTCCAAATTCACTCTATTAAATGCCTTTTTGAAACCTATGAAACAGGCAAATATGTCCTGATTGTATTCTGTATTCCTCTCGATTAGTGATCTCATTACTGCAGAGACATCACACCTAACTCTACCCTTCCTAAACCCAAACTGATCATCCCCTAAGTAATCATTTGCCCTGCTCTCCATCCTTTTCTTGATGATTATGAGAACAACTTTTGCTGTTAGGGAAATCTAACTTGTTCTGTTGCCCGCACATGATGTAGGCTTTATCTTTTTCGGAGTAGGAACTTTACTGATCTCACAAAGTCTTCCGGCCAGATTCCTTTCCCATAGATGCTGCAAATCAGTTCATATGGACTAATGCATTCCTAAAAATTCCTCCCACATTTTTTAAACCTTTTAGTAGTTCTGCAGGAACGCTGTCAACCCCAGCAGCCTTATTTGATTTCATCTCCTTTGATGCCCTTTGCATCTCATCGTCGAGTATGCATGGACCTAAGCTGACTTCTTCTATGCCGTACCATTATTTTACCTGACTTATCTCTAACTGTAAGCACAGATCTTCCCTTCTGATTCCAATGAACCTCTAGAGCTGTGCTGGCAGTAGTAATGATAATTGCTTCTGGTAGGGTCACCCATTCCAGATAGGTCAACAGTTAGGAGCCAGACAAAAGGTAGTTCACTCAGCGTCTGTTCCTGTAAGTGAGGCAGCTGCAAAGGTGTTTGACCCCAGTGGGACAGCCATTGAGTGATGGTGTCATGTTACAAACACTATGGAAGAAGGCAACGGAAAAACCCCTCAATTATTATTTGCAAGACTTTTATGATGGACAGTTAAGAGAATATGAGTCCTGACAACTACGGGACTCGGCCCAATCGGCTGCGTGCCGTGCCCAGCAGTGGGAGAGGCAAGGCTTCCATGGTAGTCATCTCACGAAAACCGACAGCAAAAAAATAAAGGATGCAGATGAAGAAGACCAAATTATTTAAAACAGGAACTTGGAATATTAGGACAATGTTGAGGAGAGGAAAATCCAAGAATATAAAGCGAGAGATGGGAAGAGGAAATGTAGATATTTTAGGTCTATACGAGGTGAGAAGGAAGGACAAAAGGGATTATGTAGTGCAAAAATGTGATCTTTGAGAGAGGAAGAAATTGGAATATTGGTGAGATAAGCAATGTATCTATCGAGAACTACATAAACCTGCCAGAGAGGAAACCAAATGAGTAAGTGTTGGGGTAGAGAGAAGTTGCCATGGATATTCAAAAAGGCTTAAAAAATGGATTAAGAGGTAATGGAATACTGGAAATATGTGGTGATAGACAAGAGAATGCTATTCAATTAAATTAAAGGAAGAAAAGCAGAGACAATATTGAGTAATGGCTTTCAGTCTCAATCCAATATCAATCTTTCATCAGCAGGCTACCTATAATAATATATTACGTAATTACCAGAAGCCATCTCTGATTCTAAACAATGCTATTTATCCCTGTGGTCTGTCCTCTTCAAACTAAATTCTCCTACCTCGATCCTATGTTCCCCTTCACCTACCACTACCTACCAATCCCCTATTGCCATTAGGTGTTTTCTTCCAGGAAGACCCGCAATCACTTCTTCTAGTTGACCATATATGCTGTCTTATACGTATTAGCATGTAGAGCTAGCAGATGAACTTAGTGCAGGGACTAAGCCTACTTTAATTCCTACAAATAACATCTCATCACTTAAAAGCTCTATGCACTACCATTCTCCCTACCTTTTTTTCAATACTACAAATCTCTCTTACTTACACTCTGCCCCTATGCTGCATGTAACATACCACTACCTACCCCTGGCTACCACTTTTTAATAATCGCTGAAATAATTCCAGCTATCTTTACCTTGACAATATCTAACATTTCATCTAGCATAGCAACTTCCCTATATTCAACATAGTTTTAACATCCCAAGGCTCTATTGTTATCTTTTCTACTGCTATTAATTTGACTGCCAAGTATTTCATGTGATGATGAAGAGGAGACCTCAAATCTCCTTCTGCTAGGGGAAACTCCCCATTGGGATGTGTTCCATAGTGGTAAGAATCAATTATCATGTTTGTGTCTATCATGATTTCATGGGAGAGACATTCTGGGCAGGTCCCCATTGCCTTCCTGTTGCTAAAAATTATTTTAGCAAGACACAATAATTTTAAATGGACATCGCAACAAGGTCAGTGACCTTTGAATCCATCTCACTGTGCGACAGATGCTGATTGAACTGCCTCTTTCCTGTTTTCTGCTCTTAAATCTGTCTGCCATGGGGAGCCTTACTAGGAGCAAGTGTCATAGCACCCACCAGCACAGATCTAAGTGTCATTACGGCATATAAGTCCTTTCACTACACCAACGCTTTAGTCTATTGGGAGAGGACAAGTTAATAAAGATTGCATATTTCTATATACAACTAAGAAAAACAGTCAGTGAAAATGGCAATGAGAGCTTTTTGGTATATTCCAGTTGGAGCTAGAGACAAATTTTTAGCCAAGCAGATGAAATATTGGTTTTTCACTCAGGCAATGCGGAGTACTTCCAAGACTCATGTCGCCAAGAATGGCCACAAATGTTTTAATCAATTTAAGGCAATAGAGACCTGTGATATACGTACCTTTTAGCACACTGTAGCCAATGCTTTGCATTGTAAAACAGAGTAGATTTAATTGCCCGACAATAAAAGCAATAGGATGCTTCACAGAAACTATTTCCTATTGGTTTACAACATGATAGTATGACAATGCATATAAGAGAGACTTAAATTAGAGATAACATGCAACCCAATCAACCATGTGAAGTGCAATTATGGTGAAAAAAGATAAGTAATATATATCACATTTAAAGATTCACACTACTGAAAACCACACCAGCAGAAATGCGGTATCGCCTGATGATCTCCTTCAAAAAGTGAAGTGCCAGTAGTATAAATGTATCTTTTTCATACAAAGAAAGAGTTTCCCAGTGTCGGTTAATTCTGGAGTGAACATACGGTGAGTCTTTGTAATACATGATTGCTATTTGATGATTTCGATTTCTTAAATCATTCCTGCATGATGGTGCATTGTAGGAAGTTCATAATAGCTATGCCAAGTAACCATATTATTTTTGGCGGTATTTCTATGCCAACAATAAAAAATTTAGGATTTAATAAATTTTAACATTGAATACATTTTAACATTTTATTCAAACATTGGCTATTGAAATTCCTCTAAAAATAATATTCCTATTTGGCTTAAATCAGAGGTAATTTTTTCAGATTATTAACATATTTTGTACCTTATTCTAATTGCTAAGTCATCAAAACGCATTCGCTGTAGTACATTGAAATGGGAAATATGATCAGCTTTTTTCTTCTTGATGAAAAGTTAAAATTAGATGTTTAAAACTTGTCATTCTAATGTTAATATGAATGGATAAAATTTAGAGCAATCCATTATATTTGTAATCAGCATTAAAATTTAACAAATAGGCACATAAAATTAGAATTATTTATTAATACTTTTCTAATTGTGAAAAGGAATGGTATAAATAAAATAACATATATAACAAAAAACCCATAACAACATGACTTTTCACTTTGGTTAGAGATAGCATGTTTCACTTTATGTCAGTCAATTCCTTTCTCAAAGGCATCAATAATTTCAACAATACTGGAATATGTTCCTGATACAAAGCCAAAAGCACCAACCAGTATCAAAAAAATGTCCTTAGCAAACACTAACCAAAATCGATATTTTGACAGGGCAACATATTTATGTCCAGATGTCTTAGTTTTTATGTAGGAACTTGGGTAGGCGTTTTTCAATTCTACACCCCTTTTTCCATCAAAATCAGCCGTAACTTCCATCTCCATGGGAACTTTGTTTTCAGAAGCTTGAGGTCGACTCATGATGCACGCAATTTCAGCGAGTGGAGGAAAGATGAGTGCAAGTGCAGTGCTGCTGATGGCACCAACCAATGAAATGAAGAGGCCCAGTTTTGGAATAGCCTCTGCGAGTATAACTGAAAAATGAAATGAATAGTTTACAAAGCAATTGCTTATGCATAAATACAAATTCTGACTATATAATTTGAGAAAAAGCTGCAGAGACTCTTGTAAAAACAAGTATTTAAATATATTCCACCATTTAGTCCAGACCAAAAACAGTTTGGGGTAATGATGGCTGCTCCTAGAGGGGTCACCCATAAGGTTAAATTGATCAAAGGTTATGAGCAAGGTGAACAGGAGTCCATGCACCACCTGCTCCTCAGTGAGGTAAATTTTAAGACAGATAATCCAATTGCGGTACCAATAGGTAAAGTATTTTTATTAAAAACACTATTGTGAAAGACAACAGAAAGCTTAGTTAATATTTTCCTTGTGAAAACATAATGGCTAGAAGCAGGAGATTACGAGTTTTTAAGTTTCCAAGTTTCACCATTGGTACCACTAAAGGAATGCCAAAATTAAATATGAGGACAGTTGTACCATAAGTATAATATTGAATGTGGCTAAGGTGAGGAAAATAAGAAGGAACATCACAATATTTTATAAGAAGAAGAAGGGACAACAAGATGCCCAACAATGATCGTTTTGCACCTGAGTAGGGGTTTGTTCAATCAAATCAGTAATAAGAACATTCATGAAATGAAAATATGAGATGTCTTTTTATCATTGATATATTTTGAAAATGCATTTGACAGAGAAGAACATAACTAATTATTATAATTAAGCTAAGTAACAAATGGGGAGACATGTAATTTGTTTGAAGCAGTACAGCCATGCACAGCACAAGGTAGGATTGAAGGTGAAAGGATGTGAAAGATAGGGCAATAAGACAGGGCAAAAAGACAGGATGTCCATTGTCACCAGGGTGTGCCACTTATGTGATGAAGGAATTATTAAAGCAGCATAGGAATGGTTACAGTTAGCAATGAAAGAAGTTAGCGAGGTGATAAAACTTTAACAGAAGGCAAGGTAGCCTAGTGAGTGGAGCATTTGGAAACTTAGATCTCTGGTTTGATTTCCTAAGTTTTTGGGTGACCTAAGATTACCCAAGCTGTATGAATTTTTTAGCAATAGATCTCCTTGAGAAACCACAGGAGGCATAGTAGAAGGAATTGACATCCCCCTACCCTGTTAATTATATGAATTTCACATGCTGTAGTGATTACTTTGAGGTAATTTGTTGTCTCACCTATCGATCCACACTTTGAGTGGAATACTCAAGTTTATTTTTAAAAACTTTATTCAGCCAGTTGATCAAAAGGTTGAAATCATTTTTGGTGATTCATGGAATCAGTGCGAGAGATATGAATTTTCAGTGACATATTCAAACATACATGTAATTAACTGCATTTTAATGGATGAAATAGTAAATTCAATTTTGAGGATTAAAATCTTAAATTATTAGTATTTAAATTTAAAAAAGTATCAGGAGATGATCCTTGTATCATATAAGTTATAAAGAATTGTTAAATGTTAAAAAGGACCTCTAATTTTGGCCAAAGATGAATTTTATTTTTGGAGGGATTTCAAAAACAAATGATAATGAAGTGGGGAAGAAGATGGGTGGGATGAGGGATGTATGAGGATTAAAGAGGGAAATGGCAACACAGGGGACTCAATTGCTAGTCATAGAATTGTTTGATAATTGGCGCCCTCACAAAGAATGATTACAAAATGGCTGCTCCATAGATCACAGAGGAATTGAGGTAGAAAGGGAAAAAAGGGAGGGGAAAGATAATTGAGATGTGGGCAGGAAGGGGTGCATTAAATCCACAAGGTTAAGAGGAAGAGGGGAAAGACAATGGGGTTGATGTCTGAATGTCAACTATTTTCAGATTTGCAGATGAAAATGCATTCTTAGGGGTCAAGGAGATTGTTGGAGGAACTCTTTAGGAGGTATAAGTCTGTGGAATGCATGGGTTGGATTCGATTAAATACTGGAAATACCCATTGTATTTCAGGTCTATTGTATTTACTTTTACCTTGTATAACCTCATCCGCTTTTTCCCTTCTGACTTTATTCCTTATGACCTGTAATGCAGTGCTTATGTAATCATTCTTTGCCTGATAAGAAGATGGTCTTGCCATCAAAATGGCATTTCACCTCCCTCTTTTTCTCTCTCCTTTCACTTCCTTTGATCCCTCCTCAAGCATCTTTCATTACTGTTATTGCCCTCTTCTCTCTCACTTCATTAAAATTGGTCATTAAAACTCTCTTGAAAATATTTATAAAAAAATTAGTAGGTACTTACATGTTAAGAGAACAAGAGCGGTCCTAAAAAGTATTTCATATAATACTTTGTGCTTGAAAGGACCATATGATTTCATCACTGAAGGCCAAAGAATATCAATAGGAACATAAAACTGCAATGCATATGAACACATGACAGCAAAGGACAGAGCTACCTTCACACATTGAGCCATACTGTAAAAAAAAGGATAAATTATTCACACATTGTACAAAAGGTTGGTACATTTATTTACTTAGAAATTATACAAAGGCATTAATTTTAAATTAGCTTCAATTTTATATAATTTAATAAGTAGCAGCATTGGTTGTGCTTCATATTTCTCAGGTAGCTCACAAAATCTGTATGAATATTCAGAGAGTGTTCTAACAATTTGGAGTCAAATTGTTGCATGAGAGTTAGAAGATTCTACCGCACAAATATTCTTGGAGCACTTTTGGGGTACTTGGGAAATATCTGGGAAATGTTCTCGGATTGTATGAAGTGTAACAAAAATATACACCCTCACCTTCCCTCTTGACTCCATCACCTACCATCAACATCTTAACAAAGTGTCTTTAACATCTTAAGTGTCAGCTCAAAACACATTTATCAGTCAATTTTCAGACAGCACACAAACACACATATTAGATAGGAGAAGTGATGCCTAATTCAGAGCAAATACCCTCTACCTTGCATCTAAAGAAAATAATGAAAATGAGTGCAAGTTCAACAACCAACAATCACCAGTTCAGCAGCCAGCAGATAGACCTCTTCCCACCCTATACTCTTCAAAAATTTCCCCTCTTCCCATTGCTGGAGTGAGCTCAGGCAGTATGCTCTCTTCATCTATGTCTGCCAACAAGGCAAGGACCATTTGCCAAGATATCAACCTGCCTTGAAATGTTCTAGTGACAATTTCATATTGCCATATGGTATTCCAGATTTAGAGGACTTTTTTGTGCTTTGCATGAGTGTCAATATATACTATTTTGAAGTATTTTCTGTGGGTGAAGATGTATATCAATTTGATATGATTTTCAGATTCTCAGTTGGGTCTCAAAGACATATTAATTCAGGCCAATAATTTACCATCCTACTTACAACCAAATTGCAATTTTGTTGGAGGATGGTATCAGACTCATGTACATACATACATATATTCAGTGTTGAACATCATCTAGATTAATCTATCTTGGTGATTATCCTTTTACCTATCCAGTCAACAAAATGGCTTCATAGTGTGCACTGTGAAGACCAATAAGATTTCTGTGGCCCTAATAATTGTTAAACAGCTGTGGTGATTGTATATCTATAATTAATCATTCACCTATAGTACCTGCCAATATTATGTAAGATAAGAATAACAGACTCTAATATGTATCAACCCATAGTTATATCATATTCCAAAAGAATATATCCTCATATTGACAAATGTTAACTACACATAGACAGTGTTTAGCACTTTACATGATTAGAAAAGAACTTTCATAGCCAGATTGAAAGGTTAACAATTATGTTAAAATACAACATTTTTGCAAAACATCCACTTGGCCTATAATGTATGCAACATAGTTGAGAGGCTAAATGCTCAACACCCACATTCTTGTTTTTTCAAACCATCATCTAGTGTTTAGGAAGGCTAAACAGAGTAATCATAGTCATAAATAAGTACTCTCACATACGAAAATAAAATAAATATGCAATATTTTCCTAACTTTATTCAGAATTCAAAACATTTCCAGTAAACTCAGTGATGTGAAGCAAATGGTTGATAACACCACATCCAAGCGCAGATATTTACTGAACACACTCCAGAGAAGGTTGAAAAATTTTTCAGGGTCAAAATTTAATTTTCAATCATATAAAAGGAGGGTATACACATAGTAATTGTCATATTTGATTGCATGTAAGAAAAATCCTCATTTCAGTATGGCACACACAAGAAAAAATTTTAACAATCCATTCAAAAGTATGATGTAGTTTATTGTAGTTCTTGCATTTCAGAAAATCCAAATAGATGGCAGTCTCAGTAAGAAGAGCATCTTCTATTTCTTTATGATCAGTCGTGATTATATATGATTGAGTTCATTCGAAATATCACACACATCTCTTTCAACTTTACAGAAATGAGCAACATGTTATTCACATTGCATATAAGTGATGAGTTTAGTAATAAAAATCCCAGTTACAAAATTCTTCAGTTCAGAAACATTTAGTAACCAAATATTAAAACATTGAGTTTGTATGTTCACATATAAGATGAAGTTGATTATGTGAACTATAATTTTGGAAGAAAAGGTGTACCTTATATGCCACCAAATACCACAACAAGAAACCAATTTGTGAACCCTTCCTTCCGTTTACAGTCACAATTGTCAAGAGAACTTAGTAAGGTAACTGTTTTGTTTGCTGAGTATCTATTAAACATTTGATAAAACTTAGTTTTTTCAATATTCAGTAAGTGTTTGAATCTCAACCTGAATATTAATGGAATGATTGAGTGCAACCTTGGTTAATTTATTCAATAAAAAATAAATAAGTATTTCAGTATAGTTTCCTCTTTCTTGTCTAATGCAATCACATGCAATATTATTAATGGCATTGAAGGAAAATCTTCTCATATTTAGAATGTATTCACCGTGTGAATAAAATTTAATGTTTTGCTTTGAATTAATTGAACTTTATAATTAGTTTATGGTATGGTGTAACACACTTACATGTCTTGTTCAGGAAGATTAAGGCTTATGCTCCCCTTGATACCATCTCCATATTGTAGATAACCCAAGTTTCCTACTGTTAATAACAGCAATGTTACCATAGTCATGCCTCCATTCAATACCCCAAATGGAGATGAGAATTTCTTTGGGTATCTCATTTCATTTTGCAACGGAAGAACCTATATTGGTAAAAAGAGAAATAACACATAAATATTAGGCTGACTATATTTTCATGGGATCACTAATGGCCACAAAGCTAAATATTTTCAAATTGCTTCCATATATTGTCAAAACTGCTCAAGCCATTTATGACTTACCACTGGAAAAAAATGAAATAAAGTAATGTGTGGGTTGTATACAGTAAAGAAAATGAAAATTACAATTTTGGCAAAGTATATCATGGCCAACTGGACTATATTGAAAATCATCCTGGGAAGACCTGAATAATTCAGGGATTTATTCAGGTCTTAAGTTAATTTTAGTTTTCCAAGATAAAAATAAAATTATGATTGCCCTTTGTGATTGATGGTGGAAAAATGGAAAATATTGAATAAATTTCAATTTTTACTGCTGAAAACTTTGAATATAGTTTCAACAAAGGTTACAAGCAAATTATTATTGAAAATTAAGAGTAATATGTATTAAATATCATTTTTTGAATGTATATGAGCCACATTTTAGCCAATCTGACAAACACTGTTTCCAGTAATACCTTACAGTTTTACAATACAACTTTTATCTACTTTGCCATCTGCAGAAGTTAATGGTGGAGGAGTAATATTGACAAATTTGTGGAAATTTTGAACATAGGCCAATATTCAATTTGTATCAGCTATTCTTAAAACATTTCATTTCACAATTAGTTTCAACATAACATTATCATCTTCAGGCAGAAGATGGCAGTGTTACTTTGGAACTGGTTTATGAAATATAAATGTTTTAGTGCAAATGAGAAAAAAGTGTATTATACCCATGTCGGATTATTTTGCATCAATTTACACCACTCCTTGAAAAATCCCAAACACCTCTGATTATCTCCTCTGTCATATATACTGGACTCCTTCCTCAGCAATCAGACTCAAGGAGATAGTCAATAATAAAGTTTGAACTTCAGATTGAATGAAATTCTGGAGGAAGTGGATGTGCTGGGACATTTTAAAGAGAGGAATGGTCAATTGGGGGTAAGAGTAGATATTATAATCCTGTAGTGTTAAAATAAGAGTGAGTTGATTCATGTGGGGGAAGAACAGTGGGAGGATCTGGGTAGGAGGTCCATGTTCTCAAAGTGCACAAACACATAATTAAATATTGTATCATACTATCCCCAGTTTTATGGCACTTAAGAACTGGTCAAGGCAGTACTCCGTTAAGTATTCATGTATATGCCGTGGCTTGCAAAAAACTTTGAAATGAAGGTATACATTCTCATCATTAGTAATTATTTTTGGGAAATAATTAGAATATGATAAAGAAAGCTACTCAGTGATTTTATGACTTAAACCAGAACTGAGGTAAGAGAGAAAAATGAAGGAGAGTGATGAAAGGAGGCCAGGGGAATCATGGATTCCAACTGAGGAATGCATCAGAGCATGGCATATGCAAGGGAATTTCTAGTGTGCTCTGCTATTCTGAGGACAGAGCAGAGAGTCTTTTTAATAGTCAGCTGCCTGCCACTGACTTACTTACATCTGCAATCTTACGGAGTCACATATAGCAATACAGGACTTGAAATTCTCTTGTGGACATAATAGTCACCAGTGTACTTTACGGGGAGCTTTTCTGCTTCATTGTACTCACACCTTTCACAAGAATAGTGAAAGTAATACCTTACCAAATATTTACATTAGCACACACTTTAGAAAATGCAAAATTATTACCAATCCAATGCCTTCAAAAGCAAATATAGTGGTTCCTAAGAAAAGAGGCAATTTGAGCATTGACTCAGGGCCCAATCTTCTTGAGGATACATTAGGAAGGTCTCTTGAGGCATAATAAATTGTGATGGCTAAACCAGCAGCCATTGCTATATTTGCCACCATGGAAAGAGGAGCTATGAACTTGAGATTACGAATCCATGCTGAGGCCATCATTGGGATGAGTATAATCAGCATCAGCCAGTGCAAATCCAATGGAGGAAAATACACATTCAGCACCTATGAGCAAAAAATAATTACAAATTAAGAAAGTCATTATTCAGATATACACAAGCCAATGAGCAAAGACAAGGGAAGATAAATTCGAGGCATAGGATTAAAATTACTACCTTAGACCTCATTTCATTTTAATGGTATTTATATTAATATTTTCACTGTAATGGCAGCAAATAATTTGCATGTTTGAGCATGTATTGCTTGCTGATTGGAATTTCACCTTTGTTGAAATTCGAATTAGTAGGCAATTGTTCTTTCGATAACTGCATGTAGGCAAATGGCATCTGAGAATTTACCAAGAAAATGTTAATATATTCATGTAACAATTACCTTACTCCAGAAAAATAAATGCATTGCTGAAGTAGATATAATCAATGTAATCAAATGGCATTTGAAATGAACCCAATAAACATCAAATTCAGCATAATTTTTTCTCTCCCTCAACCATTTTTACTAAGAAAAACCTACACATAATCACAGTTATTACATATGGTACTGACGAAATGCAGAGAGGTCAAATACCCATTATAATTATTACAATTGCAGCAACTGTTAATCATGATTATGTCCAAAATCAATATTATGCTCAGGAAATACTATAATTAAAAGCACCAAAAGAATGAAATAAATTTTTCTGAATGCCATTTTCTTTTTTAAGGTGTCTTTAAGCATCTCAAATATATTCAAGTAAATTCTTGTTATTTTGGGGCTACCTATATGTATGGGACTTTGACATTGCCTAAAATATAATCATCAAGCATGCATAGAATCCTTAAATTAAAGGTCCTCAGATTGGGACTCTAAAACATACATTAAAATGTAAATTCTTCATTTAAAGTTTCTTAAGTTAGAAGAATGAAATTGAGGCTTGGCTAACCTGTTGCACGTTTGTTGAAACAAATACAAAGTAAACACAACAGAATCCAAGCTGTGTTACACACAGGAAAAAGTTGACCATTCGCCTGTGGATCAAATATAAATGTGTATTACTATCTACTTTTTCATTTGATTAGTATTCTATAAATTTTAATTTTCATTATTTTACCAAAGTATTGCAAAGTGTTCAAGTATTCAATCATGCATACAAATTGATGAAAATCACTTAATGTGGAATGTTTTTAAATTTTGAGAACAATATTGTTAAACAAGTTAAAAACATACAAATCATATTACATAGAAGGCAGTACCTAATGAACCAATTATTTAGCCAGAACATATTGAAATGAAATGAAATAATTAACTTTGCAATTCCACACACTTTTGTGGAAAGTGTGTGGAATTACAAAATTGATTATTTCATTTCATTTCAATATGTTATGCAAATTCCATAAAGTTGCCCCTGAGACAACAAATTTTATTTAGCCAGAAGTTTTTCCCGAATTGGATACATATATATTTTAAAAATCTGTTACTGGTATTTCACATTTTGTCTCAATCTCATGGTACTGCCTGTTTTAATTATTTCTAGACTAGGCAGCATTGATTGATGCTCTGTTTGCCCTTCTAGCAGCTCATTTCAAGAAAAGTTAGCAAAAGAGATCCCACATCAACTGGAAAAAACTCAGAGAGCAAGATAGAAATGGCACAAGCTTCCTCTTAATAGATATTGTTCGCAGCAAAAACACTGTTTGCAGTGAAATAACATAACAACACACATTAATGGCTCAATTTCAATCAAGCTAAAGATGGCATCATGGGTCATAATCAGAATGGTGGAAATACTAATTGCTCAATGATAACAATGAGATTTTTCACAAGGCATATCTTTCTCCAGGAAAAATTGCAAACGTGTGTGACTGTATTTATAGAGTGAAAATCTGGGGTAGCTATGAGAAGACAGGAGGTACATAATAAATAAATGATGCCCAAACATGAGGGTGCTATAGCAAAACAACCTTTTTGCCCATGGCTATATTTTTAATCAGCCACATTTATTCCCATTTCATGTCATCTGAAATAGATCTAACAACAAAAATAATTACCCACTATACTTGAACACATAAAAGCAAATGATTTGAACCTATTGAAATAAATATATGTAAATAAATTTTTAAAACTCAAATTATAATTCTACCAACATATGTCACAGTAAATCAAGAAAAAATGAGTGCCTCACAAATGAAATATGTATTCTTTTTCCATTGTTCCCTTTACAGATAGGGTTCCAGCACTGTGTGCCATGATTAATCATTAAATGAAGTACATACACACAATTGTTGTATGATTAAGCGTACTCAATAGGAAAATTCACTAAATAACACAACAACATGAAATCAAAATTCCACTGCCTTCCCAACTTTTATTCCATCACCTGACACAGACACCTGCGAAAAAACTTGCATTGTTTTACAAGAAATTCATTCCCAAAGTAATTAATTTACATTTATGACTAGCATTAACTTTGATGATGCCAACCGAATCACATCAAAAGGAAAGGTGAAGTCAATGCTTAAACTATGGCTAATATTTGTAATGATTCTATGATATCTGAAATACACATGTGGACAAGTAATACCATTCCTTAAGATGGGGAAGCCCTTCATATATACAGCTAATACGCAACTATCAAAGATGCCAAGTTGTTTCTTAACTAGAGATAAATGAGTTTCTCTTATGCTAATCGATAAATGATTTGTTTTAGATAAAAAGGTTTAAATTATAAATGAACTCTAAACTGTCAAAGCTGCCAACTTTCACTGTTCCATACCTAAGCATTTTTGCATGCTTCCTTAAACGATCTGGTCCAGTTTCAAATGAGGCCTCCATAGCATCAGCAAAATCAGGAGGAAAAGATGCTCCTGTTCGGTACTGCATTTCATCTGAGACATTAACCTTTGAAATGCCATTGATAGAGAATGTTTATAAGCAAATACCACAAACAATAAGAAACTGATACATCTTTAAAAAATTAAAATGAAAGAAATAAATATAATTTGTAGGTAAAATACTGTAATGCATAAATATTCTTAGAAAAACTAACAAATTATTATTCTCATAGATTACTGCAGTATATATAAGGATGGGCAAACCCTAAAAAAATTTTCATTTTTCATGCCTATATAATATAAAAAAATATTTAATTTTGAAAAATGAATGAAAAATAGTTCCATACGACGTCTTATCAGTACTTCACAGACATTATGTGAGGAAAAAATATTATATAACCTCTGCATTTTTTTTAAGCAGCAATATTTGGCATTTTCAAACAAAGGACCTTGGGGGTGATATTAATAGATTGTGTCAATGAAACAATTGTGAAAGATATGCATTGGGGTCATGGATGAGTAATTCATTTCTGTGACCCATGACTGCAGAAAGACTAGAGAACAAAAGTAGGTTCATATGCAGCTAGAGTCTCCTCCAAGAATAATCTGAGAAATATCAGTGTCCAATATAGCACTAGCTGGGAGAAATTCAATGTGTGTCTAAGTGTGATCTGATTTGGGAAATTCAAGCATTCACAAATTACATATTTCATTACTCAGATGAAGTTATTAGGCTTTAAGAGTGAATTTAGTGAGTTATAAATGCTAATGATACTCAATTTACATAGAAAATGATACTGTTTCATTTTATTATCCCTTAGGAATGTGTAATCCATGCTTAGAGAAGTCTTATTCTTATAGGATAATTTCTTTTCCATTTCCAGGTAGCACATAGCCCTCTGTACAGCATATGCTCTTTTCCAGAAAAAGACCAATCACTCACATTTTCCATGAAAGTTTTTGGAATGCTCACAGAGCAATGAGCTAGGGGCTTAAATTTTAGAAATAATGTGCAATTCTCTTAATAGAAACAAGCAATAAATAGTGCACAAGTATATTGAGGACTGAAAAATGGGAATATCCTCCTTGTTTGCCAGTGTATACATTTTTTAAATATGATCCTAAAGAAAAACCATATTGATCTTAGCCAAAGATATACTCATTTGTACATATTGTGTACGCACAAAGATTAGAGCCTAGGGTAATCATTTCAATCATATAATTTGAGAGTTGATGAGTTTGCCAAGAACTTTTATATCAACTGTAAACGCTTGATTTAAGCCATTAATTTTCAAATTGAGAACTTTCAAACTCTGAGTTATTCCATATTACTTTCATTCCATTTTTTTAAAATGTTTAATTCCATTTTATTTCTTAATGCTGAATTAAATAGCTCAGCATCTAATTTTTAAACGTTTAACGTTTATTTACAAAGATTTTAATTAAATTATGTCAGGCTCAGGAATGCAAATAGTGATATTATAATTAAACATTTTTTTGCTTTAAAAATTTTAGGGTAGGCATATAAAATAGTATTTGACAAAAATGAATCAATACCTTGAGTACTTACTTCAAGTCTACATTCATGCTTCAAATTAAGTAAAAGTAAATGCTCTCTACCCTGCTAGGCTGAGTCCAGAGAGGAAGACTATTTATTCTACCAGTAGGTTCAAAATGACTGTGAAAAATGCAACTTACATTGGCATGTATGTAATTCAATGAAAACATATTACAAAAGCTAAGCAAGGTACTCAATTGAAAAAATAAAATTTACCAATGTTTTTATGATTCTATTATATATATTATCCATTTAACTTCGTTGATATAAACCTGTTGTTTTTACTGCATGAGTACCTACCCTTTGGAATATAATTAACCTATGCATCATATTTTTTAAAAATACTCACTAATATATGTTGGCTGTGAACACATACAACTGCCAGGAACAGTGTGAGAATTGAAGCTACCATAAGTCCAGCATGCCTGAAGGCATCACCCATAGCCATCATACCAGATCCAATGTTTCCCCTTAGCAGGTGAATCAGGGTTTCTAACGTGCTATAATAAAGACATATCAGTGCATACATGAGTCAAAAGAGTGAATAAATTATATCAAAATGAGGTAATGGACAGCACAATATTGATTCATTTATATTAAAACTTTGTACATGTAAGGTATAGCAAAAGCTCAAAATACGACTAGTTAAGTTATTCAAGCAAAAATTAGGATAATTTCTATTGTCTGGCCATAAATCAATATGACTCACTGAAATCTATGGACTAATATTTAAAATTCCCATTAAAATAGATTTACTTCTTACTCTCAGAAAATGCCACAATTTCAATGACCGTATTTTCCCATCGCATCATCTATACAAAAATGTTCAGATGATCGAAAAAATGACTATGCGCGCTATGAAATGAAAATTGAAAGTACTCAAATATAGACGTATTTTTACGCGCACGCATCCGATATAGACGTATTTTTACACACACTACATATAATTTTTACGGTATCTATACAAATTCATGATAACTACAAAGTTCTGGGTGCGCGTTGTACATAAGGTGTGCGTTATTGATGAGACAATACGGTATTAATATATTTGACCCTATAAATTCACCGAGATCCATCGATTCATTACTCCAGAAAATGCAGGAATAATATCTCCGAAAGTTTCTTTGGCATCAGAAGTCTTTTATCATTTAACATTTCCAGATTTTATCATGCAGAAAGTCCAAAACTCTCATGCGAATCTCTCATCCCAAAGCCTCCCTTAATATCATATAGCCAAGGTCTAAGACGCAGTTTAGTCTGTCTTGCTGCAGGTTTTCCCTTATTTTGCTTTGATCACGCCCTCAGAGGTTGAGAATTAAATATGATAACGATAACTTCTAAAAATCATTAGAAGGAGGAATACCCAGATTTTCCCTTCAAATCAATCATTCAGTATCAAACAAGTGTAAGATATCCATATATGATCATCAATTTTGTGCAATCTTGATCAATTTCATGCACAAAAATCAGACCAAATTCATAAATGAAAACCTCATGAAACAATAGCAGCTCGGCTTTATAAGATACTCAAGAGTCTTCTTGTGAACCGTAAACGAATCTCGCTCACCACATCGCACCGATACCATTCGCTCGAGAAAGAATCTATTCCTGATCAATCAATACCTTCTACGCCACACAGGCAAAAGGCTGACAAGGAACTACGAAAGCGAATGGGAGGTTGGGGAAATGCCCTTCTCAAAACAATGGTGGAGGAGGAGAAACCTCTCTTTTGCCTAAATTGGGAGAAAAAATGTACCGTAATTATTATCTGGATCAGTGAAAGTAGTTAGTATGGAAATGTTAACCTCTAGCGAGCTCAAGATCTATGTGCTTAAGCAAGGGTGTCGGTATGACGTCATCATCGTATAGGTGTTAGCCACTAGGGGTGCCGACCGCAAGCTAAGGTCATTTGCGCATGTCATTGCTGCTGCCTCCCGAGGTCTTCCCAAATGTTCCTCCATTTCAAGCACATCCAGGGGATTTGGTGGGGGTCGTCTATCCGGCAAAGAGGATTGGGTTCAGGAAACAGGGGTGCGGACTACTTCTCGGCTCAGGGGAAAGGCGCCGGATGATTTATCGCTGGTCGCTCTCGGCCACTCGTTGACGCAGAGTGACGGCGCAGGTGGGCTGTGCTTAAGACTAAATGAAGGGACTTTGCGGATGTGGAAATAACGAGGGATTGGGTTAATTCTACATTGTTCTGAAGCGAGGAAATTTTAGGTGCTTGTTTCCAGTTGGAGGATGTGGTGGTCCAGTGGGTAGGGTGTTGGACGACTCACCAAAGGGGCCTCGATTGGATTCCGGGTGACGCCTCTGGGCACCTTTCAGCATCATCCAAGCTATGAATTTTGCGGGTTCCAGATCTTCCTGGGTTATAACGGGCACAGGGAAAGGAACTGGTCCCCGCGCCCTGGTGTGTGAATTTCACACACCGTTGGGATCAGTATGAGAGATGAGCCTATCGAAACAACTTTTGGGTTGATTTCTTTGTTTATTCTGGATGCAAAGGGACGAGTATTCACCTGCTCCATGGATCGCCGTGTTTTTAACGTCAACGCAACATTTGTCATCAAATGCTATCGCCATCAAAATTGAGGATTAATTGGAAATTACTCATGTTTAAAATTTTAAAGTTACTAAGATTTCATAACTCATAATTATCAAAGGTTAATAAAATATTTGTCGTTAATTAACGATAAGCTATATTTTGAACGAATTAATTAATATGGTTCATTTTTATAGGAAACAATTCCTTCATTAAATGAAGAACACAATGTATTTTTTCCACTGGTCTTCATTTTCGTACTACTAGTTTCAACGCTTAGACGTCATAATCAGGTACAAATTAATCAAGTCGCGGTCCATTTATATGCCATTCATGTGGGGACAGGGGTGGGCGAGAGATGGGGAAGGAGAGGGGGGAAAGGGGTGGGGTTGTGATCGTCGTAGATGAGAAGGGGGAGAAGGGTGTTAAGCATCAGGGAAGGTAATTGGTGGGTTCACAGTGGGGAGGGTATGTTGGGTCTTTCTGGGAAGGAACGGGATACTTCCAGGATTGGGGAGAGGTATTCAAACAAATCGTTAACCAAATGACCCGTTTTTAAATTCTTTCTGATTTCCAGCTCTTCCCACTTGTCCATCCTCATTCCTTTTTCCATCTGGTGTAAGAGTTCCGGGTTGAAACCACTCCCATGATTTTCTTCCCATAGATGCTTGGCGAAGTGAGATTACTTGAGGTCACAATTTCTTAAACAACGTTTATGTTCCTCAGCCCGTGTTTTTAATGATCTCCCCGTTTGGCCTATGTAAACAGCATTGCAGCCCTTACAAGTTAACTTATAAATGCCACTTTTATTCTGTTTTCCGACTTTGTCTTTCGTAGTATTCAAGAATGATTTTAAGTTATTAGTATAGTAAAAAGCTATTCAAAATTTCTCCCTAGGAAAGAGGTTGGCTAACTTTTGCGAAATCAATCCATAATAAGGGAGTCTACACCATTTTTAACCTTTTCCTTCCACTTTAACTGGTTTAAACTAAAGATCGTATGATTCAAAGGAACGTTTTCTTTGTAGTATTTTTTCAATTAAATTTTCTCTGTAACCATTTGTAATTGTTAAATCTTTAATCGTTTTAAGTTCTTGAACAAAATTATTTTTGGAAAGAGGAATGGCCAACAGTCTGTTTAGTAGGAAATGAAAAGTGGAAAGCTTGTGAGATATGTGATGGCGGGAGTTGAAGGGGATGATGTAGTCTGTGGTGGCACTATTCCGGAAAATTGCAAATTACAAGTCCCATCCCTTTCTTGACAATGTAATATCTAGAAAATTTAGTTTATTATTTTGTTCTTTCTCACAAGTGGAACTGATTTCTTCGCATTGGGAACTTAAGGTGTCCATTCAATGCACATGATCTTCCACAAAGTTGAGCCTGGAACAATTGAAAACCATGCCTTCTGGCGCCTACCATGTTCTTTGGATAATATGTTTGATTAGATGATGCGCATAATTATAATTTTCCCCTTCACCGGCTACGAAGGCATACATTTCTCTTCGGAGCATTAAATTAAAGAAATCCTACATGTATTCTCTTGGAAATCAAGTGCTAAACATGTCAAGCACTGCGGTTCGATAGCGTTCCAAAATTTGCAGTCAAATACGAATCAACGGGGGTCGCGGTAGTCCAGTGGGTAGAGCATTGGACTGTTGACCAGAGGGTCCCGGGTTCGATTCCCTGGCGAGGCACTCTGGGCTTCTGCAGCTCCACCCAAGCTAAAGTGATTTTTTGGGTACCAGGTCTTCCTGGGAAACCATAACCGGCACAGGGAACTGATCCCCCTGCCCTGATGTGTGAATTTTCACACGCCGAATAGGGCTTAGTACTGGGTGATCTCTACCATCACCTACTAAACCGACCTTCGGATTGATTAGTGTGTCTATGGTTTTTTATATGAATCAACATTGTCCATTCGTATACCAATTTAATACGTATAATAAGATACTTTTATTCAGCCACATTAAATTTTTCATTTGAAGGCATTGCTGGAATCTAGGTATTTCCACATGGAGTGTTTTTTGGAATAAATTCGTGTTTGTGTCTCCATTGGGCATATGCAGTTTTGTAAAATTTCCAGTGGATTAATTTAAACTTCACATACTGTTTTCGACTGACTTATCTTTCCTCTCTTCGTCTCGAGTGCCCTCTTTTGGGGAATTGTCAGGTGGCAATGGTGCCGGTGGCGGTGGCCATTAAAAAAAGGATAAAAAAACCAACACAGAGAAGCTCAAAAATATTCTGTAATGAGTGTGAATAGAAACAATCAAGTTACAAGCGAAAATACATATTTTAATCTTGCAATTAGTCCGTGGGGACTTGAAGTAGTATCGTACACGCGGGCGCGTGAAAAGGAGAATTTTCTCGGGATGTGAACAATTACTCAAGGACGAAATAAACTCTGGTGGGCAGTCTCGCAAGTGGTCGGAGTGGCCGTTCCTCCCTCGTGCGCTGTCCTCCCTCTCGGCAAGAATAGAGCGCAAGGCGCGTAGTACGCCAACGGCTCGCGCGCGGGTCTCGGCTCCCAGGGCCAACGTACGACAGAATTGCCTAAGGCTGTTTGTTGGTGGAGGAGCCTAGCAATCAAATTCAAGGGCTGCAGTGGGGTTGAAAATGGAAGACTTCACAAAACACACACTCGAGCTTGAGAGGGAGGACCCAGGCAAATCTGAAAGTTTGGGGCATCTCATCCATTGATATAATGTGAACATTCAAGTTAACGCCTCATCTGAATTATTCCGTATATACGAGGTCTGTTAAAAAAATATCGCGACTGTATTGTTTTCAAAAAGTATTTATTTATTCATGAATATCTATTTTGTCCCCTTCAAAGTAATCCCCATTAGATATTATCCATCTGAGCCAACGTTTTTTCCAATCTTTGAAGCACTTCAAATAATAATTTTTTGTGATCTTGTTCAGCTCCTCCTTAGATGCAGTATTTATCTCGTCAATCGTAGCGTAGCGTCGTCCTTTCATAGGCCTCTTCAGTTTCGGGAACAAGAAAAAGTCACTCGGGGCCAGATCTGGGGAATACGGTGGCTTTAGCATCATTAGTGTGTTGCTTTTGGCTGAAAATTCGCGCACAAGTAACGATGTGTGAGCAAGGGCGTTGTCATGGTGCAAAAGCTAATTTTTGTTCTTCCACAAATCCGGGCGTTTGTGGGGGATTGCTTCGCATAAATTGCGCATAACTTGCAGGTAATATTGCTTATTTATCGTTCTATCCTGTGGCAAGAACTCATAATGCACCACGCCCCTGCAATCGAAGAAAACTGTAAGCAAAACTTTCGCATTCGACCGAACTTGGCGCGCTTTTTTCGGTCTTGGCTCGTGCTGCAGCCTCCATTGGGATGATTGAAAATTTGATACAGGTTCTGATGAATCCGCGCATTTAATTTTGTTTTTCGCACAAAATTTGTTACAGATTCTTTGATCCATTTTTTGGAACTGGCAAAAATCAAAGACAAGCCAAAACATGTCCCAGCAAAACAGCTGTCAACAGTAACTGAACATTCAAAATGGCCGAACTTTTCGGCATTAATGAGAGACATAAGTGTCAACATAACGCCACAAAAACATCGAAAATCAAATATATTTAACCCAAGAAAATTCAAAATTCGCGATAATTTTTTAACAGACCTCGTATTTCTCAGGCCACAGCATTACCTCTGAACGTACACTCACTGATGAAATGATTCCTTGATCTTATAAACACTAAATTTATCCTCACCTGCGTCGACAGTAAAACCAATGGAGTCATCTAAATAAATATAATTTTAAATTATTCATCGGCCGCAGACTGCCTGTGTATGAATAAAACACACTACCATAACAAAAAAAAACAATAAAATACCTTTTTGTGTCAAAGGGGTCGCCATCCACAACCGATGGAATATGATGATGGGATATGAATTTCTGGTGATGACTAACAAAAGGTTTGGAAAAAAAATGGAAAAGAGAATCTATTCTCGCTCTCAGACCCAGCAGAAAATAAGCTCAGTAGGGAGGAAGTTGACAGAAAGAAATGAGTAAGGCAGGGCTCGTGATTATGGGTATTGATATTTCATGAAACCATTGAGAAGGCAAATAATGAGTTCAAGGGAAAAATCAGAGGTGGCGAACGAAGTCAAGGGGAAAGGATAAAAACGTCGCGATTTGTGGACGAATTCTCAAGATAAACAGAATTAAAACTAAGGGAATGGTCTGCAGTCGAATGAGGGATGAACATCTCCAAGTAAGAGTTCGGAAATACACACTAGAACAAGCGGAAGAGTTTCGCTACTTAGGTAGTGGGATCACTGGCGGAGGAAAACTTGCCCAACGTCCTCCCCTCTACCACAGTTCTCAGAATTCCATTGTCAAAGAAAATGTGTAGCATTCACCTCTCATGCCTTCCCGCGATTTCTCTCAACAACCCCTTTATCCTCCCCACCATCACTTCTTCGTACTGCCACCGGGACTTCTTCGTTAATTTTCATTTCTCTCCATCACACTTCGTCCATCACTCCCCAAACCCGAATATCAAAAACCTTCAACCCACAATTATCACCTAGCTGCGACGAACATGTTTCCACGTCGTACAAAACCACACTCCACATAATATTTTAACGAACTTTTCCTTAGTATCGTGACTCAAAGACCCTATTATCAATTCCCTCCTCTTTGTGAAAGCTTCTTTATCAAACACAATTATTTTTCCTATTTCCCCTCAACTGTGACGATCTTGGTCGGAGAAAATTCCAAGATACGTGGACTGCTCCACCTGCTCTAGTTTATGAATTCCTATTTTAATATTTAACTTAGCTTTTCTCTTTGTTGATAAACGCACCTTTCTTTTTCTTACATTTTTCCTCATCCCCTACCGTTCGCACTGAATTTACAATTTGTTCAGTAATCACTCTTACCCCTTGGCTGACTGTCAAACTAAAGCTCGATCATCCGCAAACCTAGCTGTCCCTATGGGTTCCCCAATGACTCCCATTCCTAACTCCAGCTCTTACCATGCATTAAAAACCATTTCCTCCACATATCAGTTGGAAAAGACGGGGGATAATGGACACCCCTGTCTCACCCCTCCTCCTGACACTGCCCATCCCGACTCCCCTTCCGCCAATCGTACCTGAGCTGTCTGAGACATGTACAAGTTGCGGATTAGTCTGCTATCCCTCCGAAGTACTCCTGTTTTTTGCCATATATTAATTAATTCTATCCAATTCACTGCATTAGATGCAGTCTAAAAATCTTCTAAAAACAAACAAATCCAGCCTGATTGCAGTTTGCGTTACATTTATTAGTGATTCTGTCACGTTTCTCTCTCCCTCCTGAATCCAAACTGATAATTATCCAAGTAATCATTAGGCCTGCTCTCGATCATTTTCTTGGTGCCTCTAAGTACCACTTTTGCTGCGAGTGAAATCAAAATTTATGCTCAATATTCCTCACATACGGCTACCTTTCCATTTTTTGGCATGGGCACTAACACTCGTTTGACGAAATCTTCCGGCCAAATTCCTCCCTCAAAAATCTACGAGTTCACACATTAAAAATGTCCCTTCCGCGTTTTCCTTAACTGTTAAGTGATATTGCAGGAATTTTATCTATCCCCCGGCCTTATTTGCGTTCAATTCCCTTAATGCCATTTCTCTCCCTATCAAGGGTGTCTGGCTATCTCCATCTGCGTCGTAATCTCTTTTGATATCTAAATTTGCCGGCTTAATAACTTCACCATATACGTAGATTTTTTATACATTCTTTACCTTTCTCGTGAATATTTTCTGGGTCTATTAATTACTTCCCTACATTGCCTTTGAAAGTGTACACGGATTTTTCTAGATTGATTTCTTGATAGTCCTTTCACCTTCCTGTGCTGTGCATCTATTCTACGCTTCCTATGTAAACTCTAGTTTTATTCAATTGAATCTGACATTGCATTCATTAGCACTAAGTTATGATCTGAATCCTAATCAGCTCCCGGTAATTCTGCGAATGGATTATGCTATTTTGGAAACTTTGCATAAACATGATATAACCCTTTCATCTCACCTCGCACAACTGTAAAATATCTTGTTTCCTATTTCCACCCCCCAATTTATATATTCTCATTTCCCCGTCCTCAACATGTGATAGATATTACAAGTCCCTATTCTAACTGTTTTCGAAGTGTTAACCCTCCTGCTGCCGGGCACGAAGCACCCCAGGGGGGCGAGACATTTAGTTGCCAGGACTTAATGTTATAATTGCGTCCATCAGGATTGCTTAGGGTAATTCATTGAGTTACGAGGGTAGGCTGATAAGTAATGCACACATGCTTGTAGAGCGCGAACAAAAACAAATTGCAAGATCGGGCAAAAAGTACATTCAAGTACAATTGTTAAGTTTCAAAATCGTATATTCATTTTTCAACATATTCACCCTTTAAGGCTAACACATTTCTCCCAACGTGTAATAATTTTTTCATTCCGTCACTGAGAAACTCTTCCGACTTATCTCGAATCCAGGACTTGACAGCTGCCTTCACCTCATCGTCCGAGGTGTAATGATTATTGCCCTTGAGGTGTCTCTTGAGTTAAAGGAAAAAAATAAAAATCGTTAGGCGTAAGATCGGGAGAATGAGGAGGGTGTGGAATAGGTTCAAATTTCAGGTTTCGCTGAGCCTCTCCAGTTGCGCGCGAGGTATGTGGACGTTGCAAGATTATTGGCGCCAGGCTGCCTTTAACACGACAAACTCGACGTCGGCTGTGTCTTAGAGGCTGTATCCACTGAGAACAATTTACAGTTGCCCCTCGTTCCAGAAAATCGGTCACATAAACTCGGTGAGCATCCCAAAACACAGTCAAAAGAAGTTCCATCAATAATTATGACTTTTCCAGACTCGGACCCACGAAATTATACTACCCATCGATTTACAGTAGACCTATCAACAGCATCGTAACCATAAACAGCCTTCAAACGACGATGAATCTCAGTAGGATTCACTTTCTCAGCTGTTAAAAATTCGATAACAGCACGCTGTTTAACTCGTGTTGACATAGCACTAGAACATATCTCCATACTTCCGCTTCTCAAAATACACTGGATGAATGTACGAACTCGTAATAACCTCAAACCTACGCATGCGCATAGAGGGGAAATGTTACTTCCACATGCCACCAGAAGTGCTTATGAAGGTCATTTTGTTTGTGATCCACAAGCATGTGTGCATTATTTTCCAGCATACCCTCCTAGTTTCCCGTTGCATTCCTCCCCAGTGTTTTCGGCGTGACAGCATCAGTAGCACGATAGATAACCACAGCAATTAACCCGAAGGTTGGTTTGATAGGCAAGTGTCAAATATATAGTGCTCTAGCACGAAGCCCAACAGCGAATGAAGTGCACACATCAGAGCAGGGCGGCAGCTCCTCTCCATCAGCCACTAATTGATCTTCAGGAATAACTGGTACACGAAAAATTCACTGCTTGGGTGAAGCGGTGCCCAGAGGCGACAACCCGGGCCCTCCAGTCAGCAGCCCAGTGCTCTACCACCACTGGACAACCACGCCTCTTATAAGAGGGATATAATTTGTAGATTATGAATAGCGAAGAATGCTTTCTGTGAGGAGATATTACTATTAAAGGTAAAGTATGTAAGGAAACGATTCATTACAGCTGATATTTATGTAGAATCTCCTTTTCTGCAGATGCGAGACGCGTCAGTGGGCTGGCAGAGAAAAGAAGACAGTAATTGAAGGAGATGCGGAGAGTAAGAGTTGCAGGGGAAGGCCAAAGATGAACTGTAAGGAGCAGGCGAAGGAAAATTTCGTCGAGGTAAGGAAGAGATTGGCTTGGAAGAGAATGGTTTCGAGAGAAAATAAAAAAAATCGTCGGATTGAAAGCGCGTGATGATGATGGCATTAAGACGACCGCAATACAATGTCAGAGAGGAAGAGAACAAAGCCGTTTGCTTGCCTCTCAAACGTACAGCTGCCGAAAAAACAGTGTTAATAATTACGAAGACTTAATGGATTATGAATGAAGAATTAATAAAAGATATGAAGACGTCATGTAAAAACTGAGTTACATTTTGTTAAAAGTTTTTTTTTTTTGGGGAAAGATACCGTTTTGTAATTGCAATGTACCGAAAGATCATCAGCCACCGGAATTTTTTAAGACAAAAAGGAAATCTAACCATTTTTAGCCCAAACCCATGCCTATGCAAATGCATTCCAAATTCCATTTCATCTTTATTAAATGTAGATAAACATTATACACTCGTTGGTACCCGGAAGCTATTCACTAGGTATAAAGATACTGGTGAAAGTTTTGAGAAACGAATGAGGTACTTAGGGCAGATTTCAATATGTGTGAGTTTATATTAATTAACCGGTAGGATATGAATATTTCGTGCATAACCGGATAACGCGACCGGAAGGACATGATAACTGTACTGAATGATCGGAAAGGAAAAAAGAAAAACCAATCCCAGTGATGATATAAAAGGTCATGCACCACAGCGGTAAAACAACGATTTTATTAAGCAAAGAGAAATTTGAGGTTACGCATAAATGCATAAATAAACGCATAAATAAATATTCAACGGTCTTAAAGTCGATTGAAAATATTTGGGTACGAATTATGTTGCAATCACTGGTATCATCCAATAGGTGACGGAAAGAAAAATAAACGAACTATGAATTTTAGGAGAGGAGAAAAAGATGGAGAAAGAGAGAGAGAGAGAGTCGTTGGGAGAAATTGAAATAAATCACAGGAATGGATACCGGGCATACTATTAAGTGGCAATGCTATTCAGTTGAAGACGGCGATATGAGGAACATTAGGTGAGCAAGGAAGAGGTAGGGAAAGATTGGGTATGCGGAATTGAAGAATGATTTATTGTAATTCAGGTTATGGAGAATTTATTTAGAGTTGTGCTTTATTTGCAAGCAGGCAGCGGTCTCATCAAAAATTCACCTTGACCCTAACACAACTCAACATTAATGGTAAAAGTATTGAACGAACCCAAAATTCACTTTTAGAGAGGAGAGTCTATTTATAGAAACAATAGATAAATAATTCAATTCATCTGTTGCTTCGATAAAACATGTTTGCATGTATGTTTAACCACCCTTGGAAATTATTTAATATCCAAGGGTGGTTAAAAATTCAAATCATAAATCCGCACTTGGCGATGAACAGTTCCAAGGTTCGTATTTAAGTAAGTGCATTGTTGTTTTTTCTAACGCCGCACGGTCTCTCTTGGTCAATCACAATGTAAGGATACTGGATATCATGTCGACATTATGTGACTATTCTTTCAAGCGACTAAGTCAATATGGAAGGAAGCAATATATCAAGGGTTGATAACGTCGTGGCTATTAAAATATGGACGATAATTCATATCTACCGAAATGACGATATTTCTCGATAATGATCGTCAAAAATATATATAATCGCCTTTGCGTCAGATGTATCGTCGCGTCCTAAATATTTCTTTATTTTGACAGAGGATAGCGGGAAATAATCATCACACAAGCCCATCGTCACATTCTTTTTTCATGTGTATCCGTACTTACGAGGTAGGGTGCTTGACGTGGTCTTCCTTGTCCACGTGGTTTCCGTCCAAGCCCTGACCAGGCTTCGAACTGGGTTCCATGGCGGTGCTGCTGGCGCTGATCACGACAGGGGCGTTCCCTGGTGAAGTGAACAGGGGCCCCTGCCCCTCCTCCGCGAGGTCCCCCATTGGCGAGCGTGTGATATCCCCTCGACGCAGCAGGCGACTCCCCCATACACCCCCCGGGCGACTGGGCCGCTCCCTCAGCCTCCACACCTGTGGCGGGAAACCGTGGAAAGGGTGACCGAGAGGGAAGGAGAGACGATCGGAGCAACATAAGTTCCGATTGCTTGAAACATCTTGTAAATATTAAACACTTGAAACATTCAGCTAGAAATAAATCAACCTGATTGGCACGACTACCTTCTTGTTTTTTGATTACATGATTAATAAAAATATGAAAACATCACTGAGCCAGGAAATTTACTTGATAGGTGTGGTTAGAGCTCATTTTGTCTCAAACTCTCGTGCGACCTGAGGAATCCATTCATTCGGGAGTGTTTACTTGGAAATTCACTCATTCAGTTCCTATCCGCGTGTCGCCTTCGGTTTGAGTGTGTCCCGAGGCGTCACACGGAATCGAAACCGGGTTCTTCGGGCAGCAGTCCTCCGCTCTGTAACCACTACCACAGTAATCCACTCGAAGGTCGACTTGATAGGTGAAGGCAGAGCTCTTCTAATACTATTCCCAACGCCGTGTAACATTCACACATCAACAGGGAAATAAGGGGGCCTGTTCCTTTCCCTGTGATGCCTATGCTTTCTCCGAAAGGTATGGTACCCGCAAATATCACACAGTTTGGGTGAGGCAGAAGGTATCCCAAAGTATGGCTCGGATTCTATCAGTAGCCCAGCGCTCTGCCCACTGGACTACCGCACCCCCTTGAGTCTAACATGCTTCTATAAAAAAAATAATTATTCGACAAAATATATTTGACAAAAAAATATTTTGACTCTGTCTCAGGCAAAACTTAGTGGAAATCATCCATGATAAAAGTAAAAAAACTAACTTTTCAGTTTTCTCATTAATTATTATTGTCCATGGAAATGGTTTCGTAGTCAGGCCCGCTCTCTAAAGATGCAAACCTTTCTACGTAGCCATGGTCGTGAGTAATAAAAATTCATGTGGAAACTGAAAATTAGTTCATTCAATCCTAAAAAAGTATCTCAACTGGATAGCCTTGATGACTTTAGGGTTAGATCTTTAGGGTTTATGGAAATGCGAGATATTAGTGCAAGAGTACGCAGTGCGCCACGAGCTGCAGCTGTTTCAAGGTCGCGCCTATTGTCGTTTGCTTGAAATAGTAAGCTAAAATGAACAATGCAATCGAAATACCCGCCAAATGTGAAGTTAGTTCAGTGATGAGGGTTTTACTGATATGAAAAACTTCAAAGCTGCTGACATTCATCATTGGGATATTTGTGCTCTGTTTTGAACCAAATGTGATGATTGATAAGAGTTGCGTGCGTCAGTGTTGTCGTCCGTTTAAGAGTGAACACAAATATCCATGATATACTATATGACAGAAATGGCCGCCCCCGTCTGTGGCGAACTATGAACTGCGCCTGAAAACTGACGAAAACTAAGTGAAAACCGGCGGTCACCGATACAGGAAATCTTTGGAAAGTATGCCACAGTTTTCTACGACTCTGTTGAATGTGAGTAAACACAAATGAAAAATTGGTCCACTGCACATGTTTTGTGCTCGTCTTGACGAGGAACTTCAAGATATCGTCATCGGTTGGTTGCGATCTCAGGCGGAAGAATTTAAAAGCTGAAGGAACCTGAAAACTAGTTCAGTGATATGACAAATGTTTAAATCTGTTTTGCGAATGTGTATAAAAATAGTAGAGATATGTAGTTTTGAGATTACAATAATAAATCTTTTGTATCTATTCCAGTGTATTTTTTATAGTATTACCGAGGATACTACTTTCTGGACAGCCCTCATGTTTATACATTTAGATTATACTGATAACAATAACTAGCTCACTTGCGCGAATTTAATCACACGGATTCAGCTCTTGATTGAATTGATATATTTACACAGCGTAAGCTTTTAATTAATAAAAATAAATAAGAAGCGGTTCAATCGTTATCATTTCATGTAACCAGTTTTTTTGTGGTAAACGCAAAAAGAAAACTTTCTCAAATGTTAGCCAGAGTGTAGTCCGAAAATTGTTATATTCCACAAATAAGACATCCACTATACGTAATAACCAAATTAAAAATTAATGTTACTCACAGTACGTTTACATTAATGATAAAGGGGAATAATATGCTATGCATAATGTGTTTTAATGCAAGACTAATGTTGCCGTTGTAACGATTACAAAAAATTCTCGAAGTCCGAGATGTAGACGACAATTGATATTATCTATGGCAGGGTCGATAGTCGATCATACTAAAAAGTAAAACTTAATAAGTGTATAAAAATTCAAGTTTCACGTGGATCCCACCTAAGTAGCGCTACTGCTGATGCGTGGACTAAGGTTTACGTTACTGTTAGTACAAAAAGAAATAAATTTTTCTTCGAAATGGTTAACATAATGATTGAAAAATGTGAGGTCCTAAAAACTTAACAGCTGTGAATGAAATTTTTCTCACATGTAATCTACCATTACAGAGTTTTCTCAAAATACATGAACGGCAGTTATCATTTAAAAACGTTAATAATAAAACAAAAAAACGGTTGTATATATTGAAGATAGTTTACCATAAAGGACTGTGCAATTTGCTTTCAAGCGATGCCTTACTCACGGAAAAACATTAAGTCGTTCAAGCGTAAAAGCACCCACGTGTAAATGCGAAACATTACTGAAACGGGTCTTACAGGAATAAGGCTTAACGATTTTTTCACTCCTTGAATAACCTTCGCTTGATACACTGCATCTTCTTGAACGACAACCGTCTAAGGCCGCCGAGCACCCACGGTGCTGACTGTACTGACCCGAGGAGGGAAAGTGTGACTCTCCTGGGAGGACACTCACGAGAACTGGGGCAATCCGCCGTTAGCCAATGTCAGGTTGTACTCCCGAAAATTATGAAAATACAATTTTTATTTTCCACTTGCTTGCATTTCCCATGGCGATTCTCCCTGCCTGAATTAATGGCGTCATACAGGGTCGCACCCAAAAGTGGTAGGATTGATTTTTTTGCAAGAATTTTATTGACGATATACTTACATCGAATTAATAATCTTCAAAGTATGCTCCTTGAGCTGCTACACACTTAGTATAACGTTGCTCCCATTCCCCGTACGCCCGCTGGAAATTTTCTTTGGGGATGCCGTTGATGACCCTCGTCGAAGCCTCTTGAACGGCCTTTATCGAGTCAAAACGTCGTCCCTTGAGCTGTCTTTTCATCAGGGGGAAGAAGAAGAAGTCCGGTGGTGCCAGATTGGGAGAATAGGGCGGGTGCGGCAACGTGGCAACGCCGTATTTGGCCAGGAGCTGTCTGACGACGTTGGTCGACACTCAGAATTTTCGGCACCATCTTGGCGCACACCTTGCGCATGGCCAAATCCTATGAAATAATGCGTTGGACGTTGGATGCAGACAGACCCAACTGGTCTGCAATTTCTTCACTGGTTAAGCGTCGGTCTGTGCTCAGCAGTGTCCTCACTCTGTCCACATTCGTGTCGGTTCTTGCCGTCGACGGCCGTCCGGAGCGATGGTCGTCTTCAACGAGCTCCCTACCCTCTTTAAACAACTTGTGCCACTCAAATACTGTGGAACGGCTTAAGGCAGTGTCCCCATAAGCCTGCTTGATCATATCGAGGGTCTCAGTTGCCGTCTTCCCGAGTTTCGCACAAAACTTCACGGAATAACGTTGCTCTAAATTCAGATTCATTTTGTTTTTCGACGCGGACAAAAAACTTGCTACACTAAAAACGGTGTCCTCACTCAACGACAGCCCGCAGGTAACTGAGGTTGGTGTTGGTCTGTTGCTAAGAGCCCCCTACACCTTACCCTGCCAGGCAGACCCCCCTCCACCGCTCCGTTAGCGCCAGAGAAAATCAGTCCTACCACTTTTGGGTGCGACCCTGTATAATTCCGTTTCAAAATTTACGCAAATATTTGCAATATTCCGCTCAAACAGTTCCAATATTCCCTCATTTTAACGCATTGTGTAATGAGGCAGAGCGCCGTGATCCGAGTCAAAATCGGGAGGGACGAAATTTGTCGGAGAGTCGAGCAAGCGAAGCACACCGGCGGAGGTATGGAATAGCCATGCCCACGTAAAGCACGACGAAAAACGAATTAGAAATCAGCTAGGCGGTTGGTATCACTCGCGAAGGACTAAGGCAGGAACCCAAATATATCGACACAACTCGACGAATCCACATGCGCTCATCAATGAATCGGAAGACAATTTTTTAAACTCACCGGGGTTCACCAATAAAAAGTCGTTGTTTAGTATTTAAAAAAAAACATCCCATATATACATTTCACATATATGAAATTCGCGACAGCGACACAAATCTTCCGGAATTCAATCATAGCTTGGTTTACGACGCTCCCTATTAACTTACATCACATATTTCGTGGACTTCCCCCTTTCTTAACTCTGGTGTCCTCTACAACATGTACTCCCTTTTTCAGTCCCACATTATTTTTAACTGTATTTTTGTCGTCAAAAAAATTCCGCTTACCTAACATTCTCCCCTCTTTCACCGCCTTATCAGCTTCCTCCTATCACATTAATGTCATTCGGTCATCCTTCCAACAATTCTTGAACTGCATTTAGCATCTTTCTCTCTGCCCCACATTACCCTCACTCACGACCTCTCCTGGTTGAAACACATACTGGGAAAATGTGGACAAGCTAACAAAAAATCAGGATTTATTAAAAGAATGTAGGGTAAATGTAACGAAAAGGTCAAAGAGAAATGTTATATTTCGCTGGTTAGGCTTTGTTTAGAATTTGCTGCAAGTATATGGGATCCTCACGAAGTTGGATGGATTGCCGAATTGGATTGCGTGCAGCGTGGATAGGAGTTGGATTTGTAAAAAGTTGTTATGATAAACTTATCAGCGTATCCAAAATTACTAGAGGAGCTAGATTATGAGTCACTCACGGACTGAAAGTTAAATTACAGATTAAATATCTTGCATAAATTGGAAGGACGTCTCTTTATAAATCATGTTGAAAATATTTTAGAAGCCCCTATTGTTGAAATGTCATCACCTGACTTTAGTGTTCCATATTCCCACATTTCCAAAGTTTCCAATCTGCACCCCCCTTGCCTCAAAGACCAATTTCCGAACCAGAGAGAAATAGACGCCATTGAACCCATGTCACCGTCAAATGCTATCACGAAAGCAAGTAGACATAACTAGGAGCTATAATCTTAGACTTCAAAAAAGCGTTTAAGGAGCACATAATAAGTCGATTTAGAAACTTCATTCACGCGGAATTTACAACAAGTTGAATTGGGCTCGTGACTTAATTTCTGATGGAAAACGGAGAGTAATAAATACTGGAATTGGTTCCGATTTTCTGAATGCAGCCTCTGGTGTAAGGCAAGGGAGCGTGATCGGGTCCTTCCTATTTGTTATTAGCATCGATAGCATTCATTGTTAACTGCTATCAAAAGATGATTTTCCGGTGATACATTATCTACCGCGATATAAGTAGCGAATTGGACTGCGACGCTATTTATGGCGGTCATATAATTTATACATATATATATATACATATATATATAATACATATATGTGTGTTTATATGTATATATATGTATGTATATGTATATATAATACATATATGTGTGTTTATATTTATATATATGTATGTATATGTATATATATATATAATACATATATGTGTGTTTATATGTATATATATGTATGTATATGTATATATATATATATATATATATATATATATATATATATATATATATATACATACATTCAAACACGAAATCCCGCCAAACGGCGAATAAATACTCATATATACAGAAACATATATAAGGAAAAGGGATAGGAACACGTATAAAGGACGAACACAATAGAGGTGGGGAAGGCGGAATCGAACGGATCACAAGAGTAAAAATATCTCCTCAACCGGGACTCGAACACCGGATCTTTCCACTTGCCGGGCGGATGCTCTTAACCACTTTACCCTGAGATCTCAGGGTAAATTACATATCCTCGATAGCTCAAGTGGTTAAGAGCATCCGCCCGGCAAGTGGAAAGATCCGGTGTTCGAGTCCCGGTTGAGGAGATATTTTTACTCTTGTGATCCGTTCGATTCCGCCTTCCCCACCTCTATTGTGTTCGTCCTTTATACGTGTTCCTATCCCTTTTCCTTATATATGTTTCTATATATATATATATATATATATATATATATATATATATATATATATATATATATATATATATATATATACACACACACACACATCCACATTAAACCAACCAATAAGCATATTCCACCAAATCTCCCACCCTCCTTAATTATCCCATCCCTACTCACACTGCTTCCCACAATCAATCTTTTGATGACTGCTTCTCCGTTTCGGTGATTGAAATCCTTCCCAAATCTGCTAGTAAAATAAAGGAGAGAACCCACGAATTGGCGCGTATTTGGGTGGCCCAGTCATTTAAACCTCCCGGACTGAACCAAGCCCACTGAAAACATCATATGGCTGCCTACATATCCCCACCCACCCACCCACTTGTTCATTTCCTATTGGTCCCTTACCTCTCCTTCCATCACCTCTCCCAAGCATATGTCCTCTCCTCTCTTCCCCGAGAACGCCATTCTAAAGACACGTCGAAACGTCAAAATAACATATTGTGAGTGTCCTTTCTTTGTGTCTCTATGGTCTAAATATCTGCATCTGTGTTTTTATATATTTGAGCGTCGCCGAAGAGCATTCCATTACGAAGATATTTATATATATAGATACACATACACGTATATATACTTATACACACGCACAAACACACACACACACACACACATATATATATACACACACGTGCGTAGAAAACACATATTTACAAATTGACCCTAACCTTTAAGATTTTTAAGCTTTCGGGCTTTTTTTAGGCCTTCTTCAGGTCAGACGTGATCATATTATAATATATCGACATATATATACCACATACATATGTGTGTGTATATATTATATGATCGCGGCTGACCTGAAGAAGGCCGAAAGCTTAAAAATCTTAAAGGTTAGGGTAAATTTGCGTTTTCTACTAACGTGTGTAGGTGTTTGTATATGAATATGTATATATATATATATATATATATATATATATTTATTTATTTTTATTTATTTATTTATTTGTATATGTGTTTGTTTGTGTATACACACGTATATTATAGAAATATTTTAAGCGGACCAATTAAAATAGCAGGGAGTCATATCATCGGACATCCCATGGAGAAAGCACGTTAGAAACATTTGAGGAGCATGATGGTTGCTGTAACTAGGGTCCATCAAAAATAAATATGGAGCTATTGGAATGAAAATGTTGAGAAAATGATTTATTTCGCGTAAGTTAGACACCATCTTAAATATGCATCGAGTGTTCGAGACTTCGTAGAAGGACTCAATGTCGAAATTAAACAGCACACAAAGAAGAGTTTTGTGAAGAATCGTTGAGAACAAACAGAAACTGCCAAATTTTTATTGGTTTGGTAAAACTACCAGCTCAAATAATGCACGCACAACTTAAACTTTCAGAAAGGTATAAATGATTCGAGTTTAACGCTGAAACAGATAGAATTACCTTATTGTCGTAGTCTTTATAGGCGAGACTGCAGTGATTAGTTAATGGGAATGATTGAAGACTATAGCAGTTGGAAACATAACTTACGCCCAATACAATTTCGCAAATGATATCAATCATTAATCAACAATTACTACAATGGTTGGCGACCATACGACAACTGCCCTCGTGGCGTCTATGTTGACTATTACGTGAATGCAGATGTTCATATATAATGGTGGACTAGGCATCTCTCCGTGAAACAGAATGCCCGCGATTCAATTCCCGCTTCAGGGAAAATAATGTTCTGTCAGGAGTGAGCACCCCTCACCCAACCTTGTGCTCATCCTAAAAGTTTCCTTGATCTTATTTTTCATTTCTATGAACGCCCACGAGAGTAGAGCGTCAAATTTCGGCATATTTTTATGTACTTGAAAGTATATGGATTAAGCACACATATTTACATTCATGAAAAATAGCCTGAACGGTTACAACATACTCTGTCTTGGACGATACGAGCAACGGAGAAAAGAAATTGAAGGCAATGAAAATGGGTTGCCACTGAAGAATGCTGAAAATGAATGGATAGACATAGTAGCGAATGAAGAAGTATGTACGTACTGAGAAGAGTATGTGAAGAGAGATGCCTATGGAGAGCTCTTAAAAAAAGAAGGAGGAAATCGATTGGACATATCCTGAGACATTATAGTTTGCCGAAGATCAAAATTGAAGGTGACATGAAGGGGAAGAATTAGAGAGAGAGGCCTAGGATGAGCAACGAGAGGCATACGATGGCAAAGAGCGGTGGAAGGAGCTATGAGGGAATGAAGAGCTAGGCAGGGAACAGGATAGCTTGGAGAACAGCTAAAAACAAATTCTCGGATTTATAACCCGAAGTGATGATGGGCATATCTAAGCTCAATTTCCGGGTCAAAATGCAGAACAAGTACAGAGTAACCAGAATTTTGTTTGCAAAAATTTCATGAAAATATTATTTGCCAATTTAAGCTAACTAATTAGAAATTTGTGCTCATTTCATTGTCCAGAAATGTTATTTTACTATTAGATTAGTGGGTTTATATCATAATTAAAATTAGGGATATTAAAGGTTACAAGGTCTGTCCAATAAATACGCGAACTGAGGCCATACAAATTTTATTTTGCAAATTTAGTCTACATCGATTTTGTCCCCTGTTCAAAGTATTCTCCATTCGTTACTATGCAGACTCGTTCCATCTTATTTTCCACTGTTTAAAGCACCCTTGGAAGTCCTCGGTAGTTAGGCTTTTTAGCTTTCTCGTCGTTTCTTCCTTTATTATGTCCACATCTTCCCAGTGATGTCCCCTCATCACATTTTTGCTTTTTGGGAATAGGAAAAAGTCGCAGGGGGCGAATCTGATCTGAATCGAGTATCTGGGGAATAAGGAGGATGATCAAGGATGGTGATTGATTTTTTTTGCCAGAAACTGGCGACCAATCAATGCTGAATGTGTAGGTGCATTGTCATGGTGAAGGATCCATCCATCATGTTCGGTTGAAATAGTATACACTGTTGATTTTCCTGAATTCAGTTCATCAGCTATCATTCGGACAGTTTTTCGACGATCGGTAAGCACAAGAGACCTCACACGATCAATGTTATCGTCAACACAGGTGGTTGAAGATCGTCCCGGCTTTGCATCATGTCGGCCATATTCAAAACGCTTATTCCACTTGAAAACGGATTTTTTATGCAGAGCATTATCACCGTAAACAGCCGCCGACATTTCAGTAATTTCTTGATAACTTTTACCGCACTTCACCAAAAACTTGATGTTGATTTGTTACTTTGTGATTTCGTCAATTTCCATTTGTGACAAACAGTAAAAACAAAGACAACAGAAACTGGCATAACCGGCACCATGCGCACAGCTCGACGATCCGCCAAGCGCAGAAGGCTCATTGGGTCTCAGGCAACTAGCGCCGCTAGCGGGCGAGGCTATCCGCGTCATATAGGCCGCCAGATTGCACCAGTTAGCGTATTTTTGGGCAGACTACGTATTATTTAATTTATAACTATTCAGTGTTTTGCGATTGATTTCTTGGTGCTGTTAGCATTCTACCGCGTTTACCAGGCCGTGGCAGAGCGATACATAAACGTTGATTGAACATGCCCAAGCCCTCGATTTGCAATCGCTCGGACACTGCACAGTAGTTGCTTAACCTGAGCGTATCATTCATAAAGAGGGATAGGGAACCAGTGCCACGCTAAGGTCTTGATCACTAGATACGCTATCGTGAAGGGCCACACCGTTCAACTAGCTCTGCTGCATTAACGTTGTGACCCGGAACGCATCATTCTAATTGCCAAAAGCAAGCAAAAAGTAAAAATATTATATATACGACGTTTTTCAGTGGCCAAAGATGGTGAAGTAGGGAGAGGTGATGATTGAAATAGTGAATATCACTTAATGGGGTGCATGACTAAATCTTTCTTCGCCTTCAGCCCCCCGTTGGGGATACCTCGACCATGGACAGAGGATGCGGGAGTTTTTCCCGCGCATTGACACCCTCCTCCCTCCCGGTACCAAGTTCTCGTTTGTGATTTCCCATTTCGCTCGATGCATTTGCGTTTTATTCGCATCAAGGCGGGCGTAATTCCTCCCTGAGTTTCCTCAGTCAGAGCCGACCAGCCACACGCCTCGTTCCCATTTTCCGTGGAAATTATCAGCTCTGCCGTGAATCACTTCTCGCCCCATCAGTTCTTTTTTCCCTTTCATTATCCCAGTTGCCAATTGAGCAGACATGTTTCGTATTCCATTAGATCACATACTACTTTTTCGCTACATTTTCTTCTTTTCTTTGAATATATTTATGGCGGGGCTCATAAATTATCCATATTTGGTACATTCACTTATGATATGACAAGCTCATTCTTATTCAGTTTTGCGATTGCCAAAATGACACCGCTCAGTCAGTTCAGACCAATTTGCAACCAGAATTAACGGCCAGTGAGGACCTAACAGATATAATATCAATTTTTAAGCTGACTTTTTGGTTAACTTCCGGACAACATATAAGGGTTCCTATTCCTTTTGCTGATTATTCTAATCTACTTTACCAGTTTCACTCCAGTTCTCACTTTTATCCTATCTGCCTTATTTTTCCGTTGATTGTAAATTATCACTTTCTCTGATATTATAACATTCTAGTGATCAGCGTGTCCCAGCTGATACATGTCGACAAGTCTTAATCACTTGCAGTGCTGCCTGTTTCCTTGGTCATCTCGAATGTGGACAGTAGGCGATCTCCGACGCGAGGAATGCTTCTAAATGATTGAGACGGCGTCTTCTTCCTAGGAACGAATCCATGGGAAGCTTCTTCGACCGCACAACGGATGCTCTTGTTTGGCATTGGGGCGGGGGTGGCAATGGGAAGCCGCACACAGATCCGGATCGCAGGAGAGGTCGGAGCCGAATGCCACGCGCTCGGGGTGAAAAGCCAGCTGTGTGACCTCATTCCAAGAAAGGATGAAGCGATAGGAAAGGTGGCATTAAAATTAAATACCTTGTCAGCGATAAATTTGACAAGATAAAAAAAATTGTAATCGAAACATTGACGGGCCACTCCGATGCGTCATGATTTAAAACCGTGTTAAACTCCATCACAGACTGCCTCAGGGATTCTGTCTTTTATCAATTTTAAGTACCACTGCCACTTACCCATATCCACCCATTACGGAATATTCCTAAATTATCTCCGGCCAAACATTAACTTTTCTCCCGTTTTTCTTATCTCCTGAGTTCAGTTCCTGACAACATTGTTCCTTTTTCGCTTCCCGCAGACACGTTTATCGACCTAGTTCTGTCTCGCTTCACTGCAAATCCTCTTCTTCAACTTTTTCCCATGAGTCGATATATTCATAGCTTTCTATTTTTCTAGATCTTGTACGCGCCCCTCAGCGCATGTCCTAAGAGGCACTATACATTTCGATACTCCTATGTGTGGACATTGTCCAAATAAATAAATTTTCGCTGGAATTACAAGGCTGATGACCAAGAGTTCCCTCAAAGTTTTATGTGTATTAATTCCACCTTTACAACCGTTCTTTAAACGTTTCGAGCCAAATCTACCAGGCCATTTTTGCCGTAATTCCCTCCTCCGGTGTTTTTCGCCACTCACGTTGACACGAGGATCATATGGCCGTTGTCGGTGGAGGTGCGAAAGCAATGAACACCATTTCACTCAACATATAACTAATGATAGATAAGTTTCGCTTAAGCCTTTCGTTAAAAAAGCACAATTTCCACTTGGTATTCCGCAATGCTTTTAATTTTGCACGACTCGGATTTCGTTGCGACGCAACATCATCAGTTCCACGTTGCTACGCAACATAATTCTAAGCATCTTAATTCATAACATCTTGCGCTTTATGTGCATGATATTCTTACTTTGGGAGAGAGCAATGTTCGAGTAGACGTGATTTTTCTAGATTTTATGAAAGCCTTCGACAAAGTACCTAATAGTAAACTACTCGCAAAGCTGGAAGCAAATGGCATAGATAAAAATATCCCGGGTTTGGATTAAAGACTTTTTCGAATGGTTGGGTTCAAAGAGAAGTGATAGTTCGAGGTTAGCTCAAATGCAGTAGAAGTTACTTCAGGTATTTCCCAGGGAAGTGAAATCGGACCTCTTTTATTACTACTGTACGTTAACGACATTGATTGCGAAGTCATTAAGATACCTTTATTTTACGACGATGTAGTTGTTTCCTGAGGACGCTGGTGCGGCACTTTGCAATAATAATTTAACTTAAAAAAGTGCGTGGTCATACAAAGTGTGATAAAAAAAAGACCGGACTGATTTTATTCCGCGCAAACCGATCAACGGATCGAAACGAGACACAATGCGCCGTCTAGCGGCACATCTGACGACTAAAACGAGATGTGTTGCGTTTGTTTACGTCGAGTCGTTACGCAGCAGCAGCGGCATTTGTTCGTCGCCGCTTGCAACGGCAGCTATGAAGGAGCTAGAGGAACAGCGTGTGTGCGTGAAATTTTGTTTCAAACTTGGCAAAAGTGCTACGGAGAAATTTGGAATGATTCAGCAAGCCTTTGTTAATGAAGCTATTAGTCGGCGCCAGTGTTTTGAGTGGTAGAGTCGTTTCAAATGGGGCAGATCCTCGATAGATGAATATTAGCGAACGGGACGGCCTTCCACTTCGACATACCCCAACCATGTCAAATTGGTGATTGCCAGAACGATTTGGTGCGGGAAAATCGCCGTTTAACTGTTAGGGAGATAGCCGAGGAAGTGAACATTTGTTTTGGATCCTGTCAGACACAATTGACGGACATTTTGGGCATGACGCGCGTCGTATCAAAATTCGCGGGTGCTGACGCGGGTGCGGAGTTTTACGCCAGAACTGGAACTTCCGTGATCTCACAGCCACCCTACTCTCCAGACGTGGCTCCATCAGGAATTTTTTTTGTTTCCAAATTTAAAATCAACCTTGAAAGGGCGCCGATTCGTCTCTATTGGGGACATTAACACTAATTGTACGGCGGACCTGAAGAGGATCCCTAAGGCGGCTTACCAGGCAGGGTTCGAGAGCTGGAGGAAACGTTGGCAAAGGTGTGCCGTCAGCCAAGGCATGTACGATGAAGGCGAAAAGTTCGATTAAGCTGTATCCGCCGAAATAAGCAAGTTATAAAATCAGTCCTGTCTTTTTTTAATCACACCTTGTAAATTTTTGGAAAAAGAGCAATTCCCATCCATACGCCTGCTGCATCGGGAACACCGAAATGGAATGTGTAGACTCAATTAAATACTTAGTAGTTACCCTCACTCACGATCTCTCCTGGGCGAAACACATACTCGTACTGGGAAAATGTGGATAAGCTAACAAAACATTAGGATTTATTAGAACAGTACTTCGTAAATGTGATGAAAGGATCGGAGTGAAATGTTATCTGTCATTGGTTAGGCCTCATTTAGAATATGCAATAAGTATATGGGATCCTCAAGAAGTTGGATTATTTGCCGAATTGGATAGCGTGCAGCGCATAGGGGTTAGATTTGTAAAACGTTGTGATGATAAACTTAGAAGGGTATCCAAAATATTAGAGCAACTAATAGAGATCCGTGCTTTCAAAGGAGGGAGCGAACGAACTTCTGGCATCGTTAATTGGTTAGAGTGTGCATTCAATTACACTTAACGAGAGAAGTACATCAAAGCTCCGCACGATGACATTAGGACATGATTTAATAATGATGACCGGGTTTCCATAAAAATTAACCTCGACTGACTTGGTAAAAATCCACATTTAATAATTATGCATAATTTCCTCTAAGAGGCGCGAGAAGGGAATTTTCTAAAAGGCACACTGTAAGGATTCTCAGAACAAGAAGTGAATCTTTGCCGACATCATCATGGAACGAACCGGAAGTTCGTTTCACGGACGCCGCAAATTTCCTCTCTGGCACAAAATCACAATCATTAAAGCAGTGGGTTGGTTTCGTAGCTTAGGTGTTACAACTGACCTCTTAGCGAACCCTGCGGCCCGTGAATTCACGCAGTCAAGTGGGGGAGGGGGCGAAGGTGCTCTCTATGCGGAAGGCCAATGTCCTGACCACTAGGCCACCGCCCGGGCTGCGTGGTGCAGAGTATAGACGCCAATAATTCAAGCGCCTCGGCCGCAAACTGCGCCGTGCATACGCGATGGGGTGACCTGGGCCAATAATTTCTACCTCTACGCGAATGCCCACGCTCTTTTCTATTGCCCGGCAACTGGACCAGTGGTGGCGTGCTGCCTTTGGCGCCACGGCGATGGGCCGCATGCAAATTTAACGCATATTTCGCGGAACTCCCGAGAAGTTACACATGATTCCAAATTATTTATGTCTTCTGTGTTAGATAGCATTCATCGAGACTAATGTTCGTTAAGGTCATGGCGCATTGTCCTCAAACAATGATTACTTCCGGAAAATTGTGACGCGAATGGCTGGAAACATTGGTGCGCTATTATGTGCTCTGTAAACATTCCTGCATCGTCCACAATTTTAAGTTGAGAAGAGAAATGTTTTCCAAGGTCACGCTAGGTTTGCAAACATTTTTGGCACTGATTTTCAAAATGACTGTCAAAAAAATCCAATCAGGGCAAGCGTTGACCGAAAAAAAATCAATTACAGATTGTGTAATTAACGCCCATAATTTAGGCTAAATCCCCGGAAAAAAGCCTGAGATTGACTTGGCGGAATCGAAAGCGTAGACGTCGATGGTTTGATTGCGTCACATATTATTCGGTCGCTTTCATTCGTTCCTACGTGAATGTTTACTCATTCATTCGTAGCAAATAGCACCCACCACTAGGTTGTGATTACTCGGGGTGATTACACGGCGGACTACTTTTGACGCGAAATATTATCCCCCGCGGTAGGATAACATTATTTTGATCCCTTGTCTTTTGTAGTCAAAATTACTCTACGCTTAATCTCACTTATTTTATTTACATGCTCTCTCCTCCCGTAGTACGATAGTGCCAATAAAACATTCTCAACGTCATCGCTTAAGAGACCCTCCAATAAATGCAAGATATTTAAACAATTTGTAATTTAACCTTCGCTCCGTGAGTGATTCCCAAATTAGCTGCTCTAATCTTTTGGATACGCTACTAAGTTTATCATAGCAACGTTTTTCCAATCTAGCCCCTCTACGCTGCTCGCGATCCCATTCGGCAATTAATCTTAGTTAATGAGGATTCTATTGATATACCGAAAAAAAGGTTTTTTAGAAACATTTGCTGCAAAATGCCTATGCTATGTGTACCTACCCACTCACTATTGGGCTAGCATGCCACCCTTCTTCCAACTGGAAAAAATATACTTCATGTGTGAGAGAATGGCCGAAGAGTACACTGCACTCGGCTACAAGTGGCGTCACCATGGCACGAGCGATTATCCACCTAAGGTGCGACGAGGGTCACGGGGTGGAAAGAGGAGACCAATCGTCGTCATGCCATGGGCCACTGCACCTCCCGCCAAGGATGAATGACTCCTTCACCATGGCCTACATCCGGACCTTCAACAAACTGCCTCAGAATGTCAAGGCCCCAAAGAGTTTGGAGTTCTTCCAGAAGGGACCGTGCGAGAGCTTTCTATTGCAGTCGGAAGAGGCGGGAGAGGGACGTTTCACAGGACTGCAGCAATTAGAGAAATATGAGTAAAAGTACTTGCTTAGGATATGTGGACAAGCTAACAAAGAATTAGGATTTATTAGAACAGTACTTGGTAAATGTGATGAAAAAGTGAAAGAGAAATGTAATCTTTCGCGGGTAAGGCCTCATGTAGAATATGCTGCAAGTATAAATGGGATCCTCACGAATTTAGATTAATTGCCAAATTGAATCGCGTGCAGCGTAGAGGAGATAGATTTGTAAAAAGTTGTTCTGATAAACTTAGAAGGGTATCCAAAATATTAGAGGCACTAGGCTGGGAATCACTTACGGAGGGAAGGTTAAATTACAGATTGGAGCTCTTGCATAAATTGGAAGGACGCGTCTTTTGCAGTGATGTTGAAATTGTATTATTAATCCAATCGTACTACGGTAGGAGAGATTATGTTAGTAAAATTAGAGATAGCAAGTGTAGAACAGATAGATTTAAGATGCCATTTTTTCCACGAACGATAGGGAATCATAATTACATTGTTCGACTGCGGCAGGGTCTTGCTCGGGTAAAATTATTCTCGAGTGTACTCGTATTCACCCCCTGCCACGCACCGTAGCGGTGGCTTGTAGGGTACTAAAATATCTAAATACCTAACATATTTTGTATCCTTACCCTTCTTGTAATTATTGAGGCGTGCAACGGGGGGGTTACTGATTACCTCTAACTCGACCGAGGTCAAGTATACAGATTATCAATTACCATAGTCACTATCCCCATTGTGCTCCAGGGCGCAGGATGAGAGTATCGGAAGCCCAAATGCGGAGGGCCGCCTGCCGGAATGATAATGCGAGATGGGGCGTCGCTTGCTCATCTTACAAGTTCACCCTCAGCGGCAGCAGTGCCTGTCGCCTCAATACACCGAAGACAGCATGGAGCCGTTACGGCGACGTTTCAAACCGTTGCGTCAAGACAACATCGCGTGCTTTAACGAAGCGCAAACTTGGTAATGGCGGGGCCAAAGGACACTGCTTGGGGAAGAGGGCGATCAATAAACCCCGCGCCATCTAAAGTACAAACTGAGGAAGAATTAATCCTTGGGTGTTAATAGTTTGGAATGCGCTCTACGTATCACAAAGGAAAATAATGATTTATATCCATAAGTTTTGCTTTGAAAATGATTGCCTGAAGTAGGTCACACGAGGGCGCATTGGATGCCGTCGAGTATTTCGGTCAGTAAATTCAAGGGAGGAAGCGAATGAGTTTTTTCTCTTTCTCTTTCGAGTAGTGGAAACTTAGGTTCCGTGGGCAACTTCCGTGAAACCCCCAAAGAATGCAACGATTCTCGAATAATTCGCTCAATAGTTTGACTAAATGGATCTCCATACATGTTTTAACCTTCATAAACCGAAACTCATGTGGATTCCGCATTTATTGTCAGGAAAGCATATAATTGCTGCATGAATTTTCTATAGCATCAAACTGCACTCCATTAATGAAATCCTTAAATATACTTGGTAACCCGAGAGAAAAAAATTAGCATATTCGACAGATTCAGGCGAGATGTATGTAGTGGCGAGGTGTATGTAGTATGTAGTATGTCGTTGTTATGAAAAAAAACAATTTGTACTTTTCCATAGATTTATTTGTCACCTGAAATGTGTTTCAGTTCATCGAACCATCTTCAGGTACAAGACAAGATTCAACTTGTGATAGATTATATTTATACCTGTTTGAGGAAGGGGGGGGAGGGATTAAAAGAGTGAGGAGTAAGGCAGGCGGGGACAAAAAGGGGAAATATGGAAAACCCAAAGAAACAGAGAAACTAAAGAAATGGAGAGGTATAAAGAGGGGGGGGGAATAAGAACTTGTGATCATTATTTGAGAGGGTGGTGGCAGGTAGCTGGTGTCCTGGCGGTAGGAATGAGAGAAGAATAAAGAAGGGTTAAGCGGGAAGGGGACATGGAAGGGATAGAGGCAGGTTGAGGGATGAGGTAAACGCAGGTGATTCTAAGAAGGACATTATCAGAGAAGGGTTGCTCGACATATACTGAGAGTGAAGGGCAGGGGGTGGGTGGATGGGAAAATACGCGAAGGGTGAATACGTACACAAGTTGAATCTTGTCTCGTACCTGAAGATGGTTCGATGAACTGAGACGCGTTGCACGCTACAAATAAATCAGTGGAAAAGGGCAAATTTTGTTATTCTTATAAAATGAATATGGTTGATTAAGGTATAATTATATAACCTTTAAATGAAATTAGCCCATTATGCTTCATGGGACGGAGTGCAATTCCGCGTGTAGTTCTGCTGTGGTTGCATACTTAGTCATAGCTCGGCAATCTAGTGCTTCCAAGCATATGTTCATAGGAATAAAAGGTTCACAAGTGCATCCTGTTTCGCCTGCAGAATTATAGTACTTTCCTCCTGAAACACCTCCTGTGTATCATGGCGCGTTCTCCCTCTCCAAATTCATTTCCCAACTCAACTTTTCTTTCGCCGTCTCATTTTCCTCCTTGACCTCCAGCACCAATATCTCCTTCTCAGACACTGAAATCTCCCTCTCCAGCAACAAGTTCCTCACCTCAGCTCATATCAAACCCACCAACCACCAATCCAAAAGATGCCACCTTCCACATACTGAACGCATAATACCCTGTATACTCTCCATCGGTGCTCGTCGCATTTGGAACAATCATTCATCACTCACCCATCATTTAGAAAACCTCAAATCCTCCCTTCTGAACTGTGGGTATCCACCTTTCCTTCTTAATTGCAGAATCATCCCGTCCTTCCAATACACGACCTAAATCCAAAATCAATTCACCGTTGACTTCTGCTCTATATTCTTCCCCGGAATACATAAGGTGACCAAATTACTCAAAATTATTTTCCATGTCCTTCAGAGCAGCCCTCTCACCCAAATCGTGACTATTAATGTCGTACTATCCGCTACAGACGACCGTTCAACCTTCGCAATATTTCGCGTCTTCACCGCCCGCACCACCAAACTCACACAACTCCCCACCCCGAAACTCCAGGATCTTTTTTTCTCTGCCTTCGGCCACTCGGTGATAAATACCCTCTCATCAGCTTGCCTTTCGGTTCTCTCCGGCCGACTTTCAATTTCATTGCGCGGCAAAAGCACTTCGAAAACGTCGTGCACGTATTATAGTGCGATCAGTGTCACCCGTTTGACGTAGGTGAAAACTCTGCCCCCTTTTCCATCCGCATTAAAAACCACAGAAGATCTGCCTCGCAACTTCCGGTCTCAAGACATGCACTCACCCCGCAAACTCTCATTTGATAATTGTTTTTCCGTTTCTATCATCCAAGTCTTAAAATCTTCTGCTTCAAGAAGACAGTTCAAATATAGAGAATTACGTGAGTGAATCTAGTAAAATCCTTGAAAGTGCGCTAAAGTCTCAAAATGGTGTCCCAGTGACCTGTTAGTTGGCTGGAGCGATAGCCATAATTTGATGAGTGTTCCACAGTTAGCAGCACGATGGCGGAAAGAAAAAATATGGTGTAAAAATAGCGTAGACATGGCAGCAGCATTTGAAACATGCACCACAGAGGAATAGCATGCTCTCATTTGTTTGTTGAGTAGTTAACAGTAGACACAACGGAGTGTATTCTCTGTCACTCCAACAAGTTACCATGCAAACTAGACAGGTCCTAAATAGAATTACTTCTCTAAAAGACTCCCCTTGAACTGACCTTAATAGCAGTTAAAACTATGGCATTTCTAGAGTTATCGTGAACTTCGTGAAGTGCTGGCATATTTCTGCTACATACCATAGAGTGTAAATATGAAAATATAATACCTGAGAATCTTTTACGTTCAAGAAATTACGAGGTCAAAAACATACAAATTTCAGTTTTTATTTGACTCTCCCTGGTATAAAAAATCTGGTTACTTCATTCATTCTACTTGCCAGTACTCAATAATTTTCATAGAAAAGCATTGTGTCTGACTCTCTAAAAATTGGCCTAGTTCTTATTTAGATAATTATCCTTTTCTCATATCCATATTATGTCCTCGAAACAAAAAAAATCATTCTGATTGCATTATATGCCCTGTCTTTTTGTGATTTCATTAATGCTAATGTCTCTCCCCTTTCTGAGCCCAAACCGATCCCTTAAGCCCCTTTCAAGTCAAAATAGCTGGCTAAATATCTTTACAATATAAATACTACATTTATTCCCACCAATTTCACCCTTACTTTGTAAACTTTCCATTTACTCGGACTGCGTATTTAACCTTGCTTCTTTCGCTCCATCAGTCTCCCGCCTCCGTTAATGACTCAACTCTTTAAATATCGCAATTCAATTTCTTCCACCCAATTCTTTGGTTTATTTCTTCAAATTCCTTCTCTCATCTACCTTCGGAATGATCTCATCTGTACTATATGTATTCTGTAATCATGTATTTATTTCCTTGTTCTCTTCCCTCTTATTGTTACCTTTGCAGATTTTCATCATTCGTTTTTTATATGTTCCCATTTGTCCACTATTATATGTCTCCCTGTCCTCACTTATAATTTTCTCCACTCCCTACTGGTACTGATTTCTTTTCGTCCCAGTTAATTCTTCTACATTTCATTTCCTCCATTCCATTTTTCCTGTTTTCTCCTCACCACTAACGAGAAATAATGCTCATTAATCACTCTTTTCCTAAATCTGTGTCTAACCATGATATAGTCTGCTACTTTACGAAACATCCGGGCGTTTTCCACTTACAACTACGCCTATACTATACAGCGCTGTCTAAACCAAGTGTTGGTGATGATTAACCCCTCTCTCCTGCACAATTCTATTGCTTTAGCCGCACAGTCATTTCTCGTCCACAAACCGTAGTCCCCTACCTGTCTACGGTCTCTTCCTTTCCCTATCGTTGATTTCGAATCTCCCGTCATTATTTGGTGCTTCCTTCAGGAACACCTGCGATTATGCCCCCTAACTGATCGTACGCCCTAAGGCCATCTTTGGTGGCATGTATTACTGGACAATGACCAAGTTCGCTGGCTCAGTTTTTACTTCTACTAATAATATCCTACGAGTATCAGTATTAGTCGATTGCTATTTGTTCACCACGCTTTTTATACCTTTATATTCAATATTATTGCCGTCCCTTGCCGACTCTCTTCCTCTCCGCTGTGTGTTACCATATAACTAGTAATACTATAGTAGAAATACCATATAACCTCGCTCTAGTGACCTCCTCTATCTTTCCATTCCCCTCTTCCCCGCACGTACCTAAAATATCGGAATTTCTCTTATCCATCTCTCGTTTTATATTTTCTAATTTGCCTATCCTCAAAATCGTCCCAAAATTCCAACTTTGTTATTCTAAGTATGTCTTACATGACGCTATCATCCTCTATGTTGTTAATTTCGTTTTCGCTTCCGCTTTGCAAGGATTTTGTGGGGTGAAGACTGCAGAAGCCTTGCTCTCCCGCAACCAGTAACGACACACGGCCCAGCTGCCCGAGTCCCGTATTTACTAGGATTGATATTTAGATATCTGCCTCAATAATGTTTTAAAAGCGACACAATCACTCAAATGGCCGCCTCACGGGATCTGGACGCTTTTTCAGCCGCCTCACTAAAGAATAGACGCTGCTCGGACTACCCTTCGTCTGACTTCAACCATCTGACCTCTCTGGCATGGGTGGCAGGATCAATTCTCATTCCTCCCGCCGGAACAGCTCTCGGGGTCATCAGGACGCAGAAACCCTGAACCACAATACACAACCTCGTGGATTCTGCCGTCCGTAAGGCAGAATATGCATATGCTAGTACATACTCGTACACAATCGCAGTTCAAAATAGTACACACATACGACACATATACAAGTATATGCATATCATTTGAAAAATCCAGTTAATTTGCTGAGTTTTACTTGTAACGCTTTTTAAAATAATATATGATTGTCTAATACCCCAATTTCCGGTTCGAGAGACCTACAATGACGAGATTATGACGTGCTGAGTGGCTAGATTAAGGTAAGATTCAAGACGTGAGGGAAGAGATACTCTTACGTATAATACTCTAAAGGTATGGAAGTGCAAGTGAAAAGCTGTGATTTTAGACCACGCAAAGGAGATTAGGAAGCGGCAGAAATCACAGGGCGCAAATTTGTATACTTGGATACGCTATCTTTCTCCTCCCTTGAATTGAATATGGTAAAGCATAACTTACTTGACTTCACACCTATACAAGGCCTACCGTGACTTCGTAATAACACTGATTAGTAAGAAAAAAACCAAAAAACAGTAATCAACCCGAAGTTCGGTTGGGTAGGTGTTGGTAGAGAGTTCACCCAGTACTAAGCCCGACGGCGTGTGAAATTCACACATCAGGGTGGGGGCGCCAGTTCCTTTCCTTGTACCGATTATGGTTTCCCAGGAAGATCTGGTACCCGAAAAATCACATAGCTTGGGTGGAGCTGCAGGTGCCCGGGAATCGAACCCGGGACCCTCCGGTCACTAGCTCAACGCTTTACCTCCTGGACTACCGCGACCCACTGATTAGTGATACATGAATAGATAAACAAACAACAACAACTCAGAGTACTTGAAATAGTTCTTTCATAAATGAAGCCGACGTGCATTCAAAAATGAAACTCAACAGCTGTTGGCTTAAAATCACACAAATAGAGAACTCGTCGAAAGTGTCGATACGACATTTGAATGATAATTTCAGAAATGAGGTTTTGGAATTGTCACAACATTAATATATTTGTCAGGAGCGGAAAATTGGCACGGAATATGATACCTTATTTCTGTTTACAAAAGAATTAAGAGCAACATATAAACGAGGTCCCTAATAGAGAGTAAATATTAATATTTACGCACTAAAAGGGGCCTCGTCTGTTTCGGTCAGGATTCAAATAATCCTTTTGACCCACGAAGCAATACAGCAGGAAGAAAAAGGAAATATGTTTCTTTTATTTACTTACTGTTGTTTCCCAAATGCTCCGAAATTAATGATGATGCGTACGTTATTTAGTACTCGGGTCTTCCTAGTTTGAAAACAATTCGTCATTAACTCGCTTGCTTGAGGAACACGTGATTTTTGCACATCTCCAGATCTTAAAAATATAATTACCGCCTTTGATAGGGTACGCTGTGTTCCCTTCACCACACTTTCCCATGCACCATCCATATTTGGCAATTACCGTGACCCTAATTTAACTCTCTGGAGTGCACCTACTATATATGCAACCCGAATGGTATGTCGAAGGGCAGCACGAAGTGTGCGGCATTTTATATGAGTTTAACAATAACGATAAAGACAATTTTAAATATTATTAGTGTGTTTATGGGTCAGTAAATAGTTTCTTAGTGGTGTAAACGGTGATTTATTAAAAAATAGACCATTTTATTTATTAGCTAAATGGAACAATTGTGAAAAAATATGGCATAGATGAAGAGCTTAAAATGTGTGCTGATTGCAGGAGAAAAAGTTTTTGAAGTTGAAGTATCATAAAAAATGAGTTAACCGCATGCAGAAAAAGTGGCTACGTATAAAAGTGTCTTCTTTCTCACGTGCTAATTTTGTGGAAGAGAAACTTGGGGATTCTAGGATTAGCATAAATAAATACATGCATAAATTCGGTAGGTATGGAGAACTTGAGGAGTGTTGGCGTGGGAGAGGGAAAGTGAGGAATGAGGGGACCATGAAAGAGTGTTGGAGCGGGTAATGGCATGAGAGAGACAAGTGTGCCTTGATGGTTTGGCCAACTTGTGAGGATGGATTTTTATTTAGTTCTTATTTATATATACAGGGTCGCACCCAAAACTGGCAGGACTGATTTTCTCTGGCGCGAACGGAGCGGTGGAGGGGGGTCTGCCTGGCAGTGTAACGTGGAGGGGGCTCTTAGCAACAGACCGACACCAACCTCGGTCGCCTGAGGGCTGTCGTTGAGTGAGGACACCGTTTTTAGTGAAGCAAGTTTTTTATCCGCGTCGAAAAACAAAATGAATCTGAATTTAGAGCAACGTTATTCCGTAAAGTTTTGTGCGAAACTCGGGAAGACGGAAACTGAGACCCTCGATATGATCAAGCAGGCTTATGAGGACACTTTCTTAAACCGTTCCACAGTATTTGAGCGACACATGTTGTTTAAAGAGGGTAGGGAGCTCGTTGAAGACGACCATCGCTCCGGACGGCCGTCGACGGCAAGAACCGACACGAATGTGGACAGAGTGAGGACACTGCTGAACACAGACCGACGCTTAACCAGTGAAGAAATTGCAGACCACTTGGGTCTGTCTGCATCCAACGTCCAACGCATTATTTCACAGGATTTGGCCATGCGCAAGGTGTGCGCCAAGATGGTGCCGAAAATTCGCTCGTCGTCAGACAGCTCCTGGCCAAATACGGCGTTGCCACGTTGCCGCACCCACCCTATTCTCCCGATCTGGCACCACCGGACTTCTTCTTCTTCCCCCTGATGAAAAGACAGCTCAAGGGACGACGTTTTGACTCGATAAAGGCCGTTCAAGAGGCTTCGTTTTTCACAACATTTCACAAATCTAGCTTGGATTAGAGCCTATTGGACAGATTCAACGCATGTGAAAGAAGAGGGAGCAGTTTGAGAGGAAGGGGTAGACACTGAGGAAGTCACACGAAAGGTGAATGTAATGGAAAAGACTCTCAAGGCGGGAAGTGCCACAAGTGACGGCAAAAGTTATGCATGAAATTGAGTGAATGCGACAGATGAGAAAACTTTCATCAAGGACAGGGCAGTGCGAAAGATATCACTAAAAGAAAGTTATACGAAATGTCTTAAAACCCATCTTTTTTTACTTTGTCTACCTCTAAACTGAACGACATAAGGTGTTGATGCGTACATTTATTCGCGATGGGCGCGGTAGTTAAGAGGACAGACACACCTCGGCCACTGGCCGAAGGGTCAAGGTTCAAATCCGAATGACGTCTCTGTGCACCCTCAATATTGCCCCGGCAGTGCGACTTTTCGGGTGCCAATCTACCCGGGAAAACTCGGATGGGTCAGAGAAAGGTACAGGCCCCTCTATGACCCTGAATGTTTGAATTTTTAGCCCATGGAGGGGCTGATTACGCATCAAGAGATTCGTTCTGCTCTCACCCATCACACTAACCTACAATGGTTGACCACTGTGGTTGATGGCCCGCGTACGCTAGCTTTCACCGTTCTACGGGTTCCGCCGGCCGAAAGTTCAGGGAGACACTGACTGACCTAGGTGACTGAGCGAAGGATGCCTCCACTGACAGGGGCGCGAAGTCGGAGGAACGAGACGCCGGCTGGCGGAAGCTCGTCGCCCGCGGCCAATCAATCCCACGCCGCCTCGGATCCAGGAAGCAGCGGGCCCGCTGCCGGTCTCGAGTCGGGGAATGACCTTATTTAGAAGTCTTAGAGGAGGAATCTCCCGCGGCGAGGGCGCCGAGACGTGTGAATGTGGCGGAGAAGGGGAGCGAGTAGAAACGGTGGCCCAGACGAAAAGAGCGCAATACTATTTATGAGGGGCCTCTTACACAGACACGCACCCCTCCCTACAATCTCCACCCCACCTCTCTCTCTCTCTCTCTCTTTCCCTGATTACTCGAGATCTTCGAGAGATTTACGGCGCCCCCCCTCCCGACCCTCTCTCATGCATGGGCGAAGGATCCCACCAATGGCCTGGGACGGTCGCGTGATTTGCATCCGGGGGGACACGCGCCCTCTGGATACGAAGGCGGGGAAGGGGGGGGCTGGGTTGGGTGGCTAATTGCCGCGGGAGGAGGGGAGGCAGGGGGGGGGGAAGGAGGAAGGCGGGGAAGGGAAGAAGAGTGTCTTAAGGACACGCGGAGGATAGGGCGAGAGAGAGAGAGAGAGGCGAATCGCTGCCCTTCCTCCCGCACACTTGGTGGGAGGAACGCCGGACAGGTCTCTGGGCAGAGCCCCTCGCATTTCGCCCGTTGCAAGGCCGGGAGCGGCTGGGGAACTCGAACCTCTAGAGGTCGCCGGCATCCTTAATCAACTGCTAATAATTAGGTAGTCATTCTAGGGTATTTTATCTCAAGTTTTCGGAGCGGTCAACAACGACAGGAAGGACCCTGGGTCGTATCCTGGTTAATAGCTCTATCCCAAAGTCTAAGCGTTATGATTTTCTGTTTACTAGAACTTCGTCGGGAGCCGAAGGTGGCGCATGAAAAGAAACCGCTACCCCAATTCACCTTACCGATGTGCGAATGGCATATTTTTCAGCTTAGTTTGTGTCGAGTTCTATGCCCGGTGATAAAATTAAACCTTCGGGCTGATTACACCTTGTCCCTCACAATTTGATTCTATTGCAATATTTCTGCTTGGTGATGTCTAAATAGACACAATAATTTGCTGGAGGCCGTAATTTCAGACACTTTGGAAAGAAGAGCTCTCCGGGATGAGGAAAAGGAGAGGCAGATGATGGTGGACGTCGTCGCGATGGGTCGGAGGGAATGATGGCATTGGCAATGAAGAAGGCAGCTCGGGAAGCCGTTACAGACGAATTCTCGGATTGATAACCCTTTTTCATGATTTGGGGGGCCACTGAACATGATAATATGAATGCCTTAGATTAGAGTTATATGTTTTATTGATTTGCCTCTTTGGGGGGGGTATATAAATATTATTTCTTTCGTGGCGCCAACGAGTTCGATTAAAGCATTATTCCATCATAATAAAATCATTTTCATTAATAATTCATGAAGGCCGTCGAAACGTGTAACCAAATTTGCCATGGGAGATTCAGGTCTTGACGACTGATCTCCGTCCAATATTAGTTAAATACGAGGATAGGTTGACTATACCCACGCATTTTTAACCTCTCCCCGCTCCAAAGCAGGCAAATTCATTGAATTTTTCCATTTTTCATCCGCTTCGCCCTCACGGATATAAGAATTTAGCCAGAGAACCGCGATTAATTCAATAGGGTCAGTCCAACCGTGGTCCAATCTTGATATGTCCCAATCCCAACCTGCCTACACGACAACATTTTTGACATTTGAGAACGCGATCTACCAAACGATGTCGTTTTCGTAAAGGTGTTCTTCCTTGATTAAAAATCGCTGATCAAACTCTTAAGTCAGGTAGAAAATAATATTACTCGTCATAGCAGCATACAACTTTAAGAAGAGCCTACTTCTTTAAGTGATTTCTGCCCCCTATTCTGCAATACAGTTTGTACTGGGATAGTTTTTCAGTGAAAAGGAACCTTTCACCTAAAACGCCGACAGATTGTGACGGGGATGCTCTGAAAACGGATGACTAAGATGGATAGAGGGGGAAGAGGAGGGGGGAGGGGAGCAGGAGAGAGGAGAGGGCTGTCGCTTCTGGGGATCAAAAAATGTCCTTGAGCGGAAGACGCCTTCCATTGGTGGCCCTCACGTGACGCCAGCTTGGCCAAAACCTTGATAAGGCGTGATGTCGCAAGTCGTTTAGGGCCCTCCAAGGGGAAATATTTTGGAAGTGAGGTCCTAGGAATGGAAAAACGACCAAAATTCACAGTAATAAACCTAATTAAATTGAAGAGGTTGATTTTTTTTAATTTCTGAAATCTAAGTTGAAGGTGTATGGCATTAGTAAATTTTTTTAGAATAAGCACTGATCAATTTTTACAATTAGCTTTCTGTTAACTAGAACGATACCACTTTTAATCATCGTCTTACTTAATTTGAGTGTGTCCATACTTTCACCAAAACATGCTATTTTTCAGAATATCAGAAATCAGGCTTTAAGTGATACAGGACTTTGTTGTAAGTCAACAAAAATAATGTTTTACCTAAGATGCGTGATGACATATCGAGAGAAATTTATCGCATTCCATCACTTAGCAACTCAGAGCAAATGTGAAATACTTATTACCGATTTGCTTTGGTTATAAATTCTACTTAAACCTTTTTACTTTCACATGTAAGTCGTCTTTACACTGAAATCGCCTTTTGAACAAATGTTCACCTTTTTTTCTGTTTATCAATTAAATACATGAGTGATACAGGTTTGCGGTAATACAACGTAAATTGTTGGTGGCTTATTTTATTAGCGCCATAACTTGCAACTGTTTGGAGCTTGGGAATGTAAAACGGGAGAAGAGAGGTGATGAAAATTAATGTCAACATCAGATCATTTACTCTTTAAGAAGAGCGGGTCAAGGGGTGATACACTTTAACGTCTTATCAGGCGGATGGAGTATTTTGACTCGAAACACGGCTCCCCAAGGAGGGATCAAATTAATTAAAGAATTCGTCATCGCGGGGATTCGAACTAGGGACTCGGCCACTTTGATGGCTAATTTAGGCAGAGAACACCGTTCCCGGGCCCTGCATGTTCATAGTTCACCTGACCGGTCTTCGGAAGTAACAGTCGGGCAAGGCGAGTCAGAAAATTTAAAGGCTGATAGCGATAACTGGGGTTTTCGAAAATTTTAATTTTCCAATCGAAACAAAAATGGTGTCTGGTTCTTAGAGCAAATTCTGTGGTGGATTAATTCATTTCGCTCCCACGTTCTGTCGAGAGGAAATATAATTACATCGTTCCGACGCCCAATTATTGGCCTGATTGTTTTTCTTTCTTTCAATTGGAAATGTTAAATGCACCAAAAGTGGACGTGCTTATGTTTTCGTCCATTCCTTCGTACCGAATAGCAATATTATTCTAACGTTTACGATTCTGGTAATTCGGATGTCCTGGGAAAACAATAAATACAGGAAACGATCGATTTATACGGGTATTATAAACAAATCACTGAATCACAAGTTCTAACGAAAACAAAACTACCTGTCACGTGATGAAACTTAGTAATGTTCCCGTCGGCTCATTCTGGAATTTGAGATCGGCTTTTCGCCTTTTGCAAGGACATAACTTTGTTAACTATTTTTTCTTGAATATTATTGTTGGTAAAATATCACCAAATGTGAGGTTGCATTAATATTAATAATATACACATCAAAATATGATATATCATGTAATGTAACAGTGGAACCGGTAAGAATTAGCGATATTAAAGAAATAGAAATCACAGACATTTTTACGCGTCCTCAGACCTCCTTAGTAAACAATCTACGCCATTCGAAGCATTAATTAAATTCTGTTTTGAAAAAAGCGAGTTTTGTCACCAGAATAAAGTAATACAAAAATCGTGGGAAGAGAGGGCTGGTGAGTTTCGAAATCACTCTTGTTGCAGCCGCAGTTAACTGCAAATGAGTAGACAGAATTTTCAGACACTATTTTCGCCATTTGGTTTCAATCGACGCATCAGCCCTCAGAATGCTTCCTTTGGGAGATGGTGGTTAATTGCGCGGAATAATAAAGCCATACATTAAGGGCTCTTTGCCCTGAGCGATGCGAACTAATGGACGGGCTGGGTGGAATTGAGGTCCACGGTTCCGACTGCTTTCGCGGGAAGTGCAAGGGCGTCAGGGGGCATACGACGGACATTGGGCGCAAACCGTTGGGTGGGTTTATTATTATTTCTCTAGCTCTGCCAAAAAAAGATGATCGTTGTTGATGATATTGGTTAATTAAGAATTATAATCTACATTTTTACAATGCTGTAATCCACAAGTTGACAACGGTACAATTCAGGTGTTTATCGGTTCTTTAATTTCGCAGCTAGAGGAGTTAGAAAGTTTAAACTCGCACAATATTGGGGCTAAAATATACCATTTTGTGCGAAATTTTTGAGAAAATATTTTAATTACTTACGTGCAAATTGAAATCTGGTGCAATGATATGGAAAAATAATGATTGCCCAAAATTGGGAGTTTAAAGCTTCGAAAATAGCGATTTTTCAACAAATAAAATAGAATGAATGAATTTTCCCGAAATAAGGGTAGTAAAATGAAAGAAAATACGTCTGGTAGTCATGTGACAAGAGACACTTCGCTGAAATAGTGAAGATAATTGGATTTCTTTTGTTAAAAAAACATTGGTGCAAAAATGACCCCAGGAAGTATTTTCTACGCGGTTTATTTATTTATTTATCGACTTAATTGGGCGAGGTTGAGACCTATAGTCTCTTCTCCCACCTAACCCTAACATTATAGAAATTAAATTGAAGGCAATCAGATACAATCAGGCCCTAGGTGAAGGAAAGTCCACCTAGGCGGGAATCGAACCCGCGACCTCGGTAGTTGGTAGGCGAGAACGTTACCCCGCCTCAGTGGTGAGCAAAGTTATATTTTAAAGATATGGAATGATGTGCTCATCACCCGCGTGAATTAAAAATATCCTAAATGGGAGGATCAAAAAAATGCTGGAGGTTGACGTTTTCAGTTCATCTTAGGCCGTACAACAATAACAAGACAATGGCAAAATATGTGAGGTTATCAGTTATTTTCGAGTATCAACTGTTTGAATTTTTTTTTAAGTTTAACTGAATTAGCTTTTTATGTTAAATGGTAAATTACAAGGTACAATGACTACAAGTGAGTGCATTCTAGAGTGTAATTTCAAGTTGGCGGAAACTTTTTGAAAAAAGGGATGGAAACAGCTTCAACAATTATCACAGATTCTGAGTCACAGACGACGAGTGACGATATTTAAGGGCACTTGCGATGGTGGACAATCCTACCCTTTTGCCCAGTTCATCATCACCCTTTCCGATTCCACTTCCGCCACCCTCGCTTTAGGCGTTCGATTCATGCACGCATTATCAATTTAGAATATTTTTAAATATTTCCCCTTCTCCCACGACCACACATAACTCTACTTCGTTCTTTATTCTTCACATTCTACTTAAATTCTCTGCATCTCCACTTAAAATCCTCCAATCTACCTCACTCTCTTACCCGGATTGTTAACATGTTGATGACTGACAAATTCCAAAGAAACTGCGGGAGATTCCGCAACAGTAACTTTTAACGGAGTCATCCGCTAATGTGCATTTCAATGCAACAATTTCAGGGTGTAAAAATCATTCGCCTTCTGGGTTCGAATCCCAGTCAAGGCGAATGATTTTTAAACTCTGAAATTGTTGCATGTTGATGGCTATTTGAATCATTCAATATTTAAGATAACTATTGCTTCACTCCAAGTACATTTCACATTTCCCAACATTTCCATTCAACACCCGAGTATTCTACTTGCGTCATCTTCAATGACTTTATTGTATTTTTCCCTAATTATTTCCCATTTCGTTAATTATCAGAGCATCATCTCTTCCCACCCCCCATTCAAAGATTGGAATTTAAAAAACCTATTGGTGTACGCCATATATCTACCTTATCTATTTACCGTTTCAATCGCCGTGATTCAATATTGCTTGGATATGCAGTGTGTGCTTAAGATATTCCAGCCATGAAATTCGATTAGGGAGCCTTTGGTAGGAGTTCAGAATTGATATTAAGATTTGGCAGGCGAAAAAACATTCGAAAAATATTACAAAAGAGTAATTTTAACTTGAAAAACTAGTTGACGAAAATAGGATCGATGACGCGGAATGGAGTCAAAGGGAGGCATCTGAACTTTCCCAAAAGAGACATGGGGACTTAGTTTTGTTTTCGTTTGTGAGACTCCAAAAACCAGACCTCGTGTCAACAGTCCGCGACCTATTACGGCATTGGCTCTATTAATAAGATCAGCTGAGCGAGGATTGGGTATAGAACTCATCAACAATCGATAGATATTTAGGCGATCGCAGTTACTAAAAATACTGACATTTAAAATGGATATTTATGTATTTGTGCACCGAGCATTGGTACATAATAACAATTTGGATTTGTAAAATTCGATTTTAGAAAATAGCCATCGCTCGATTATCTCGTTCACAATTATTTTATCAAATTCTATGGGTGTATTATTATTATTATTAAAAATACACATGTGCTGATAGACATTGTCAGGTGGCACACAAGTCCCAAATAATTGCAAAAGATAATACATAAAACCAGACTTCAAAACACAAATCTCTTTAACAAAACAAGTGAATCCCCATCCCATTTACAGCCATTAATCAGCAAGAAAAAAAAAGATAAATAAAAAAATTAAGCTATTACATATAGTACAATACACCACACATCAATCAAATTATTACATATATGCCTTACATCTATTCTTAAAAGTATACACTCTGTTAGGAGAGGGCTCGAATATTTTTGCAGGTAAGGTGTTCCACTCAACAATTGTTCTATTTAGAAAAGAAAATTTTTTTTATTTGTTCTCTGTGCCCGGCATTTTACCTTAAATTTGTGATAATTTCTGCCTATAAAATTTGGGTTCCCCGCCTCTTTCCTAAGATCTGCCCAAGCTTTTCTCCCCCTTCAGAATTCGGAACATTCCACAAAGTCTTCTTACTTTCCTTCTAGTTTCTAGAGATTCCCAGCCTAGCGTTTCTAGCATGTCAGACAGGCTCTCCATTCTGTATGCATGAGCTAGTTAGTATGACATAATAAATGCTAGAGGTGGTGGTTGAAAGTGATGGCAAAATATGAATAAGTATGAGATCTATAAAAACATCCAAACAACGAGTGATATCACACATGGACCTCGATAAACCTCATTCCGATTTTTATGGTTTGTGACGTCGTCCCGGATTTTTGAAAAAAAAATCAAATAATAAAATGTCAAGTTCTAGTGAAAGATGAGATCTGCGTAAGAATATCGTGCTCCGTCATCGGACGTCGTGCGTCGACAGTTATCGATAATACGGTCAACAGTCGTGTTGAACCCTGAAAAGTGAAAGATCAACCAAGTTGTGATACTTATCCTCACCCTTTTTTCCCAGTTTCTGAAACAAGAAGTCCAAACGAAAACGTTCAAAGTCCTCTTAGACCTTGATATAAAAATATCAGAATATCGCCTTACAATGGGATTCGTAAAGCATTGTCCTCGCACTATATCTGGAGGTCAATAACGCTATAGCAAGGTCACAGACACCGTCGCGTACTTCGCCTCTAACACCATCATAAAACATTTCTCCCTATTTCCTCGAACAATTTATTTCCAATAATATTCCATAAATCACATGAAAATCATTAATTACTTCTTTCTTCATCATTTGGCGCTGAGTTCAATACAGAAATGATGGAAGTGAATACTGAAAAAAATAAGTGTACCACAGTCATAATGGTCTGATGCATACTGGATACCTGCTGTACTAAGCACAGGCCATTTTTTACATCGTACGTTTTTCTACACCTTATCGCCCACTCCATACCTTTACTACAGTTAGTTTTCAGAAATTTAAACAACCCTAAATATAACTCAACGTTTTCTCCTCTAGTCTAATTTACTTTTTCAATTTCCGTTTAAATTTATTAATTCTTGAAATTTACGGCCATTAGCTTTTTCGTGTTTCTAGCAACTATAACGTACCACCAATGACGGAGACATTCCGAATTTCCTGTCGCCATTATCAACTGTGGTTAACGTACAAGCTTCCCACCGAGAGGGCCTGGAGACAATATACGTCTATTTTTCAGTGGTATCTCGATCCCTACTTGAGTTGCTCTGTGGAGGGCACTTTGAGTGAGTACGCCGTCCGTCGGATGGGACGTTAAGCTGCGGACCCTTTGGCACCTTCCGACAAGAGTAGGCTAATGCCGACGCCGGGTTTCTCTCCACCCTTCATCCTTTCCTGTCCATCCCCAATGGCGCAAATGACCTCAGGTCTCGATCGCCCCCTCTAAAAAACAAAACAAATACTGGCAGGAAGGTTCTGGGATCCAAATCAATGGGAATCTCTTTTGGAACCTCAACCTAAGAATCTATTAACTGAGATTATCTAGATTACTGGGCACATTACGGTTGTACGTAAGGGGCACGGGGAAAAGGTACAATCCTAGCCCTGTTAGTATCCGAATTCCACTCGACAGTGTGAGTTATATTTTCACTTTTCAAGTCAACCGTCGAGTGGTCTATTGTGGCAATGTTGATCAATAATTCCGATATCCATCTAGACGCCTGCAATCTCATTGATTACTGTAATGGCGGAAACATTGTGCATCCTTCGCTTAGATAAATTCAAAGGACCGCCGCACGTGTCAGTGACTGCATTGCAGTCGCTGACACGTGCGGCTTGAGGAAAAATAGATTTGTGAGAAAAAGATTTTCTGTATCTACAGACGAAGCGTTTGAAGTGCGATCGCAGTGACTGGTGAGTAGCCATCCGAAAGATACATTCATGACAGACTCCTGTTCTGAGAGCAACTGTATTGGTTGAACGAGAGATTTGAGCAAAATACTGAATTAATATTCGATTTATAAACATTGTAATGCTACATGATTTTACTTCGCGAACGGAGACTTCCACGTGACCAGAAGCCTTAATTAGGGCAACGTTAGGCTTCTAAAATTCTAAATGTTAAATTCTGGCTACCTTCATGTAAAGAATTAAGATTATTTTAAGAGATTTACTATCTTTTAAATTCACAAAAACCCTCTCCTAGCAGTTTCCACGAAAAAAGTTCCAACTCCCTTTCATTACTTTGAAGTACAACCAGAATGAGATTGTGATATCCCAAATGGAGTTCAGCATTTTAACCACCGGAATATTTTTCGACTTTGTTTGCGGAAGAAAATTTAAAAAAATCTCAGAATGAATTATCAGAGAATCAAATTTAGTCAAATCTGATAACCCGCCATGTGGGCCAATACTCATTTATTGCACATTTGGGCAATTCATCACTTCAGAAGCGTATCTACAGGTGACGTGCGTATCACACAATCATCGCAATTTCCACCGAAATAATCTCAATCGGATGCGTAGGGGATCCCTCTTAAAATGTAAGCTCTCGACTCGATAGCAATCAATAAAGGCGTGCATTTTCACCCAAAATGAAAGGTCATAAAATGTGTGCGAATAGGCGAATAAAAGTGTCGCAGTTTCCCAGGATCTCAAACAAAAATAAATCTCCTTTTAGTTGGGCGTGTGCGCTTATGAAGCTCGAGGTCTCTGCTTAGCTCAATTAATATTTATGGCGTCGCAAACAAGCGCGGGACTTGCGGGACGAAGTACTAATTCTACTAAATTATTTTGCCGAAAAATCGAACGACAATAGGCGGTTGGAAGCGATGCGCGTCGCAGTCCGTTTGTCGGGGCGGTAATATACATGCCGAGGGGACGGATCATAAAACAAATTCTACTAAATTATTTTGATAAGAGCCCAACAACACCGGCGACACGGGTGACAGAGGAGAGGGGGCATTTTTCTCCGCCACCCGAAAGGTGAGGCAATCAGAGGAGAGGGTGTAGGGGGGGAGGGAGGGGGGCGGGGATCCGAGAAGGGGGCGAAAGGGTTTCACTCGCCTGCAGCGACTCTCGACCTGCGATATCCACCATCGATGTTCATGAAATATCAAGGTGGCGACAACTATTGGGCATATATCGAGCGTTATTCGACATTACCTTCTATTTCCTCTCATTGCCAAATAAAGATGTATAAATAGTACCTCCATTGCCGTCAAGTAAAAATTGATCCATGCGTACCATTATTATTTGGATACATCCAGGATTTCACTCAAATTATCTGCATTATTTTGAATTTGCCAATATCACACGTGCCCGCGCATCGAAAATACGAGGTTGGTTAGAAAGGTTCTCGGAATCACCACTAGATATCAGCGCTAGCACAACGAGTTTCCTACGTAGTAATAGGTAATCCTTTATGAGCAAATACTTAACGCCTCAGTGCTCTGGGAAGAGATCTGTGGTGTGGACGCCTCTCTGTTTTTGTTTCCGTCTAGTGATTTGTGAAAATGGAAAAAATTGAGATTAGAGCAGTGATTAATTACTTCGTAAACAAAGGAATGAAAGCAAAGACAATTTTTAGTGACTTTCAGAACATTCCGAGGGACTCTGCTCCATCATATCCAACTGCTGCTAAGAGGACAAACGAATTTAAGTTCGGTCGGGACAGCTTCGATGAAGATCCGCGTAGTGGTCGCCCGAAATGTGCCACTACCTCAGAAATTATTGCAAAAGTGCATTAAATGGTCATGAAGGATCACCGGCTGAAAGTGCAAGAAATCGCTGAAGCTATGAGGATGTCATTTGAACGGGTATATCACATTTAAACAGCGGAATTGTATAGAAGAAAATAATCTGCTTGATGAGGGCCGCGACTCTTGACGCAGAATCACAAGCACATCAGGAATTTCCGAACAATGTTTGGACCGTTTTTAGAGTAACCAACAACATTTCATCCTCTGGTTTGTGACCACAGATGAAACTTGGGTTCACTACTACACCCCAGAGGCAAAACAGCAGTCAAAGCAGTGGAAACGTATTGATTCACCACCACCAAAGAAAGCAAAGGCGATGCGGTCGGCTGGAAAGGTGATGGCTTCAGTTTTCTGGGATGCGAAAGGAATTCTGCCGATATATTATCTTTCAACTGGTCAAACAGTTACTGGACAATACTACGCTAATCCCCTGGACCAACTACAGCAAAAGGTACAAGAAAAAAGGCCAGTTTTAACAAGGAATAAAGTCAACATTCATCAAGACAATGCACGCCCACACACTAGTGTCGTTGCCATGGAAAAATACGTGAACTAAGATACGAATTGTTGCCACACTCGCCTTATTCGCCTGATTTGACTCCATCAGATTTCCATTCCTTCCCCGAGCTCAAAATTTTCCTCGGTGGATGGAGAATCTCTTCAAGCAAAGAAGTAACAGCCGAAGTAAACGGGTATTCATGCAGGCCCGAAGGAATCTAATTTTCGAGATGGGATCATGGCATTGAAACATTGCTGGGCCAAGTGCATTAGTGTACAGGGAGACTAAATTGAAAAATGAAATGGTTTCACTGAGGTAAGACGTTCATTTCTATTCCATTCCGAGAACTTTTCTATAAACCCCCGCACCATCCATATCTTCATATCGACGATAATTATCAAACCTTTCACGAACTGTATCGATCTGATGCGGAAACATAATGCGATTTTATATGATATCTACCACACATACTTACAAGTCAGGTGACTCCACTGTGGGTGGCTGCATTCGAAGCACAAGGGTGCGGGGACCAAACTAATGCCCCCCCTGGGACTAAACCGTCCGGGAAATTCTACAGAAGGCACGCGAAGGACTCCTAGGGAAAGATTTTAAATAGGATCCCATTACTTCGTTTAATATAACACATTCTGTGGATTAAATGATCCTTAGTCACAAAAAAGGAAAAAAAACTCGCATTTATTAATTTGGGCGTTCGTTCAATGTGTTAGGTCGGAACGCACCGCGTGATAACCAGAGCGTGCACCATATGGATGCTTAAGGCGGGATATAAACTAGTCAATTTGGGACTGGATTGGTGGTGCCTTATTCAGTGTCAATGAGAATTGGTGACCTTCGTCTCATTTGGTGCTAAACACCGCATTAGATTCATTGTAAATCTATGCTCGCACAAATATGGCATCATAGTTTGTCATTTAGCAATGAAATGGTGTACAAAAGGTGTTTTTTTTTCGTGAGTGAAAATTTATTTAAGAAAAAAAAGGGAAATACATTACACATTAACTCGTGAAGGGAATGACATAACTCGTCACAAAATTAATGCAAATTTGGGAAGGTCTAGCAAGTGGGTGCCTGGAGATTTAACTCAAAATTGAATTCACAGCTAAGATGTCAATCGAGGGATATTTCACAAGGCATCCGACAAAGACTCCATATCCCACTCTGCATCAGCAGGTGGGAGAATTATGGCAAAGTTCTAAATAGGTATCGCGTGAAGATTTACAATCAATGGTTCGTTTTTCATTCGCAAAAATTCACAGTCGAAGCACAAAAAGTGATACATTATCGAGTATAATTTTTGTTGTCTCAGGCGTAACTTTATGGAATTTGCATGACATATTGAAATGAAATGAAATAATTGACTTTGTGATTCCACACCCTTTATCTAAAAACACGACCCAGGTTTCGACATTAAACGTCATCATCAGGTGGTCTTCATAGAAGTAAACTTGGTATAGACACCCACTCCAAGGCCTGCCACTCTTCCAAGTCAACGATTGACACCGAAAGATGTAATTCCCTTTTCCCCCCAGCTCCATTTTAGCCTTTTTACCCCTCCACTTTCCCTCTCTTTCCCTCCCTCTCTGACCAACCCCGCCCCCTCGATCAGAAGGTATGTACTACAGGTTTCTACTGCATACCAAGTTTTCTTCTATGAGGACCATCTAATGATGACGTTCAACGTGGAAACCTGGGTTTTGTTTTTCAACAAAGTCGGTGGAATTGCAAAGTCAATAATTTCACTACATTTCAATTAACAAATTAATTCCAATCGGCTGCGAAGAAGTTATTTCTATCATTAAGATCACAGGTAAGACTTTTTGTCTGGATCTTGGGCTAATCTTATTAAGTGGTCCGATCAATTCAAAGTTCACACGACCAATGTCTAAAGGAGGGTGTACACCATTCCTTTTGATATTCACGAAAATTTTAGAAGCATAGGTATTCCCTGAATATCAGGTTAGTCACCGCCCGTAAAAAGGAACACAACCACATGCAAAATTAACACAGCCATGAAAAACTATACCCACTGTGGCATATACATTCATGCTGAAATCCTTCCATTCTACACGCATGCAAATACGTGTACCATCATCTAACAAATAATGGCATCTTAGGATGTAGTAAGAAATTTCTCGAATAACGTGCAATTTGAAAAGTAGGAAGGCAAAAATCGACGACCACATGGGTATGCAACATAAAACGGTCTCTTCCCCAAGGACACAGGTAGGGAATGTGATCCAACGCTGCAGGTAGCGGGAGGGTCCCCTCACAGAGAGACCCGAGGGATGGAAGGGGAAACTTAAAAACAGACAAGGCAGAGCAAGCAATACTGTAAAGAGCACTACATTATTTAAAAGCAATCTTATGAGGTCATGCGGAAGGGTTTTGGCAACAAAACACACGAGGTTAGTGAAAGTGCACGCAATTGAGTAGGAATAACTATTCCCTAGACGCTGAGAGTGGAATTTTTGCTATCCATAACCCTGCAGTTGCTATCCCGTATCGTCCGTGGGAAGAAGGAGTCCTTGAGTCTGCTAGTTCTGGCATCTATTTCCCGAATTTTGTGTGTATGATCCAAGTGCGTGTTGTATGTTGGAGTGCGAATAATTTGCGAGACCTCGGTACTGAAACATGCGGATCTGAATTTATTTAACAAGTTTCACCTAGCATTGAATCGTCTTTGTCCGTAGCTGATAAGCTGAGGAAGGAATCGATTCAGTCCGCGAGAACAGTTTGACTGTGATACGGAAGAAGAAGAGAAAAAATCTTCAATAAATGAAGACGATCCAATGGAAGAACCTAGACCTTCCGCTCTCTAACGTCCGTTTCCAAATACAGGATTAGTGGGACATCTGATTCGAAGAATAGAATCTATAGAGCGGAGGTTACCAAGCGCCGCGCAAAATTTTGCATCCATAACTTAATTGTTCATTTCCGTCTCTAAATATTATCCATCATGTTATTCCGGGTACTTCTTAAAGTACTGCATCCTTACGCTGTGCTCGTAATGAGATCGAAGAAGTTCAGCAATGCCCGAACGCACACTGAGCGACTGAAAGGCGTGCATAAAAAGTTGACGTTTTATGTCTGAGTCACCCTGAAAGTTATGGAGGATGAATTTTGAATTGACAAAGCGTTATCGATACACAGGATAAATTAATCATTTTAAAGCGGATACCACTGGTAATGTGCGCTCCTTAAACGGGTTTTTTTTCAACCAAATCTGGCAATAAATTCGTTTTCATTGACACATCGCGAAATTGTTTTCTAGTTTAACTGTTTGTAATGAAATAATGTTCGCGGTAAATTGAACTATTACAAAAATAATAATAAGGGAAATCAGGAATTTCTCCATTCCAAAAATGAAAAAGGATAACCTCAAAATGTGTGTGCGCCCAATGCGATCCTCGTGCGCGGTGTTAAACCTTTTAATATTCCATATTATGCCTTCTAATATACCAAAAAGTGAGCGAAATCAATGAAGCGTCAATTAAGCACTGAAAATGTTAGCGTCAACATTTTGAAACGATTACTTGCTGAAAAACTTTTAGGGACTTCACTCAAATTTCACGTTACGCTCAGATTGGAAAAGACCCATCACTCGTCTGTTTACGCCTATTCCACACTCGGATAGAGATTAGTACAAGTAATTGCGTCTGAACTGAAAAAAATGGCGCCGAAAAACATTTTAAACTTCTTTCTTTCCCAAATGTAAAACAATTCAGCCGAAAATTCCACATGATACAGTTTACCATGTATTTCCTATAAAAATTCTTTCCATCTTCCTTGGACCTCCCCTTTGAATTGGTAATTTTCCTGACTTATTCTCTCAATTGTTTGCACGGATTACCCTTCTTACTTCTCGGAGGGCTTTCACCTTTCTGTATAGCTCTCTCTCTCTTTCTCTCCCTTGTGCATAAAATTTCCATATCCATACTATACATTGTATACCTATTATATGTATACTACATTTATACCTATAATAAATTGCATATTATGCATTACACATTGAATGCAAGACTCAAACAATACTTTTTTCTAACTCGTGCTTTAGGAGTGACGAGTATTTTGAGCATAATTGAATTATCAGTGGACCTATTCATTTAATAATGAACTGCAAAATTAAAAATATAATTAAATGATCACGCAATAACTCCATTAGATGATTTGCAACTACTGCTATTTTATGACAAAAATAATTGTTAAAGGTATTCAATGCCTCATAAAATAGCCTGACTGAATTGATATTAAAGTTTAATATTCGTGAAGTGTAATGGATACGTGGTCAACAACGCCAATGCAAGTCCAAATGAAACATTTGATAAGAGAACTGTGTAAGAGTTGAACAAAAGTGCATTTTATAGCCCATTACAGAATTAAAACATCAAGGGTCATAATTTTCTCATGCGCATACACTTTATATAAAATATGCTTATAAATTGAGATGAATTATGCATGCCCTGTGATTAGAGTTGATCTCGCGTACTTTGATCAATAAGCTGGAACAATATCACACCCTTCGATTTTAATGAAATATAAAATACTCGATTGGACTAATTCTTAAAAACCATCCGCTAACGGACATTATCAACTTACATTACTGCGTATTTAAATTCATTCTGTTGCGTAATCGAGGCATCGTGACCTCATTGTTGTGAGACAGTTCAATGAGGACTGCCTAGAAGTGCGTCAGAGACACTTGCTTCAGGAAGTGTGGCGCCAAACAGGAGAGGAATGTGTATGTTTCGCAATAAATAAGGCTAGCAGATTCCAATACAATTATTTATGAACTCCCTGTGGATATCAATAGTTATCCGTAACATTTATAATTTAGTGTAAATGATTTTCAATGCATAATATTGCGGGCACAAGAGGGAAAGGGATTTGGATGTAATGTGTAATGTGCTACGACGCCAGACATCGAGACAGAGGATAACAAAGGTCCGAAATAGTGTGCGACATTTTACAAACGGCTCATATTTCAATACTTTACATCGGTCATTGTGGCAGCAGCAAAGTAGTTTTACTGCATATGAGAAATAATAGGGTAATAGTCATAGATTGGGAATGAGATACATACGAATATATTCATTCCTTCGTCCCATTTTCTCTTCAACACGATGTATTTTCGAGGGAACGCACTTCAGACCTGATTTGGAAATGACACTTCCAATCCTCTGATTGTGAGTTCCTTGGTGACAAAGAGCTCCGGCCTTGCCAACGACGCGTTCAGATACGAATGGGCGAGGATGCTGTTTCGTAACTGCAGCGTGCATATGCTCTCTCCCATGAGTCCTGGAAACGATTTATCGCAGTGTCATTTTTATATAAATGCCACTGGGAGAAGCGTATCTATGAGTTCTATATGGTTTGTGGGTTTGGTGAGGATTTGAATAGATAAACGGATATCATTTTCTTGCCACAGCGCTCATTTGCTCTCTCCGTTAAGCAGTGTTGTAAAATAGTTTTGTCGAACTCCAGAATATCGGTTATATTCACCCTGCAATTGTTTAGAAGAACAATTTGAGCGCAAAACAAATTTCTTTTGAGAATGGGATTCTTGAAAATAAATCAGCACTACTCACACTAATATTTTCTCCAACTATCATTGTTATACGCCTTTGTATCAGATTTTTCGCTGGGCGTTAAAAACTTTTGCTTAGATGGACGATGAGAAAAGTTTATCTCAACTGAGAAAAAGCTTTTGTTTTCCACATAAACTTTAATCCGGTGGTGTAATGGAAAAATCGCGAATAAAAATCATAGATATGTACAAAAAGTGAATCCGTACCCATTTTAAGGTGACTGCACTGAGACAATTTTAGTTGGGCGCAGCATTTTCCAATCGTTAATCATGGAATCAAAAATTATTACACCACGGCCCAGCCGAGAGCAATGGCTGCAGTTAATGGTTTAAGATATTTAAATACTCACACGTTCCTTTGTCTATCTCACTCGTCGAAGAATGCAACCTTTATCGCGATTCGTTGGCAATTTTTTTCCAGTCCTGGTCTGAGAGCGATCGCCGAAGTCCCTTCCCCATTCCCACCTCCTCGACGCCGCCGTTTGAAGGACGTGTGGGCGCGGAAGTTCACCGAGCGACTATAGAAGGGAGACTGAACCCATCGCCCCCGTGGGAGGCGGGCAGCCGTCAAGCGGCGACGGGAAAGTTTGGGAAACTGCAACCAATCGGAAAGGACGCCGCGTGGTGGACACCCGCGGGTGAATTTTTCCTCCTTATCAATCACATGGGGGTTTGTTCTACACCAAGTCAACCGCTCCGATTCCCCATCACTCATTTCCTGAGTCTTAACTTTTGCAAGAGCTACGGCGGCTTTAATCGCAGATAGTGCTAATTTTACTGCATAACATTTGACCAATTTTACACGATATCATAGAGACGTTGGTAGTCCTGGTGGAAGAGCGCTTGGCTTTGTGAACCATTAGCTTCGGCCAAGCCCTGCGTTTCTTCGAACACCAGATCTTCCTGGGAAACCATAGGCGACACAGGGAAAGGCACTGGGGCCCCGTACCCTGATATGTTAATATCACACGCCTTTGGATTTAGTAATTGGTGGCTATCAAACCCACCCTCGGGTTGACAAATTGTAGTTTTATATGCATTTGATATGTTTCCAATCTTTCCGAATCGTATTTTGTTGGTGCATTAGTTATATTTTGAGTTTAGCTTACATGACATCATAAACATTCAAATTTGACGGCTTTTATAATGAAGGGAGCAGTGAGGGGGAACAGTTGATGGGAGCAGTAACATCGTTCATGAAAAAGAATAAGGATTGGGGAGAGAGTCGGCGAGAATGAAGACGATAAACATGGGTGGATTTTCACTAAAGTTTCGCAAGACTATCCTAGGCATTCCTCCCACCGATGGATGGATGGTTCGCGTAGGTGGATATATAGTACACGTAGATGCCCATCCGCGAAAACGGGGCAAAGCCGAGAGGGTCACCAAGATATATGGTGCTGCACCCCCTGCCACACACCTTTTTGGTGGCTTGCAGGGTATTGATGTAGATGTAATGTAGATATAGTAACGCTCCTTGGATGGACTTGCGGCCACACTCACCACCTGGCTCGTACCAAACCCGTCCTTCAGCCGGCCGAAGAATTTCTTTCAAGGGACATGCCAGTGGCGCCTATCCCTAGGGTATGGAGTTGGGCAGTCGAAAACTTTCTCGTGGAGGGGGAAGGCGTTGAAAGAAGATGAGGGGAAGGAAGGGATGGATGTAGAAGGAGGTAAAAACAAGGGAATAGAAATGTGGCAAGTCGGAAAACGGCTGACGGTCCGGCAGACACAGAATGGATGGAAGGAGGAAAGGGAAAGCATACCCTGATGGACTGAGCTTAGGCGCCACTGAGTCGAGCGGCGGAAAATAACGCGACATAAATCTAACCGTCTGCGGCTTTTCCTCGGGGGCACGTGCCGAAGGGAAGATTTCTGGGCTGACGTCTGCCGCCCAAGCAATAGTGGGGCCCAAAACGAGAAACGGACATTGCTGCAACGCTATCCCGCGGAGCCACTTCAAGGAGCAATAGCATCTGTGTACGCATTCAGAAGACCACTTCTCGTCTAGAGAAGTCTGGGAAACTCGAAGAAGCCTCCGTTCTCCAAAAGCAACGATTTGTGAGAGATGGAGGAGGACGGATTACTTCTGCGGAGCACTTTCGGTCGTGGTCAAAGCATCTATACGGCATTGTGAATGTTCCATCGCATCACGGTCGAACCGCAGCGCGGGAGATAACGGCACCTTGAGGGGCGAGGGGAGCGAGGCGATTGCGGCGCCACCTGCCCCCCCCCCCCCGTAGAAGCACCATTAAGGATGTCCTTGCTTTTAATGGCCCCTCGCTGCACTTTCAAAAGTGGAGTACAGCTCTTCAGCGACGACCCGCCGCGTAAGGTGTGGGTGGCAAGCGCCTGTGACAGCAATAAGGTGGGGGAGTGTTGTTGCCCAACGGTGTACTTGTTATGCAATCGGTCGCTGGACATAATCACATCCACTTAGAGAGTCGCTTTGTTGCTCCAATGAGTAGAGGCTCGCGGAGAAGGGTTTTTTTTGTGGTACCTCGCCGATAAATTTTAATCTACTGGGGCAACTCCTTATGATATTCGTGGTTAGATATTGAAAGCAATGCGATGAGGAAGTGAGTAAAGCTACCTTATTTCGATGAAAAACTGTGGCTTGATGTAAAAACGTTTCTAAACATTCGAAAATAAAGATAACTTAAGTCTCATCAACTACCTTGAGCTCTACGACATTCAATCATTTTCCAAAATTGTCCATCGATATGAAAAAATGCCGAGGTTGCTGATGTGCTGAAGAGTCGCCGTCAATTTTCGACAAATATCGTCCACATCACTTATCGACTAATATGATATCGATTGAATATATCATTATACTGTCATATCGACAATAACTAAACGTACTACAATTGATTACTTTCAATTGTATTTATTGATCTGGTCAATATGAAAAATATATCGATGGTGTTGATAAACGTAAAAGTCCAAGTATTGCAAACACCAGATCATGAAATTTACTTTAACTCTCGCCTCGAATTGCGGTCGTGCAATATGAACTAAATTTTTACATCCCATATCTTCGAGGAGTCAAAAATAAAAATATGTGCACTGAAATACCTGTAAATGGCGGGGGATAAAAACAACTATGAATCCAAGATTTTCAAATGACCGAGATAACACCATGGCGACTCGAAGTCGTACGCACTTTCTGGAGCTGCGTGAAGATAATATCGTCCACTCAATTAGCCATCTGAGTAATCTATTCTCCACACAATAAATTTCTTTGTGCGGCATATTATATATTGGAAACTTCAATTATATCGAATGAGTACTCCAGGACATAATAAAAATTCATTTATTTCGCGTTCATGAAAGCGGGAAGATTTTGAAATAAAACGGAATCTTTTTAACTCGAGGGCTTTTTTTACCAAACTTAATGTTTAAATTGTCCTTCCGAAATACTACAATTCTTTTCCCCCGCTGGAATGTACAACCTCATAATATTTAACCGACAATATTGAAGTTTGCACTCCTGTTTCATCGGTTTTGTCAAAATATTTTATAAAAGTGGTTCCTCTTATAAAACGAACCACCATTATCACTGAGTGGAAAAAAATAGTGGATAATCCATAGAATTTTTGAAAGTAGCAGTTACTCACATTAATTATATCTCATATTTTCATATTCATAGTTATTAATGTGCTGTTTATTCCATCGACGATAATTGTTTTCGGTTTTAGAGATTAGAATTTGATTGCTAGGCACCGTGTAAGATAGATTGGAGAGAAATAATCTCTCTCTCTCTCTCATATCTTGCAGAAATTTCATCAAAAATAGCCCCAACATGAATTTCCAATTTTTATGTCTATCGAAGATTTTCCGCTCTGAAATATTTCAATCGACCGTACTACTCAGCGTAAATACTGGTTCAGATATTATCAATTTTTATTTTTAACTTGCACATGTTCGCAATCCTACTTATTCCCAGCAGTAGGAGGCTGAGAAACGATTGCGTTTCTTTCTATCCATGGCGTGAGAGAGTGTGTGCGGAATCTTACGAAATCGACAGCCAGCAGTTTCCAATGTTTATTCTCCATCATGGTATTAAGATCTCTGTCGGCGCATTTTACATGTGGTGAAAAGTTTTGCATGTATTTTTATTTGCCATTAGAAGTGAAGTTAACCAAACTACGGTCACGCTGAAGTTTGTACCCTGGGCACCAGAGCGGGAAAGGTTATTTTGTGTTGAGTCCTCAGGAGTCAGGAGGCGCCTCACTGGTTCCCTCGTTCCGTGTTCACGGGCAATCGGGACTGCAAAGATTTATGGCTCTCCTTCCCTCCCTCCGCCCGCGCACAAGCGAAGCGGAGGTCAAGCCAGCAACGGGGTGCGAAGGGTGTCGGTCAAGGAGAAATTGGAAAATTCGATGACCATTCCTTTCAAGCTAACCGAATGTAACACTTGAGCCGTGAGGTCAATTGGTTCAGGTGCATTTGCAGCAATGCCAAATCTACTCCAGTGTTCGACGGGTGACTCTTTGGGATTAGTCGGAGGGTCCTTGGTTTGAATCCGGGTGATACCTCTTATCGCCAGATTTAATTCAAGCTGTTGAGATTTTTAGAAAGTGCAAAAGGAACGATCTACTCTTTCGCGGCAAGAGCTTCTAAAGTTTTAAACCTCGAAGATTATCCCCTACTTCCGGATCTCACTTAGTCGCTTGCATGATGACGCTGGATCATAGCAAAAGCAAATATGCATGGAAGATTTAAAAGCATTCTTTACGTATTTCGTGTCCTAAAATACATTATCCTCTCCCATTAACCGGTAGACATCGAAAAAGACGTGTGCTTCAACGGCTGGAGCCCTTCGAGGTCAATTTAGATTATACTACCACTGTCCTCTTTTATCGGAAGTATACAGCGGTTAAATTATTGATTTCCCACTCATAAAAGTCTTTTTGTTATCTGAATCGAAATTATGTGACAAAAGTCCGATTGAAGGAGATATAAAACGTGGAATTTTGCACTGAAATTATTAAAAGTTATTCAAAGCTTTGAGAGTGGACATTATACTACTGTTGCCACCAGGGACACATTACAGAATATTTGGGGATAATTAAATTATTATAAAAAAGGTAGATCATGTCAGTAACACATTAACTGAAATCGTTTGAAGTCCCAATCGTTCGAAGAAGGTCGCCGATTTGATTCCCGGAGGCGCTAAAATTTTTCAGTTTTCGAAAAATTGTATTTGTGATTTTTCCGGAAAGAAGAAATGGGAAGAGTTGCTCCTGTAACAAAAACTACGCTGCACCATTAGTGAAAGGCATCAATTTATCACAAGGCACTGACGGCGCAGCTCAAGAGGATTAAGCCGGTATCAACTGTCAGTGCTGTGCGCGTGAGCGAAAGTTATACCTTGATAGAAATTATATCTAGATATATCGAGAATCTTGATATAAAACAGAAAAAAAATCTCAGAAAAAAAATCTTGGCATAAAACAAAAAAGCTATGCAACGATTTCAAAGCGTAAAAATCATTCGCCATTGACCGGGTTAGAACCAAGGTGAACGCGAAGGATTTTAAAACTTTGAAACTGTTGCATTGCAATGTGCATTAGCAGATGGCTTCATTAAAACTTACTGTCACGACATCTCCCGTAGTTTCTTTGGATTCAACCGAAAATCTCTAAGAGCTTAAGGTAATTTACACTGATAGGGGGCTGCGGTAAACCAATCTTACGATAGGATTGAAATACTAATAATAATGATGATACCACACAGGAAAAACTCACCTTTGGCATTACATAGCAATGGCGTAATTGGGCAGAGACAGGTAGAAGATAACAGAAATGATCAATTTTTTAATCAAATCTAGAGATAATGTTAGTAGGTTCAGAAATGTTGCTTAAAAAGCAACAAAACTGGATGTGAGAATGAAATAAACGTATATTTTGCTTTCTAGTTGCTTAGAATTATGGGTACTGCAATAGTAGAGCCGGACTGCGTACGTCAGATAACACCAAAGCCCAGCAAAGATATAGTATTTCTATCCGTTCAACTAAATCTGACTTCGCGGCGAAATTTCTTCAATTTCATTATGAACAGGAATTATCTCTCTTCGTCCTGTTTCGCTATCGATCCCACAAACCATTCGCTCCAATTGTTCCGCTTAAGTAAGCATGTGATAGAAAACTTTACATATTTATAATGCTATCGTAAATTAAATGCATGGTTTCACGTGTCTCCGGAGACCTCTGTGAAGACATACATACTCAGAATAAAACGCCCTACTTTTCAATACGCCACCGAACCGTAACGCAATATCCGACATGGCAAACCATGACCTTAGGGTCAATCGCTGATTACAATAACACACCTAGCTGACCCCAACGGATCGTTTCTCTTCCGAGAACTCATTGTACGCTGAACAGTGAAAGATTATCGCTTGATTTCATAATTAGGAACACCGCTAAATTAGTTGAAACTTCCCTGTCTCGATATTGAATGCCATTGATAGGTGTTGGAAATGCCGTTGAAAGAATGAAAAACAATGGATTTTTGCCCTTTTTAAGTTGCAAATACTGCAACCTTTTTTGGTTGTGATTTTCCATAAGGGTATCCCAACGATCAGTCCGAATATGGTGAAAATTCTTCAGTGAACTGTCTCGGTCTCTTTCTACTACTCTAACAAGGGGCCCAGATTACAGTGTTTTATGATGATTATCTGCCGATATTTTTCAATGTTTATTTCTATAATATCCGATTTATGTTTTTATCAATATGAGAAAAAACGACATTTGCGTTCCAAATTGGTAACTACCTGTATATGGTAGTTTGATTTTTAGGTCTCGTGTATTTTTTCTACTCGCGGCATATTACACTATGAGTCGCCGCTACATTGTAGTACTACAAAAACGTTTCGGAAACAGGCCTTAACTGATCAAAACGTAGGAAGTTGAATTTAGATTATGAAGCGTTCCAAAGCGGAAACGATAGATAGCTGCAACTGATTGTGTAACCCAAATACTGAAATTTTTAATCTTGATATTCTGTGATGATGAATTACGAGACGGAAAAAACGCGCCATTATTAAATCCATGAACGCAATTAATCTTATTCGCTAAGTAGTCTCTCATTGTTGCGACGGCGGAGGTACTATTCCTGTTCTCTTGATAACTATTTATAGACTGCAGCAAGAAGGGATAAGATGGGAGAGTATGAAAAAAAGGCTGCTACTGAAGAATGAAGAAAAGAAAATGGATAGAAAGAGAGGAACAAATGTAGAGACAGGTCGAAGAATGTGTGAAAAGCGAAGTCTACAAAGGACGCTTGGAATAGGAAGGTGAAAACGAATTGAACGAATTCTGATATATCATACTGGAGACTATAATTGACGGTACCATTAATGGGAAGCATTACAGAGAAAGGCTAAGGATCCAAGGAGGAGTTGATGGAACATGTCGGTGTAAGGTGCAATGAGGGAATGAAGACATTGGCAGGGAATAGGATGGTTTGAAGAAACACTAAAATCAATCCTCGGATTGATAACTCATGATGATGAAAAATGTTTGGCCTACCATTTCATCTCGCCTCGGTCTCCTGAGTCGAGCCTAAGGCTACTTACTGACTGACCGTAAGGCTCGGATATATATTCCTTGGCTTCAACCCAACTTCAACTTTACCTAAGGTCGGTAATTTTCCGGACTCTAAACTTTCATGGGAAACCAATGTAGAAATTTCCTGTATATCTGTGGATTTCTCATGCCGTATACGAGGTGAGCTCTACCCTCACCTATAAAACCAATTTCAGGGATGATCGCTTTGATTGGTAGGGGGACTCGAAGGGAATCCTTCTCCTCGATGCAAAGTTTCCGTCGGTGAGTCCGCCAGTAAACGCCGATCTACAGGTGATAGGCAGTGAATTTTACCCCAATGTCAACCACCTAGAAACCATTCCGGATGCGTCCTAATTTTTTGTAGTAAGTAGTAAAAGAGCAGAGGCTCCTCCTCTCATCCCCCGCACCTGGGTCCAAGGCATCTCGTGCCCAAAATCGCGCCTATCTCTGTGATCGAGAGGCGGAAAATTGCGGAAGCATTCAGTCAGCATTGCAGACACGATTTGCGCAAGGGCTGACCTTGGAGCGTCGTTCGCGTGGGGACGTCCCTGCCCCTCGACCTCCATCTCTCCCCTTTCCGCTTGGATGCTGCCGTCTCCCTTCCCCCTACTGCCACTCAACAAAGACATCCCCACATTCGAAGGAAAGCGTATAATGTGCCCTAGTGTAAAAACCATTTTCGCATTCCCCGTATTAGAATCTGCAGCGTTAGCCCCTTACAGGACTAACGTCGCGGATTTGAATCCAGCCGTGGGCATGGAAACTAAATACAACCCGCGGCATACAACCCGGATGTAGTTTAGATGAGATAGGGCAGAGCTCATGTCCGACTTAGGCCAACACTATGAGTGACATTCACAAATCCAGGGTACGGGGCCAGCCAGCTCCTTTTATTCCTACCCTCCTCCCCCTACTCTCCGGGTCTCTCCTTATCTTCACCACATTTTTAAGTAAACTCCCTTGATTACGCGACATTGCACACAGTGCGACACCAATATAGATTATAGCAAACAAGTTTATCGTATTTCATCGCCACTGCTTCCGGAACACGCGTGACCACGCTCAGAAAGAAGATTGGCACATAATTCCCCGTAATTAAATATGAGTGGAATGTCGATATCAACAGTTTCCATTTATACATATCTGTACTTTTGTCAACATGAAAGAATTTATTTTTTACAAAAGTAAAAATAATTCGATTTTGAGATCGGCGTAATAGCGACGGATTACGTTAGTTGGTGAGGCCTGATTAATAAGTTAGGGGACATTGACTGCCTTTCCCAACATTTCCATATACTGAATCATCATTCCTCCTGAATCACAATTTGAGTCTGAGTCTTCTATGAAACATTAATTACTACGACAACTTTTACTTCCCAATATCCATTAATCAACAATCAACAGTTATTCTAACGCCCGAGGACCTAATACCCCCCGCCACATACTGCCGCGGCGTCTTGCAGGGTAAGATGTAGTGATCGTGTCCTCACTGTATCGTAACCCCACTTAGATGAGTGGGGATACGACATAGCTCACTTCGAACTAAGACTAATCAGTGTGTGGGATTCAAAACTTCAGTGAAGGAAAGGCCAGTTCCTTTCCATGCAATGCGTGCCGTTTTCCAAGAAGAAATGGGACTAAAAAAACAAACAGCTTGGGTGAAAAAAAAATTCTACATCACAGGAAATCGAACCAGGACCCCCTGGTCGGTAACCAAATGTTCTATTCACTCGGCTGATACATCCCAACTTGGAAGTTCCTTCCCCTCCCTGCACCCGTTACTTCGATTTTGCAATGACCTGTGAATAGTTGACGTATGTTGTACCTTCTTTGGAGTCGAAGTTGTTTTCCCAATTACTGGTGACGCGAATAGTGCGATATAGCTGACGTTGGTGGAGAACTATCAAGCGGAACCGTTTCGACATCGACCAATTATCCGGCATCGAGAGTAGAGCGTAGGTCCCATGGTATTTATGCAAGGGGAATGTGCTGTACTTAACTGAATATTATCCATGAAATTTGGCCCATGACTTAAAATCTTATCTATGGTACTAAGAATAAAAAATGCACATTTTCAAGCTTTGAAGCAAGTGGCATTTCAGGGGACGTCGGAAATAAGATCGGATGAAATGCTGTTATTTTTCTCTTTGATCAGAGGTCCACTTTGGAGCAAGATCCAGGCACACTGGGGTCTGGGGACCAAAAAAAACTCGACGTAGGGGATTTGGATTCGGGGAATTGGGGAATAAATTTCCCGATGAAATTAGAAGAACATTCTCAAATCATTAAGGCTGGTGTCTTGAATTACCAGAGGGAAGAATATTTACGCTTCAATGGCTTTATTTACGATATAACGCTGAAAGATGGGCCGGGTTCATATCCATTGCTTGATTAATTTTATTCAATGGAGTCACGCGAATCACATTAATGAAATAGAGATCACAGGAATTAGGAATTCTTTTTTGCGAGAACGGCGCAGGAAAATAACCTGAAAAATTTAGCTTTAAGTTGACAATGAAGCATTATGAGAGAATATACCTCAATGGCCCCATTACCATTTTAGTTTTCTCAATCCTTGGCCGTCTTTCTCCCATGATCCACCCTGAATCACACTCCATTTGGTGACTCGCAGGGAGTCAAAGAGAAGTATTGGCGCAATGCAGCAACTGTCGGTAAAGAAAAACGTAATAGCTGTCTCATACTTCTCACTGCGATCTCGCCGACAAATCTAATGCGGAACTAGAATTCGATGTAAACATTAAACTCCTACGACTGCTTGTTCTGGTTTTAAGTGGTGTTAGGTATTCTTCAACTTAGACGTATCCCGACATGGGATTTTCGAGAATAGCGTTGCGCTTTTTGTTCCTTAATATAATTACTAAAAAATCGGAAAGTTCTCTTTCGTTCGAGCTCGTAGTTTGCTTAATTCATAAAGCAAATATTTTCTGAGCAGAACCCCTCCTCATCCTCTTTTTCCTCTTCAGGAAAGGAACAGTTAAAAAAAAACTTGATTTAATATTACTTCGTTTACTTCCTTACCCTATTTTTTTGCGTATTAATTTTACTTCCGTCACATTCATACACTGTTCATACTTGTTCTTCTGAGGTACTCCGTGAAAATATGCGAGGACCATCTCGTGGAGTACCGTAACCAGGAGGAGGGTTTGCTGCGAATGTCACGGAGAGAGTAAAAGCCTACATTAATAATCTTATCTCGCGTTATATTAATTTCTCATAAGAATCAAATGAATATTTTCAGGATATTATTATTACCTTAAGTTATATTCGGAATGAATAATTCTATTTAATCAATTATTTTGAATTGTCAACGACCCCGAAATGAAGAATTTTTACCAAGATTAAAATCTGGTCAGTATGACACAAAATCACAAATACATAATGAGTCAAAATGTTTCCAACTAAAATATCTCGATGAAAATATCATCATTAAAATTAAATTTTTTAATTAAATAAACTGTTTTACTGATTATGAATTGCTTTCGCTATTTTCAATTAAAATCAGACTTTGGATATTTATAAACCATATAAAGGGATAGTTTGAAGTAGCGAGCACTCAATATTAAAACTCAGTGACGATTCACTTCACTGGGAATTAAATTTCCACTTGATGAGATATGTCCTTGAGTCCAAAAGGCGCACGCTGTAAGTAATCACCGAGGTGTGTTGCAATGGGCGCAATGTTCAGAGAGGGGGAAAATACAAGGTAAACAATCAATTAAGAACAACTAGGGAAATTGTTGGAACAATGAAAAAAGCTCAGTCGGCTAGAAAACACGTGAACGAAAGAGAAAATATAGCAGCAGAAAGGGAGACATGAAAAGGAAAGCGTAAGAATCAAGCTTAATTCATCATCTAAGAAGACTGTTCAATATACAATTAGCATGAAAATTTTATTCACATAATTTATGGTCCTAATATTAATGGTGTCATACACCGTTAACTAAATCAGTAATGTATACGTGTAACAAGTTTCGCATCATATGCCCCTGTTTGAAGTTAAAAAATGGTTACTAGGCCTACTGCAACCTTAGAGGTAATAAGCGATATTAATAAACGAAATAATTTAGCGGATACTGCGACGCAACAAAGATACATGACATTTCTTCTGAAATTTTCTGAGTTGGAAACTTTTCAGGCCACCCATGTATATATAAAGTGAGAGATGTGAAAGTCTCACGGATATGAATAAGTATAAAAATCAAGATAGCACTAGCGAAAAAAAACACAGAAACACACAAAAAAGAAACACAAAAGAATTCTGAATGTTGGTGGTCAAACCTACTTTTGCGAGGGAGAGAAGGGAGAAACTCCTTCCTTCTCTCCTTTGTGGAGGAAATCCTTCTTGAAGGAAGGAATTCTCTCTCTTTTTCTCTCCCTTGATAGAGGTAATTTGACCACCGAAAATTCCGAATACGTGCGAGCTTCTTTTTTCTGTGTTTTTGTTCGCTAATGCTATGTTGATAGACATTATATATATATATATATATATATATATATATATATAATTATATATTTTTTTAAGGTAATCTACCGGTTAAGGTAGGTTTTGGGATGGACGTAATTACTAATTAAATTATTTGTGGCCCTAACAAAACACAACATCCTACTCTACATCAGGTCCCTCTTCATCTCTGAGTACCTTCTTCCTCCCTTCATCCCGTCCAACATCCCTATCCTGTTCCTTCCCTTTCCTCGTTTGCCCAACATTCTCTCCTCAATTACAGCCTTCAACTTCCCGCTGCCGGTCAATACCCCCTTCAGCCACTTTTTCTGCCTTCATAGGATTGCTCCCTCTCTTCGCCCACCATACCAAGTACTTCCTCGTTTGTTTTCTTCTCTGTCCATTTCACCTTCTCCATTCTTCTCCACACCCACATTTCAAAAGCCTCCAGTCTACGTCTATCCTCCTGCTTCAATGACCACGTTTCCGCGCCGTACATAGCTACGCTCCATATCAAAGTTTTTACGAGTCTTTTATTAATGTCCTTACTCAATGTCCCTCTCATCAACTCCCTCCTCCTTGTGAAGTATATATATATATATATATATATAATATATATATATATATATATATATATATATATATATATATATATATATATAATGCATGTATATATATGTGGGTCGCGGTAGTCCAGTGGGTAGAGCGTCGGACTGCTGACCGGACGGTCCCGGGTTCGATTCCCGGGCAAGGCACTCTGGGCACCTGCAGCTCCACTCAAGCCAAGCACGTGTGAAATTCACACATCAGGGTAGGGGGGCCAGTTCCTTTCCCTGTGCCGGTTATGGTTTCCCAGGAGTATATGGTACCCGAAAAATCACTTTAGCTTGGGTGGAATTGCAGGTGCCCAGGTCATTGTTCGATGTCCGATGTAAAGGCCGAAGTGCTGTTTTCAGACTAGTGCTAGATAAATGGATACATTTATTTATGCACATGATATGTCCATGTGTGTGGGTATGCTATTGTTTACAAGCACCTGAACACCAGACCCGTTACACCCAAGTTTAGTTTACCTCTATGAACCAAAATTAGTTTATTGTTTAGCAAGCGAAATGTCTTTCAGATTACCCTAAAACAATAAACTTGTGACAACAAACGACTTCAATATATATATATATATATATATATATATATATATATATATATATATCCTTAAGTTGAGTGCTTATAAAAAATCCAATAATATTTCTCTGAATACTATATAGTATATTTATTTGCTTCCTTAAAGGATGAAAAAAGAAGTCTATGATAAGTATAGATAAAGGGATAAGATTAGCAAGTAGTAAACGGAACGAGGTTTTTCATTCGACAGACCGCACAAACGATTGCTATCCAGTGACTCATAGTTTACTCGTTTCGGTCCTTCGAAGAAAAAACGCTGCGTCCTGATACGCTGCGGCGCGAGGAGTAAGTCATGGAGAGCGGTCCACCCAACCGATAACCTCTTCGAAGATTGATGGACGCCGCTCTGTGGACAAAACTGATCCGACGCCAATGAAAAATAAAATTATATTTTGCAGCAACGCATTATGCATCAATGGCCTCTTCTCGCAGAACAGTAGTGTCACGAAATTATTTTAATAAATACGAACAGCGAATGTCATATTTTCAGACGGGTAGCATGAATATGTGCGTTTATGAAGTATCTCAGGTTTTCCAGGCGTATGGTATTCAAGAAGTTCTCTCGGGTTTCCCACCGGGCCAGGTTGCAGTACACCGACATTTCGAAGGCTGATTCTGCCATCGTCTTCAGGGTGAAGAGACTCTGACCTCAGCCTTCGAAACGTCGGTGTACTGCAACCTGACCCGGTGGGAAACCCGAGAGAACTTCTTGGATGTACGTTTATATTCCTGTAATAATTAATTGTGGTGAGTGTGCTTGGAATCATTTCACTAGATATACCAAAGATTGTTTACCATCAGCTTCAAATTACATTTATATTTTTTTAGAGGAAATAATCTACAAGGACGAATTTGCCCAGTGAAATACGCAAGAAAATGTTGATCGTGACGTATATTTTACAAGTAGAGGATCCAGCTATTATAAAAGCATGTACATTTATTCAGAAACCATATCACACTAAGATTACAAATAAAATTTTACTTTTCGATGGAGCCTCAGCAAAAGTTTGAAGAAAGCACACCGTACCGTAGCATCATATCTTCGTGTTTCCGGCCGTTTCTTCCTTCACTCCACACCCTTTCATATCGCTCATCACACAATCCTATCGGGTCTTCCTCGACCTCCCTCTTATCTTTCTATCTTCCACCTTGGCTCTGAGTACTCTTTTGCCTACTTAGTTTTGCAACACATTTCAGCACGTGGTCAAACCTCCATAGTCTACTTCCTTTGGCTTTCCCAGTATGGACGAAGTTATTAAGGCTTCCTGTTATAAACACATTTCTTAATCTGTCCAATCTACTAACTCAGCTAATCGATGGTAACATATGCATTTCGTCGACATGCAGTAGGAACTTTTTGCGACGAGTTTTAGCCTGCCAACATTCCGAACCACATTTGAGTACCGATGTAAATATAGTGTTTTGAAGACTACGACCTTAAACTTCATCGGTATTTTTCTATCGCACGTGACCACTTTAACCTGCACAAAAATACCCCGCCACACGCCTTTGCGGCGGCTTCCGGTGTATTATGTAGATGTAACCTGCCTTGACCTGCCGCAGTTTTTATCAAACTGCAGAAACCATTTCTTCAATGCGACCACCTATATCTCCACTTTTCTCTGTCACAGAGTCCAGTTATTTCAACTTATCTCTTCTATTTACTGCTGTAGCACCAATGTGGATTATCGACCAATCATTTGTACTTTCGAAGCCACCAAGTACTCCGCCTTCCTCTCGCTCTCTCCGCTCTAAGTCCGTACCTGCTCGGGGTCCCCTGTCCACCAATCCAGCTTCCTTTGCACCTCTTCCCTGCTCTGAGCAATCAACATAATGCCATCCACATAACATGCACCAAGGTGCAACATGCTCTTTTACTAACCTGGTGTGTCTTGTTGTCAAAACTCATTCTTTCCAAATGACCTCATTAGTGTTCTGTCAATCTGTTTTTAAGTCTCCCCTTCAAACTTTCATCCCCCTCCGCGGAGGTACTCGCCCGCTACCTGAAACGCTGGGTCACATTCCCTACCTTTCACAGTTTCCTAGGGATGGAGAGCGTTTTTTGTTGTTCATATGGTGGTGGAGTTTCGCATTCTTGCTTGTTATGTTCTGGCTTGCGCGTTGTTGGATGGCTTTCGTGCTGCATCCTGGGGTGCAGTTGTTTGTTGGTTTATGGTATATGTGTTTGCATGAGTGTTGGATGAAGGGATTTTTGCATGAGTGTGTGCGCTGCTGTGGGTGTAATTTTCCATATTGTTGAGTTTGCATGTGGCATTGTTTCTATTTACGGGTGGTGACCTAACACCCCCCGCCACACGCCCTTGCGGTGGCTTCCGGTGCATTATGTAGATGTAGATGTAGATGAAGGAGCTTCATTCTGCAGCGCTTATTGAATCAGAGTAAACAGATACGGACTTGATGATGAAACTCAATGCTGAGCTTGGCTCAAGCCCACGCTAAATTTTTAGCAGTTTCTAACCTCCAACAGATCATACTTTGGTTTTTCTCCCCCTGCATGTCCATTATTGATTGCATGTAGCCGGTCGGTTTTTCCCTCTCCCCTATGACCCTCCGAAGGTCTCCCCGAGGACTTCTCTCGGTTCCTACTCGATAATTTGAATACTAGTTGTAGATCCTTCCTTACCCTTCGACACTTTTCAATAAAACCTTTAACAACAAATATTGCATGACGACGATGATCGGGTCTGGGATGGACTTAGTCCTGACTGATAATTCTTAAGAGGCATTGCTTTTCACGAAATGGATGCTGTGGGGGAACCATGGATTTGAGTTGCTATCCACGACTACCCCGGCGCCAACGACAGAGGCGAAGAAAAGGTGGGCAGCATGGGCCGTGGTTCTCAACGGGACGTTTGTCGACACCAAGGTGTCTGTTTCCAGTACGAAACCCCGCGCAGATGTTTATGTAATTGATTTTTAAATCAATGAAGAATATATATCCGTAAAGAGCCAAGCGAATCAAAAAGACTATCATTTTTGCCACTGACGACTAGCAGCTCGCAAAATGAAATGGTGACAGTAAAGGAATAATTTTCATGTAAACGGTTACTAGATAGCGTTTGCTTGCCCTAATGGATACGGATATTATGGAGATTCAAAATACGGTGTGTTTGTCAACTCCGGGTAGTTTCGGGCAGCATCGAGCGCTTCAGCATGGCGCCAGGCGCCAGGGATTGGTTCCGCCGCAGCGAGTTATCTCGTCCGCTCATGTTCCAATACAGAGCCCGAAAACCCATATTTCTCTAGCGTCCCATCCCCAAATCTCTCGGGAGCCATCAGAAATTCTTCGTTTTTTGTTTTAACTGTCGGGTTGGCAGACTCCGTGAAAATTGCGAGGCCAAGGACGCGTGATGCGCAAGGCCAGCGAAGTGAACACACCCACTGACCCAGCAGATAGGAGCAGTCGGGGGGAGACGGGGAAAGCGAGCAAGGGCAGCTACTATATATACTGCGAGAGAGATAAAAATGAATGACAGTTTCAGTATTCAAACATAGCATTTACGATTATTTTTTTGACTGAATCAAGACCGTGTTTCGTGGTATTTACGAAGGTGAGAGTCGATGGCGTGAAGAAAATTTCGATTAAAGAGTATTTCACATGGCACAATGAATAAAAACAGGAAATGTGTGTGAACCGGAAGAAATTAGTAAAGAGCCATAGGACTAATTCTAAGAAGTGGGATGAAGAGAGTGATATGGATAGTAGGGCGTTGAAAAAATTACTGCAGGTACTTTGAGCTTTCAGAGAAAACCTCGAAAAATCACCTTACCAAATTATGTATACATTTTTTGCTATGACGAGCCATTTGTCACTGCCGTCTCCTTGTGCTTGAGGCATGGTATAAGGTACAATTGTTTACAGAAATAGGGTATTTCTATTTTTTATTTATTTGCAACTTTTTATGGATAAAAAGCATGAATCATATCGATTAGGCTTTATTTGAAGGGTCCGTACGTAAGCAGTTACTGGCAATTTACTAAAAAAGTACATTAGTGCACCAAAGTGCTCCAAGTACCAAGGAATCTTCTTGCGCTCTTTAATTCCTTCAAACACCAAGGATGTGGTGCATTATTGAAATGATGACAGAAATAAAGATATTAAGTAAACATTTCATAAATTATTTTAAATTTACTGTAAAATCACGGATTTTTTTATAAAATAAATCTATAAACCTTGACCGCCCAAATGCTCGTTGGCGCTCTTGGTGGTGGCTTGAATCCGTGCCTAAACCAAATATCCATCGCGAAATGCCTCACATTTGTAATCATCATCACAGGCTCATTTCGAAATTTCCATTAAGGATACTCAAACTTCTGTGGATTGTTTTTAAGGCCTGAGAAGTAGTTTCCATCTACGTACATTTATAAAGTGGTACGTGCATAGCTGAATATCCTCCCACAGTAACAAAAATATTTCCTTAGAAATCGCTTGAAGGCCATGGGAATAGAAGCACTACCGCGGAAATATTAAGTAAAACAGAAGCGGAAGGCTTAGGAAAACATGGAAGGAAGAGTTTTTATGGAGCTAGTCGTAGTGGCATTTATGAGGAAGGAATTATGCTGGAAGACTTCGTCAGATCAGTATTCTAAAAAAGGAAAGTCAGCAATATGTGAGGACAATGGAGCAATCAGTTTGATTTCGCACTCGGCTAAAGTGGTTCTCAGAATCATCAGAATAAGGATGAAGAGCAGAGCAAACGTATACTTAGGGGATGATCAACTTGGGTTCAGGTAGGGGAGAGGCCATTGCGGTAATGAGGGCAGTAATAGAGTGGAACATACCATAATTAAATTAGGACGTACATTCCTGTTTCTCAGATTTCAAAAAGGCGTTTTATAGAGTGGATTAAGAAAAACTAATGAATATATTGCAGATAATGGGGATAGATTGGAGGGATAGGAGACTAATCCGCAGCCTTAACACATCTCAGACAGCTCAGGTGCGAGTGGGGGATGGAGAGTATTAAGATGAGCAGTATTAAGAAAAGGATTAAGGCAGGCCATTATCACCTACGCTGTTCAACATATCTGTGGAGGAGAAGTCTTTTTATTACATAGTGCACTATAAGCCACCGCAAGGGCGTGTGGTAGGGGGTGATTCCACACCAGACTACATTTGACCGAAATTACTCATGCATGGGAAGAACTGGAGATAGGGATGAAAGATAGAGGGGGATTAATGGAATCAGTTATGTTTGCTGATTTTTAAGCTTTAGTTTGCCAATCAGTCAATGGCTGACAAGCATTACTGAGAGAATTCAGTCCGGGCGACAATGGGTATAAAAAAAGGTTATGCGGTTTTCGAGAAAGAGGTAAGCCAAGTTAAATTTTAAAAAAGGAGATCATGAATTAGTTCAGGTGAAACAGTATACCTATCTCGGAAGTTTTCTGGAACAAGATGGTCAAAGTAATTAGGTATGAGATGGACAAAGATGGCCAAAGACGGTCAAAGTATATTAAAAGAAGAATTTATTTAAGTAAAGAAGCTCTCACAAGGATGGTAGAAAGGTTGAATAAGGATGTTGAGAAAAGACTCGTCAAAGCTTTTACATGGAACGTGATTTTCTACGGCCAGGAAACATGTTAGTTGAAGCAAGAAAATAGGCATGGATCGGAGGATTTTGAAATGCGAGGGTGGAGAAGAATGGCGAAGGTGAAGTGGACAGGAAGGAAAACAAGCGAGTAATGTTGAAGACTGTAATAGAAAAGAGAATGTTAAGCAAGCAAGGAAGGGGCAGGAAGAGGATAGGGATGTTGGACGGGATGATGGTAGGAAGTTTGTGTATGGAATTTAAGAGGGGCTTATTCTAGTATTGGATGTCAGGTTGGGTGTTGATGGAAGAGCAAGGGAATCGCCGTTTGGTAGCCCGTTTATATTCAAAACCTGCATTAACCAGTGGATAATCGATAATAATAATTAACACTCATCTGACTTATGTCTCGCACGGTCACATGCGAGGTCTTACGAGTCATGGCGACGGTAAACGGACGCACATCGCAAATGTTGTGGCAGAATATCTCGCGAAAATCAATGTGAAGTGTGTTTCTTTCGTCCATATTTCAAAAATACTACCTCCATGTGACTTATTCCTGTGCCACAGCGTGAAGAAACCACTTCGCGGAATGCAATTTCCACTATCGGAAGCACACGAAGGTGAACTGAGCATGTTTCGCAGTTGTAACAACTTAAGTGTGCCGAGGGAACATGGAGGAAGGACGTATGCGGAATTGAAGAGGGACTTACTGCAGTGACTGATGCCAGGTTATGTTTTTTTGGGAGAGGCAAGTAAATGCATTGGAGTACAACTGTATAGGATGTCTCAATCCAAAATCACCTTAAACGGTAGAACACCAGTAATAATAATCGTTTCAACAGAACTTATTTTCCTGAATGTTTGGGGCATTTGCTTGGGCTCCACCTTTTAGAAAATAATTTAAACCGGCAAAGTGAAACGGATTAGCTTTGCTTGAGACTGAAAACGTCCGGTGCGACTGATTATTTAGCGTAATCCGTGGAAGCGGTGTAGATGAGAAGGTATGTGTTGACATTATCAGCGCTCTGAGCGATTGGTCCATTATTGATCAGGGTACTAAGCACGGATATGTCTGGATAAGTATATTAGGAAAGGATATATTTTAAAGTGCATTAGGAAAGCATTTTTAGATAAGACGGAAGTAGATGCTGGATTGCTAAACGCGTCAGGGCGTCAGGGCTCGGTGTAGTCTCAGTGGCTGAGAGTTTAGATAAAGCTGCATAGAATGGCTGGCAGCTCGACAGGACAATGAAAACGGATCTGAAGATAGGCATGACGGTGATAGCAGACATAGAAATAGAATTAGAGAACGATTGATGAGTAAGGGTGTGAGGGAGAGGACGATGTTGAACAGAAACAAAATAAGGGTACACGTATGAGGTCGAGGAGTTGGTGGGGAAGGCCGAATTGTAAATTGAACAGAGTTGATGAATTTGCAATTCCTAGGAAGGATATTTACATAATATTTCAGGATAGGTGCAGATATAAGAATACTAAAAAATGCAAATTTGAAGGTTGATGTCGTATGTTGTAAGAAAAATGAGCTACACTATTAAGGGGATGGAAATGATTTGTTACTAAATGTGCCGCTCATACCAATGTACCTGTATGATGGCGAATCTTGGGTTTGAAGGGAATTAACATAATTATAATAAAGACATGATATGAATTAGGAGTGCAGATTTGGAAAAAAATGGAGAAGTTATGGCCGGGCAATGAACGAATGGTTAGGAGAAGAATTTAAATTAAAAGTTTGCATCGATTGATTAGGGTGAGATTCGGAGCTGGGTTAGGCATTTGAAGAGACCATGGGAGATAATAACTGTTTATGATAACCTAGTCTCGATCGATAAGACGTAAATGTACCACGGTTGAGTGAAAAGGCTAACTACTTGACCAATGAGGCTCGCAAAAGGACAACCACAAGAAGTAAAAGAAACCAAAGACAATATATGTATGGCTCGTATTCTGGATTTCATCCAAACGAAAGAGGTCAAGGATTGAATGGAATAAAGTAATAGGCATGGTAGCTGAATTCCAAGTTAAATAAATGAGTTACGTGGAGATAATTCGAACACAAGGTGGAAAGTGACGTCATCTGGCATGCACAGCATCCTCGCGTAGTGGAATATTTTCGGAGCATGATAAAATATTTTTGAAATATATCAACGGGCATATTAATGGGCGATATATTTAATTGGTGGGCATTTTTCCATACCAATACTGAGGTATTAACGTCACAACTCCATTATCAAGGTTGATTAAAACCTATCACTTTAACAAATAAGGCCCACGAACAAGGCAGCTCGCAGCGGTAAAATTCCAAAAACATGTCAGCTACGAATTAGGATCGCGGTTCCCCGAATGCAAATAGAATTGTATGTAAAATAGGGGATCGGAATGGTGCGGTAGCTATCGTACTGGATTCCAACCGAGAGGGGCCGGGTTCAAATCCCGGCGGTGTTGAATATTTTTCAGAGGTATCTCGATCCCTGCTTGAGGTGCTGTGTGGAGGGCACTTATAGTGAGTACGCCGTCCGTCGGATGGGACGTTAAGCTACGAACCCCTTGACGCCTTTCGTAAAGAGTAGGCTAATGCCGACACCGGGTTTCTCTCCACTCTTCATCGTTTGTCATCCATTCCTAATGGCGCAAATGACCTCAGCAATCGGTCGCCTCCCTTAAAAACTACTACTGGCATGGAAAAAGAGATGTAAGGTAAAGTGATGATAAAATCAAATAAAATCGTTCACTTTTGACTCTTCTCGACCAAAATCTTTTTAAAATAAATTTTCTGAAATAAACTGACGAAGAGAGAATGCTAATAGAAATGATGGCATGAGGAAGAGATAATATCATCGCATATAATGTGAGTCACGGTATTTAGTCGAGGGCAAATGAGGAAATTACCGTGACCAAGGAATACTCCTCCAAATGATGGCCTCGGATTAGCTCATGTGTGAGATAACGGCAGACCTGGAAGTGGATTAATTGTGAAGAAAAAAGAGAAGGGGTTTAGGAAATGGAAATGGAGTCGAAGCAGTGCTATGATTGTTGGTTGATGAATATGCTGCTGGACTGCGGACGCCATCGCCCAACGGCATTCAAGCGATATGAGTTTCTAAATATCCAAATTTATCGACGAACAGCGAGCGGAGAAGCAAAAGGAACTGGCGCCCTTAAAACCCTGAATCAATGATTGTTTTATCTAATCAAGCCTTAGCTCGAAGTCAAGCGTATCCTTTCCATAGAAATAATAAAACACTTTCGGCTTTGAGTGCGCGTGCATCGCAATGATTGCAGAACGGATTGCATAACAGCCTTTTTTTCTTAAGCCTTCTTTGCAGAAATAAGTTTGAAGTTGTCGGTATCCAACAAAAGTAAGAGGCAACAAAGAAAGGTTTTAGGTCGTTTAAATGCCTTTCTAAATGGATATTTCCCCTTTGTGCAACTGTAAGCTTCAGCGATAAGGATGATTAGATCAATGCGATTAACGAAATCGATTCAGTAGTTTCGAAATGGATGGGAAGATTAGATAACCTAACTGATATCCGGGAAATATAATTCGATGGAAATGACGATGAATATTAATTTTTTTAGCCATCTTTCTCAGGTAATCTGCTGACAAGGTTTTGTTGGGATTTTATCTAAATTTTAATTGGGATGGTGTCGATGGACTCTCATAAGAACAAAGGAATGAGAGAGCCACTAGATCCAATTCCAAGAAGTGCCCCGAAAAATGTTTTTCTGATCTCACTGACATCTTAAAATACGAGATCAATCTATTCGCAGCAGCAAGAGAGGATATTTCATGCCATGAACGGCACGGGATGGATGGTTAATCTCCGTTCTGATTTTTTAAGCTTTCAGTTTTAATTGAAAGTGTATCCAATAACCATTGTTATCAAACTAAAGGCTAGTTTGACGGGTGAAGATAAGCTCGCCTAATTACGGTACAAAATCCACCGGTGCGTGAAATTCATATTTCAGGGTACCGGTACCAATTCCCATTCCCTGTGCCACCCATGGTTACCCTAGGAATATCCGGTGCACGAAAAGTCAGAGAGGGGAGAGGCACAGAGTGTGAAATAAGTTCTCAGGGGGGTATAGGGACCAAAACAATACATTCCTTTCTTAGGCTATTAAGTTTCTGTATATCTAGTCATTGGACCAATGTAAACAATATATTATTATATTGGCTTCGACGAAATCGATTTCGATCTCTCAATTCCTCGTTTACATACCCTGCTACTCATGTTCTCGGGATATGGGAATTCTAAAACGCCGACGTGTGTGTGTGGAGAAATTAGCGCCAATAAACTCACTCTCGCGTAATCTCTGCTCATTTCACCCCACAGTCATTATGATCACCTCTCACGACAGGTTTCATCAGAACTGTTCTCTCCATGTTGTCTGTTCCTGTGCTGTTCCCTTAACTCTGTGAAATTTCTCTGTGTCATTTGGTTCGTCATCCATTTCATTTCATCGACCGAACTGAACCGAAATGAAATGCTCTTGGGGCAAAAAAAAAATTAATCAGTTACTCAAAAGGGTAACATAATGGCGCGGAATGCCATGAAAATTACAACATGCAATAGAGGAAGCCACTACACTATGCTATACACTCTACATATATCCGGCGTAATTGTAATGGGAGAAATCCATTTTACTGAAAAACTTTCATTATACTAAGTCGATTTATTCTCAAATTTGAACATATTTACTCGCGAACTACTTTACGGCGGATTTATGACCGATATGGGCGAAGGAAATGGATATGGTCCAGGTGCATAAAGTCATTTGGTAGCAACTCTTCTCAGAGTAGCGGAAAATACAAAGATATATGCAAATGAATATTCTTTTAAAAATGTACAATATCATCCAGGAATTTTCATGCTCAAGTAAACGCAAGTGCGACCGCGTCTCAATGCACTGGCGATGACCAATGGAGACACGTTTCCTGGTAACGATGCTAACTCCTCTAGCAGATTGTCTTATACACGCCGACGCGACGTTTAAAAACGCAAAGGCATCTTCACTCTCCACAAGAAAGAAATTTTTATACGCATCGTTATGCACGAGTTTGTTCGTCGTCTGCAGCAGCCTTGAGGCTAATGCAATAACACAACGAAGTCTCTTCACTTGAATTTCCCATTCATCGTTTTGCCAATTTCCATCCAGCAAGGCGAAGATAAAATTAGACCCCATCATTCGAGAGAGAAAAAAGATAAAATTTTCACAATTTCCGATTACAAACAGATTTCCCAACCGGAGTTAACAGAAGCCCCGACGGCTTGCTTCTACGTCCTTCCACGCCTTCCGTCAAATCGGAAACTTTTCTGGTCGACAAATGATATGGATGAGAGGGCTTTGTCTCTCTTGGTACATTTCCATTGCCAGGAGAAGCGTTGCAACACACCCGGGACTCTTCTTTCCACCTTTTCCCTCGCCACTACAACTCAGTCTTTTGTGTTCCGTTGACTCCAAGGCCGGAAGAAATGAAATTTGAATTTGCTGGCGTTAGATTGGAGAGTGACCAAGGATTCGATTTCCGGCGGTTGTTTTTTTCGCGGAGCCAACTGTCCAAAATTAGTTTGCAACATTCGGAGCACTCCACAAGATCATCACCTTCGTGGTCAGTGACTTTTGGGGGAGGTCTTCGAACTCCCCGGGGCCTTCCTCAATCCGGCAAACGATATTACTCGTCCTCTTCCCCCTCCCTCTGACACTTGATTTCCTGTAACCTCACTCCTTACCTTTACAAAATGGTACAAATTAACTAATTCGTCGCAAAGCTACCACAATAGCCACCAAAAGCTTTCGGATTCCGTAGAATTCTTGACGGATAATATTTCCACCAAAATATTTGGGTGGAATATGACCCTGCAGCCTACAGTTCAAGCAGTATACTGAGATCCACAAATGTACCCACGGAACAACAGAGTTTTGCATAAAACCATGGACAAAAGAGGAATAGATTCTACATCTACATGGGACCCCGCAAGCCACCGCTAGGGCGTGTGGCGGGGGGTGTTAGGTCACTAACCGCAGTGAAGAATAAAACCGCAAGCAAATACCACAAATAAATGCTAACGAGTATGGGGAAGTATTTGTATTTATCTGTACTGAAATCTATCTCCCTTATCTTATCTTTGTGGTCTGACCTACCCTAGTAGTGTGAGGCCATAATAATTCCTTTACTGCCATTGTTAAATTCGTTTGTTCTGAACCTTCCTAAAAGTGTCAGCCTCGTTTGTTCTCTTCGCATATCAGGTGGCTCCCAGCCTAATTCCCTTTAAAGGCCTGTCACACTCGTCTCCTTAATATATCAATTTTTCACGAATCTGGCGGATTTTCTCTGGACTCTATTTAATTCTTTTTGCCAAAATGTCTCCCAAGGATTCCAAATCCTTGCGGTTTGCGGAATGCTGGCCTTCATGAGACTTCCAAGGCACGGTTAGTTATTTAGTTATTTATATACCCTGCAATCGTACTAGAGTGTGTGGCAGGGGGTGAATACAGAATAATTTCACCGTAACATGACCCTACCGCGGTCGAACAATGTTATTATCATCCCTTATCGTTCGTGGAAAATATAGCATCTTAAATCTATCTTTTTTACACTTAATCTCTTTAATTTTATTGGCATGATGATAATTAGTATTGTTGGAGTAATAATACATTTTTGACAGCACTGCTAAAGAGACGCCCTTCCCATGTATGCAAGAGCTCCAATCAGTAATTTAACCTTCACTCCGTGAGTGATTCCCAGCCTAGCTGCTCTAATATTTTGGATACTCTACTAAGCTTATCATAGCAAAGTTTTTCCAAATCTAGCTCCTCTGCGCTGCACGCGATCGAATTGGGATTTTATTCCTATTAGCTTTGCGAGTAACTAACTATGAAAGTAATTTGTCGAAGGCTTTCTTAAAATCGCGACCACTGGAACTTTTGCTGATGACCAAGCTCTAAATTGTCAGTCAGCCAAGGGGTTGCAGACATTGCTGAGTGCATTGGAAATTTAGTGCGATAGATATTGGATGAGAATCAATATTAACAAAACAAAAGTTATGTGGGTTTTCAGAAAGAAATAGGCAAAGCTTAATATTAAAATAGGAGGGCAAAAAATAGAGCAGGCAGAACAGTTTAAGTATCTCGGAAGTGTTTTGGACCAACACGGTCAAAGTAGTAGGGACGTAAGGAAAAGAATTTCGCTAGGCAAAGTTGCTTTCACAAGCAGGAGGGAGTTGATGAGAGGGACTTAGAGTAAGGTTATTAAGAAAAGACTTGTAAAAACTTTGATATGGAGCGTAGATATGTACAGAGGGGAAACGTGGTCTTTGAAGCAGGATAGACGTAGACTGGAGGCTTTTGAAATGCGGGTTTGGAGAAGAATGGAGAAGGTGATATGGACCGGAAGGAAAACAAATGAAGACGCACTTGGTATGGTGGACGAAGAGAGGGGTTTGTTGGGAGAAATCTTATGGAGGCAGGAAAAGTGGATGAAGGGGATATTGACCGGCAGTGGTATGTTGAAGACTGTGATAGAGGGGAGGATGTTAGGCAAACGAGGAGAGGGCAGGAACAGGATAGGGATGCTGGACGGGATGAAGGGAGGAAGGAAGTACACAGAGATGAAGAGGGACCTGATGCAGAGTAGGATGTTGTGTTTTGCTAGGGGCCACAAATTATTTAATTAGTAATTCTGTCCATCCAAAACCCTACCTTAAACGGTAGATTAACTTATAATATATATATATATATATTTTTTTTTTTTGTGTGTGTGTGTATATGTAAACACACATATATTTATATGTGTATGTATGTGTGTGTATGTATATATATATGTACATATTTAAGGTGAAAGAGACTTCGTCTCCACTTAAGCGGATATCGGCATATATTATTTTTCCTGGTTTTCACGAATAAGATCGCTGACCAGCCTACCGCATCGGACTTAGAAGTCAAAATCTCTATTCTAGGCGATCATGCAGGCATACGTAAATAAGCATAACAAATTACTTCTGAGTTGTGAAATAGGTAATATTTCAGTTAAGAGACGATGGCTGGGCTACTATTTACAAAACATGCATCACTCTAAGCGTTATAAGAAGCTAATGGTTCAGTGAAACGTGATATACTAAATTTATTAATACCTGCATTTTCCATGAAATACAACCTTTCTGGCATCCACTTGGAAAAAGTACAAGGAAAAACTATAATAAAAAATGAATTTCCAGGCGATGGGTTTACTGATATCAGTGTCATTCGCTTACATACGTTTCCGAAACAATGCCTATTATACATTTTGATACAACTATGGTGGTTTTTTGACTGAATTAGGATTATTCGGGTTTATTTACAAGTCAGAATAAGACAAAGACGAGGAAAGAACTGGATTTGAAGCGAGGAAAAAACAGTTACAAAATTTGCCGTCCTAAACTTAAGTTGGTCTCGTCATATTTTCAAGGCACCTCGATGGCTATTCACAGAGATATCCTAAAAAGCCTCCTATCAGCATTTTAACTTGGGTTTCACTGTGCGTAATAAATACAAAATCTAAACGAAAAAAAAAATATATAATCGATAAAAAGCATTCAGTAAGATCAAATTATGGATCATTAAATAGAAACTAGTGTAAATATAGACATCACGGCACGATGTAGATAGCAGTGATTTGTAAGGAAGTAAGAGCACTGGTTTATAAGAAACACTAACTTAGCACTGTCATGCTTAAACGCTAAGAGTTTAACTAATGGTTTTTGGTCGACCTCGGTGAGAGAACGCGCCTATTTTTTGGCAAGAAAGTTAAACTGTGTTGTGACAAAATGAGGAAAACACTATACACCATATTTATTTTAAATTTCTCTTACGCCTATCGAAAAAAATATCTCCTAGCTAACAATTACATTAATTTAGAACGATTTACGTATTGACTGCCATATAATTAACACAGAAGCGTTGAAGTGATACAATTTCCTTCGGAGGAATCAGTTTTCAAATATGTGATCAGCGCACAAATAACAGAAACTTCCAAGAATTCCACGCCTTCTATTCGATCATCGCTTCGCTTTCGATATTCACGATTCCGAAAGCGCATGCACTTTATATTGCCACCTCCCCGCGGGGGACAACGCTATGGAAGCGACACACGTCAACAACGGAGAGGGCGCAACATCGCGAAGTAAGCCTCGGGACCCCAGCGCCAACACCGGGACGCAGGGTGCGGTCGAAAGAACATACTAAGACGCGAAAATCACGCATCTCTTTCACCTACCCTGCGGCGGAAATTAATTAATACGATTATAAAGACCGTTTTTAGAGCGGAAATCATCTCGCAACCAAATATAATTAGAATGATTAGTGCAGGGAAAATATATCAGATGGGAAAATGCAGCATAACTCACTCGATCTGTCAATTGAAATGCTGTCCGGACGGAAATCCGCGAGGATATGAACAGGGCGGGCTCTGGCCACCTGTCGGCTGTCTCTCGTCCGGGGCGATTTGGCGTCGGGGATCGGATCTCGTCGTCCGCGCTGTGGGGCGCCTTCGAGCTGACTGCTTCCGAGATCCAGCCTCCTTCCTCGGCCGCCCCGCCGCCCGCCCCGTCGCCGGTTTTATCGCCCTTCTTTCGACATATCTTCTCGGCGTTTTCAAGCTTGACGGAGGCGAGGACACCGTCTCTCCGCTCCGAGGGTTCGAATCCCTTCGAGGGCCGCCCTTGGACGGCTCGGCCGGGGGCTGCGATGGGACGCGCGCCCCCTTTCTCCGGTGGGGGCGACGTCGTCTTCCACCACCATCGAGCGGTGTGCCGGCTGGGGGGGTGCGAGGGTGATCCCTGCGGTAGAGCGACGCGAAACCGACCAAGCCGCCAAATCCCACAACATTAAGAAGTGAAACCAATGGCGAGGCGGGGCCAATAGGTTACCGACGACCCACACTTAAAATCTTCATTTTGTCGCGCGTGAGTGTACACGCACCTCTTATCTGCGTTCAAATACGCACACGCAAGGCCACATTGGCCTTTTCCCTCCTCCCCCCGCTCTCCTTAAGCAAGCGGTGGCCGTCTCCGGTTCTTACGACTCTGTTGGATGGGCGCCGGGATCTCTGGGTTCCGTTTCGGAGATCTCCCGATGCCCCCGCACTTCTCTCGGGACTTCCCCGTCTCGCTCCACCCTTCCTCCGGGGTGAACTCTCGGGCGATTGGAGTGGTGAAGGAATGAAGGTGGTGGTGGAAGGCCGGGGTTCTGGGGAGACGGGTCCCCAGTGGTCGAGGAGGGGAGTCCCCCTCGGGATGGTCGTCTCCTCTTCCCGCACCCGGGGCTTCTTTGAATGCTCGCGAGGAGCGGAACACACGAAGAAATCAACTGTTCAGAGGGTGCGGCACATCCTCCATTGGGTGTGAATCGCAAGGTAATGGCAATAAATGGGCATGTTAGACATGTCGACTGAATGTCGCCCAAGCTCACCAAATAGCACGGCAGCTTCGGAGTCAATGAACTCGCTTGATTATAATGACAAATCACTCGTCATTATCACACGATTTTTATCACCTGAAAGTAGGCTTTTTACGACCCCTGACAACCAATATACAGGGATATATATTGATTGTATAACGCGTACACTTTACCACGGCCCATGACTATTTTTTCGGCTAAACTATTTCCTTCTCCATATCTTAAACCTGCTTTCATGCTGTTTATAAATCCTATTCCCTCCTGTCCTCTAACCTACTTTTACAAAATTCATCGGGATCCCATTACCTCAGAGTACCCACTCAACCTGCTTTGTTGCCTTCTTCGGATTTCACCAAGTAGCCTCTTCATATTCTATCTCGCCATATTTGGAACTTCGTCGCTTGAAGCCCTCTAATCTTAATGCCTCCATGTCAACGTCCCACAAGTCGTCAATTCAAGCTAATCGTATTGCCGGAGACATCATGTTTTCGAACCACAAAGCGTTACCCTCCACATTCAAAGCCCTTACTAATATTTTCTTCATTCCTCGAAGAGAAGCTTGCCAAGAATTGAAAAAATGAATTAATTAATGAACGGAGTGTGAGCTCATCATTTGAATGTAAGAAATAAGTTCAACAGAATATCATCGGGTCAAAACAAATGCCCAGAGGATTGAGTGCCCCGTTGTTTAAACTCCCATGCATTTTTTAAAAATATGGTATTCCATCAGCCTCGAAGTCCATGATTTTTGAAAAATCCTGATTTGCGATCGACAAGGAGTGTTTAATGGTTTCCTTATATACAATACATAGATATTGAGGACACCCTTGACCAATCGAATCGATTTTCTAAGCATTTCTTCAATATAATATGAATCCAGAATGGCTATCTAGAACGGCATTCTGCAATGGAGGAAGCGACAACAATTGAGAGAAATTCTAAGAAGAGGTGTCAGAATAAGATTCATCTTGGTTTCCTCTTGCTCTTTTGTGAGGACAAATAAGTCTCCACTTAAGCCTTGTGGATAGGACATAATGTCGACGATTGCTAGTTGACTGGGACTTCAAGCCACTCGCATCATTCACTGTTAATATAATTTAATTTAAGGAAAGGATTCTCTTTTTCAATGGTCTGAAATAATTCATCAAAACCAATAGTACAACACTGCTTAAGGAATCACTTTTCGAAAATGTTTTACCAAAAATGGAATACTAAGACAAAAGATCTTTAAAAATACCCGGCCTCACCCGGAGATGGCGGTAGTAGTTTGACAAATGTCACTGTATTAGGGAGTATGAAATAAATGAAGCATATGTTTCTAGTATGAAGACGCCACGTTGTTTAGTATTTGCTTGGCAGCCATCAATAGTGAACGTTTTCAGTGAATTTGTGAAAATGGAGATAATTGGTCATCGTTATGTGATATAATATTTTTATTTGAAAGGCCTCGGCCCAACCAATGTAAAAGCTGAACTGGATTATACTCTGGGTGAGTCTGCTCCTTCGTTTTCAACAATAAAATATTGGGTAGCTGAGTTTAAACGAAGCCGTACGAGCTGTCAAGACGAGCATCGCATTGGTCGACCAAATGAGGTGACGACTCCAGAAACGGTAAAGAAAATACACAGAGTGATACTGGATGATTGCCGATTGAAAGTGCGTGAGCTAGTAGACATAGTAGGCATTTCAAAAAGTGTGGTACATCGTATCGTGAAGATTTTTCAATTGAGTTTTTAGCAAAGTTCACAGCAACAAAGCAGCATTTTTGCTCCGTTTCATTACCATGTATGATCCATGGGTTCATTACTTCACATCCGAGACAAAAGAATAATCAAAACCATGGTTTTAAAAGGGAGGACCGACTTCAAAGATGGCGAAGACCGTTTCATCTGCAGGCAAGGTCATGGTATCGGTTTTTTGGGATGCGCGTGGGATAATTTTCATTGACTACCTTGAAAAAGGATAAACTATCAACGGCGAGTATTATGCAAAGTTACTGCAACGTTTGAGCGAGCGAAGAAATCAAGCAAAAGCGGCCGCATTTGGCTCTAGAAGAAAGTGCTGTTTCATCAAGACAATGCAACAGCTCACAAATACGTTATCGCCGTGGCCAAAATTCATGAAAGTTTGAATTGCTACCATATGCACCCTATTCGCCAGATTTAGCCCCCTCGGATTATTTTCTGTTCGCAAACTTGAAAAATTGGCTCGGAGGTCAAAGATTTTCCAACCGTGAAGAAGTGATGTCGGCAGTTGATGGTTATTCTGAGAAGCAAGACATATTATATAAAAAGGGTATCTAAGGGAATCTATAAAAGGTTATCTATGAAAGGGTATCTATAAAAAGGGTATCAAACTTATTGAACATCACTGGGAAAAGTGTATAGAGTTAAATGGAGAATATGTTGAAAAATAAATGCATTTTTTCCAAAATATTTGTGTTTTCTTTGTCGGGTCGGGTACTTCTGGGACCACCATCGTGTTAGAAATACGGTGCATTAAATCTTGGATAAAAATCGTCCAATTCGACGCAATTTGCAGGGTAACATTCTTGTAGTGAAGAGATTAGTACACATTACTCTTTACACTCATCTTATTTTTGCTGCCTGATTAGTATTTACATAGGTCTCAAGTCTGCACTTCAGTGAGATTTGGGCCTCATTACAGCATTTCTAGGTTTAATGCACTTTTAATAGGATTACAGCTTTTTAGTCCATCATCATGTTTATTCCCCCTTGATGTAAGGCTTATCGCTTCACATACGAAAGATGACGGAGGAAGTGCCTTACACGAGAGTCAACCACATCTTCTAGGCTCTCTAATAAGAGAACTTATTTGAATTTAAAATTTATCAAAACTTTTTTCTATCGAAGACGCAAAAGTCTGAATATCTGCAGTAGAAGTTTTATCATTGAGAAGAATGATTACCCAAGGCAGACTTGGCTTTAATTCGAGAATTTGCTGGTTGTAATACAAAATGATAAGCAGAAATAAATTGGTCGTACGTGGCAGCATATTGGTATAATATGCATGGTAATTTGCGTATCAGAGTGCTCAGTGCGAAATTTATCAATTTGCTATCAAAATATTCAAAGGCTGAGTCTTTTCGTACGAATTATTTTGTTAATCGCTGGATATTTTGCGTGCTGATTAACAGCTCATTTATTTCGACCGCTTTCCCATAGAGGTGCTTTAATGGAGAGTGGGCTTGAGCAGCTGAGTCCGTGTAGGCACGAAAGTGAATGGTTTTGCAGTCTCCCTAAAATTATCCACTGCTCCACATTTTCATATCTCCTCAACTTTTTCATTATTATTATTATTAAAGTTTACATGTGCTGATAGACAGTGTCAGATGGCACACACAAATCCCAAGTAATCACAAAAGATAATAGATAAACTTAGTCAGTAAAACAAAAGTACACTTAAATGAAGCTTCCTAACACAAAACAAGAAATCCTCATCTCATTAAAAACATCAATCAATCGGCAATAAAAAGATAAATTAAAAAAAATTAAGCTGTTACATATAATTTTACACCACACATCAATCAAATTATAACATAAATTCCTTGCATCTTTTCTTAAAAGTATGCACTCTGTTAGGAAAGGGCTCGAATAGTTTTGATGGTAAGGTGTTCCACACAACAATCGTTTTATTAAGAAAAGAAATTTTTTTAAATTCGTACTTCGTGCCCGGCTTTTTACCTTGAATCTGTGATCATTTCTGGGTTCCGATAAAATTTGGGTTCCCCGCCTCTTTCCTAAGATCTGCCCAAGCTTTCTCCCACTTCAGAATGCGGAACATTCCACAAAGTCTGCTTAAAAGTCTACTTTTTAAGGTGGGGGCGGGGGTCAAATGACACCGTTGTCTCCTCCTCTCGATATCTAGCCACAGCAACGGAGACGCATTAGTAAATCACTTTTGTGATCCTGTCTAGTCGGACAAATAGCATTCATGCAAATATGATAAGAATTGAAAGCTCTAAGACAGGCTATTAAGAAAGGGTTTTGATGCACCTCGGAACAGGGCATTCCCTTTAGATCTCTTTATTCGACCTGCGATGAAATGAAACCAAGGTGTCAGCTCCCTGAGTCCGCGGGACAATTCAATCACACCTACACAATGCCTCATAAGCCGAGTGAGGGGCTCGTGGCAGAGAGTTAGTCCATCGGTAAGGTCAATATAGAACTGGGATAGTGGAGATTGATATCTATTTATTAGTGCATCACTTTTTGCACTCTGATCGTGAATTATGTCAGCAGAAAAAATGACACTTTTAATATACAACCTCAAAAGTGTTAGCCATGCTTGTTTTGTCATCATTCGAATTCCGATTCGAACCTCCGATGTAGAGTGAGCCTTGGATAATCTCATGTAAAATTCATTTCATTTCATGCACTTCGTGCGTCCAATGCAAAATCGCTTCTTTTGGACGAAGGGAATATGGATGAGAATTTAATGACCTCCAGCGATTTTGAATCATTAATTCTTTTCCCACGGCGCGCACCTCGTTAATCAGCATTAACTGATCATGTGGGGTGTCGTCTCGGCTGACTATTCTCGTAACTCATGACCGTCTACATTTGGAGGCACTTAGTACGATTGCTAAATAACCGACCAACCCAAAATTTTTCCAATAGCCGATCCTGAGAATCGTTTGCAATCAGTGACACTGGAAAAGTCTCGACAAATCGAAAATCACCTTCCGTGGGAGTTGATTGTTGCCTGGTCTGGGCGTAAAATCTTGGTTAAGACTCTCAAAAATGAGAATGGCTAGGCTTTATCACTTAAATAACTTCTGTAGGAGTCGTAAAAAATTCTTAACCATCACTAGTCAAAGTTGAGACGGAAAGCATATTGAATTATATACCAATTTATTTTGTTCACAGACTGTGCTTTCAATGTGGGTACGAGTGAGTACACATTTATCGTAAGAAATCATAAATGAAACGATGCATCTGGAGATTTAAAATAACAAAAAAATGACACATAGCTGCCTGGTTTCTTTTCAAAACTGCTATAGTAACTCAAGGACTGTCAAGAGATTTTCCTAAGTTGGTCCAAATCACCGCTTAAAGATAAAAGCTTCGTGTAGAGACATCCAATGCTTAAGTCGTAGAAAAATAATATAATCTCAATTTTAAAATTTAGAGTATTTGAATATTTTGAATTTTTAACCAATAAAATTGATTCAGTGGCAAAATAACATAAAATCCAAATCACAAAGAGCCACACACGAGTACTTATCAACGGGGTGCTAAATTGTGGAGTAGATTTCCAAAAACCAATTTTTTAAATAATTCCGAAGTTGATTATGTAATCTCAAGTGGAGATTAGCTCGAGATAAGAAGTTGTTTACAAGGTAGAGGCAACTGTATTGATAAAGGAAGAAGATAGGTTAATCCACAAGGAGGACTCCGTTAATGCATTCGTGGAGTATGAAACTATGGATCGCAGTCATAGACAATTGGAAAAAACAAAGAAGCGAAAAATATAAGTTTCAGAAACATCGATTTCGGATGATAAAATTGGAAGCTTGCAAAAGAACAGTAGGGAAAGAAAAAGCAGTTAGAATGGTGACCCAATGGATAGGATCCTCTCTAAACATAATGAAAGGGAAGACGCCACGAAGAAGACCAAGGGACAGATACGCACAGTGAAGTAGAGAGGGATGTCAGACGAGACCCTCGTGTGGGTTGTCGTCAAAACCCTTTATTTCCGCATGATCTCATTAGAATGCCTTTAAATAATGTAGTCCTACAGCAGAACAGCATTGTTTATTCAGCCTTTTGTCTTTTTAATATGTCCTTTCCATCCCTCGTTTCTCTCCGTGGGGGGGCCATCCCACCACCTGCAGCGTTGGGTCACATTCCCTACCTGTGTCTTTGGGGATGAGACAGTTGAACGCCCATGTGGTAGTGGATTTCCACTTTCCTACTTTTCTAATTGCACGTTATTGGATACTGTATACAAAGGTGCCATTATTTGTTAAATGATAGTATATGTATTTGCATGCGTGTAGAATGAAAGGATTTTTGCATGAATTTATATGCCACTTTGAGTTAATGTTTTGCATGTATGTGTTGATTTTGCATGTGGTTGTGTTCCTTTTTACGGGTTGTGACCTAACACCCCCCGACACACGCCCTTGCGGGGTATCATGTAGCTGTAGATGTAGACCCAATGGAGCTAGCTTTCAAAAGGAAAGAGTAGTAGACTGCAGTCAAATTTTGCAATGCAGTTAGCTTTCCAATTGAACTATTGATCACCACATTTTCCTCCATACATACCAGGGCGAAAGTACAAAATCCACAGCTGGGCAGCATTCACGCACGAGGCAGGATTCGAACTCGTGACTTTAAGGTGAGCCCCTCACCCTCCCGATAAGCCGGCTCGGCTCCGCCTGGTTGAATGGGGCCGGAAATTTATGGGATACCGGGCGCCTAGTCAACACGGGATTTCATCTCTTTTGCATAGCCACATGCATAACAGCATAATCAACTGAAAAATATAACGCAAGAAAATGTCAAGGACTTGGAGAGATAGCTTATCTCCTTCCTATTGAATTTTTATCTCCGTGCATCTTGGGCCCTCGTGGCTTCGCGAGATCAGAATCCCCGAGGGCGTTTGTCAACAAAGCGTGGGTTTCTAGTTTGTGGCAGATGTCGTATCCGGCGCCGTTTCATCCAGTGCTAATTACCTGGGCAACCACAACTAATAGAAAATCGAGGGCAAAGTGGGAGAGAAGATTCGCGACCACGTCCAACATTCCAATGCAAATGCAGAATCCATCTCCCGCCGTGCTGTTTGCGCCATTTTAAAGATCTGGCCAGGACATTTTCCCCTGCGTTTCTCCGCAAGAGCAATTAACTAGACGTCCATTTTACGTTGATCACTCACCGATTATATTTAACAAAAATCTGGCAAAGTCAGATCTCGACAGAATTATATAAATTTATTTTTGGGAAAGACCTATCGTTTATTATAAATACTTTTCTAGAATCTCTGAATTAGCTGTCAAGTAAGTTTTATTTGAATATCCTTTTGGGACTCTGGAGACCATTAAGATAAATCAAAAATGTTCTCATTGCCTCTTAATTAAACTGCTAAAAAATAGTTCCTTTGTCGCACCAATATTGCAGGGAGAAGACAATGTTAATTTTATCGACGATATAATTGTTTCTGTTGTCAAAACATGAACATCTGTTGGTTTTCCGAACTAGGGTTGCATTAAATCATTTTTTTTGCCAGTTATTCATAACTAAAAACATTATAAATTACTCTTTTATATGTATATATATATATATATATATATATATATATATATATATATATATATACATATACATATACATACAAATTTTCGGTGGTCGTTACCACCGAAAATTCGAAAAATAGTGAGTCTCTTTTTTGTGTGTTTCTGTGTTTTTGTCTGTGTCCACTAGTGCTAAGTGTTATACATTATTATTCACGTCCGTGAGACTTTCAAAAAGTGTTATATATATATGTATATATATATATATATATATATATATATATATATATATATTGCGTATCAATTGGAATAATTGCCATCAAAACTCTAGATCCAATAGTTATAGCCTCTTATGAGCCATATAGATAGTTTTTCCGAAAAGTGAATAAATATTTTCAATGCGTTGTAGGTTTTTGAAAGTCAATTGTACAAATGAGATAGAATGGGTTCTAATTATTCAGCCAATAACATCAAAACCATATAGCAATTCAACCAATTCAACAAGGCTATCAATTCCATTTCCTGGCGTTCCACTCCACCACAAGCGGCTTCATCGAGTCCATGTACCAAAGCCTTACTCCGTGTCTCAAAACCCGTGCCAGCTGCGGGAATAGTTCAGTCTCCTGGACCTAACCTTTGCAGCACCCGTCCCTCCATCCAATGATGCACTTCTCCCTCCGCCGACCCATCCTTCGACACCTACTTCACGATCTTAACTCCCTCCTCCTTCCCGCCGCTGGGCCGATTCTAAATCACCTCTCTCCTCAACAACACTTTTGCGCTTACAGTAGCCAAGACACAATGTTACCTCTTTGAAATATCACAGACATGCACTCCCAGCTATTCGCTCGCAATTATATCATTTCTATTTCTTCGTGTCATATCTCGGAAATAAATATCCTCTCGTTAATAATATTAACGTCCACAATTTAAACTCCCTTGTTCCACGCGATCCAACGAATATTTTACCTTCTCGATGACATAGTTGTTTGTGTCCTTCATCATCACCAGAAGAACATCGTTATTATTTCTTAGACAACAATCCCAACGCAATTATAAGTAACGGAGAACGTTTCAAGTAAGCGAACAACTCTGCTTGAATTAAAATTTCAATCGACGCAAGTGTTTCGTCTTACGGTACGAGGAGAAGCATTTTAATCCATTTAGTTGGTGTTCTTCCACCGCCCGTTAAATCGAGTGCAATCATATTTATAAATATTGGTAGCATTTGGATAGAAAATATACTAATACACTATTATATATTTTTAAGAAGATGAGAAAAGGTACTTACACATTAAATTGCCCATTGATAAATGATTAAAATTAAAGAAATGTGTTTCCTGTCGTTACCGTAGCAACGGCTTGCGCGGACGCCATTGGTTTTTGGACTTTAGTTGGCACGCCATATCATCAAATATCTGAATTCATTTTTAACTGAGAAAGAAGGGTATGTTAAGCACTCTTTTTTTTAATGGAATACAATACTGAATTCATTCATTCACGAGAAAGGCATTTTCAATTATTTCTACGTGACCAATACACTTATTCTGAAAACCATCATTTCGTTTTACAAATCTCGCTCCACTACGTTCCACGCGATGTAATTCAATCCAACTTCAAGAGAATTACCATTTAGTACGAGCAGCACATTCTAAATAAGGCCTAACCAGCAAGCATTTAAAAGTTCCTTGTAATCTTTCCATTGCATAAACCAGTCCTCTTCTAAAAAATCCTAATTTTTTGTTAGCTTGCCAAATATTCCCTGTACATGTTTCACCGAGGCGAAGTCGTAAGTGAGAGCAACGTTTTAGTATTCAATCAAACCACTTCGGTGTTCCCGTGCAATTGGTGTTCGGGAGGGAATTCCTCTTTTTCCAATAATTAATCACTACGCACTTTTCAGGTCTAACTCTGATTGCAAGTTTCGCAATAGCGTTGCGTAGCATTTGCGTCATCTAATAAAGCTGCTTTAAATTCAGGAATACGAATATCTCTGTAAACCACCACATCTTCGGCAAATTAGCGTATCTTACTAGTACCTACGGAGTGAATGTCCTTAACTTAGAGAATGATAAAATAAAGGTCCGATGACACTTCCCTGGGGAACACCCGAAATGATTTCTACTGCATTAGAGCTGTGTGAGATTTTTTATGTCTCAGAAACACGATTTTGAAGATACATTAAAGGAGTACATTGGAGGCAATTTAAATATGTTTGCAGAGAGTGACGGATGGGATGAAATGGGGAGAAAGGAAACGAATGATAAAGTGCTAGGCTTTGCGAGGGAGGAGAATTTATTTTTGCGAAAAATCCAAAGGAGGCAAGAGAAATGGATTCATGTTGGCTGAACGAGAATGGGGTGGGAAGTGGAATAGGTACTAGCTAACCCGGCAAACTTCGTACCGCCTACCAATCAATGTACAGTTTAGTTATTCCATTTATAAATCAAGAACGGCTGTACCAGTTTAAATCATATTTGACTTTTTATAATAATATAAGGAAAAATCGATAAAACTACAAAAATAAGTATTACAATGGCTTGTCAGAAAGACATTTTCTTTATTCGATCTATATATCCATTTCGCATGTTCATGTTCACGTCCCACTTCTCGATTAAACGCGTCGTTCATTTCACGATCTGGCGCTGGCATTCCTAACTTCACTAATAAACTACCGCACATGAGTTAACACGTCTTCGATCAACAGTAAAGCCTGGTTATGCATCTCCTCATTTACCTCAAAATCGATATTTCTCGAACTCGCACGAATTCGATGTAAAGTGTCTTCCGAAATGTTATCCTTGCATTTGCTCCACAGGTCACGTGGATTGGGTGGGAAGCATATCGGAAGGATGATAGCAAATAATGTGCGTATCTGACCTGGAGATGTAGAAATAGTTGCTTCAGCCATTGTCGTATCCCAATGATTATCGCTTTCAAGTAAATTGAACTCTTGACACGCAGCGCGAAACTTTGGGCACACTATACCATTAATAGTTTGTAGTGATTCGAACGATGTTGGCCCTCGAACATTCACCAGTGTCAACCGCAGATAGAATTATTCATCATTCTTCGGATGAACTGAATACAGGGTTCGTCCGGAAAATAAGTGTACTGATTTTTTCCCGCCGCTCCAGGCGCGCCCAGAACCGCTCTGACGGGCTGCGGTTGGAGGGGGGTATGTTGACAAGCGACGCTGAAAAAGGCAGTCGGCTCTGAGCTGTGGTGTAGTGAGGAGCTCTGTTAACGCGAACCTCCACGCTCGACCCACGTCACGGAACGCGATGCCGAAGTTTTTGGAGCAGCGTTATTCCATCAAATTTGCGGTAAAGCTGGGTAAATCGTCTACCGAAACTGTCGGTATGATTAACCAGGCTTACGGGGAGTCAGCCATGTCCAGAAACATGATCTTTCGGTGGCACAAGATGCTCGTGGAGGGCAGAGAAGAGGTCGACGACGAGTCTTCGAGAGGTTCCCGATGATGCCTTCGCGGGAGCGTTCCAGGAATGGGAACGCCGCTGGAACAAGTGTATCGACTCACAAGGGTCCTATTTTGAGGAATATTAGCTTAAGATATGTAAAAGTGTAATAAATTTTTTTTCCTGAGCTCAGTACACTTATTTTCCGGACGAACCCTGTAAATAAGGCGAAGAGCATCAGTAGGACGCCCATCAGAATGAGCAGGAACCGCGCCACCTTGTTTTCGACTTTGAAATTTCTTCGATGAAGCGATATGATATTTAACGATACGATATTACGATATTTTAATGGTTATGTTGCTATTATTGGCTGAGACGAATCCAAAAAACAAAGATCACGAAAATCGATGATACGGTATTTTACGATACGATATGTTGACGATATTTTAATTGTTTTCTGAGATGAGACTGACCAAAAAACCAACTATAATTCAAATTGTAGATACGATACTTTTACAATATTTAAATAGTTATTCTGCTATTCTGGGCAGAGTTGTATCGAAAAAACCAAACATTATTGAAATCGGTTCGGCCGTTCTCGAGTTACAAATGGTGTAACTAACACGATTTACAACTTTGTTTTGTTTTTGTATATATATGTTGGGCGGAATGGAACGGGTCGTTTGGTAGAGATACAGGTACGCAGAGCATCGTCGTCGTCTTTTAAAGGCTATGTCGATTCTAATCCTGTGTGAATCTGTGTCATTTTAATCATTATAATAATAAAACTAAGATAAATATGTTAACTTGGTTGAACAAAAGATATTAAAATTACTTTGGAAATTGAAGTTATTTAAACGGTTAGGTAGGAAAAAAATTATGCCTGATAATGAAAATTCATAAGACGAGGATTAATAAAATGTGAATCTGGCAAAGTACATTGGTAGCATTGCAACCATAAGATTTATAAATAGAGGTTGGAGTTACGCTCAAAAATGGCACTTCAATATCGACCTCTTGCACTTTAAGGATACCATTGCAGCTGCTTCAAGCGCACACGTCTCCACTGTTACCCTAGGGGTACTGTGCCAACGCGTCTACATCTCAGTTTACGTGGCGTTCTCCCCTTGAAGTCTCCGTGCGGAACCTTACACCCGTTTCGATTCCTTGAGGCCTATGTATACCACGCGTCCGCACTCAGGACCACTACCCTCGGTGTGGCTGAACCCTGAATCAGCCGGATTCTTTGGCACATCAGGCATTGCACCTGAAATACAAAAAGAGGACGTTCTGCAATTAACCTACAATAGCTTAAAGGAAAAAATATATTCTTAATCGCTTAAACTCTCACAAAACGCAAATGTCACTCAAAATCATTTTAGCCTCATATGTTTTGAAGAGGGAGTGATTCAATCGGGGCTATATCATCATTCGTAGGACTTAATGGTTTTGGTATGTCCTTGGTTTCCGCTGATGGTTTCCCATTCATGAAGTTACAATTTGACGGTCTTATTTCTAAAGGAATGCAATTATAACTTGAAATAATAATGATTATTTTTCTTAATTCCGGACATCAGAAGTGTTTATTCAGGCATGCATGCCAATTGAAGTAATGTAAATTTCCAGTGAAAATGTTTCGCCAGGAAGGGGACAATTATTTCTATGAGCGGTGGATATAGGGTTATTTTTGCGTCTGCTTGGATTTATACAATTGAAAGGATGTTTTAATGAAATAATTTTAACATGAAAAATCTTATAGTTTTAATGAAAAGGTATTTATTTGTTACAATTTACTTTTTCATATGTTGTATAAGTTATACGATACTATGTACATATGCAACAGTTCCCAAAATATTGGATTATATGTACCCATGTATAGCAAATAGTATTTTGTGATCATTATTATATTTTTTATGGTAATCTAACGGTTAGGTTTGGCTTTGGTTGCACAACCCTGCGAAATAATTTCCTTGCCTCTCCTAACAAAACACAACCAACATCTTACTCTATCTGATGATTCTTTATTAGTTCCGTAGCATTGAAGAAGCCCCAGTCTGGAGTCCACGCCAGAATGTAAGTATAACGCAAAATACATTTGGATTTGATAAACAAGAAATATGGTAAGCTGTCATCATTTTTGGACGTTTATTTACAATTAATTACAACATTACTGGTTAGATATAAGTGTAACATCATAAAATTCGTGTAAAATAAGTATATATAACAAATGCTATGTCGCTGGAAGAAAACTTCCGGGATACAAGATATGCTCATTCAATTTACTTTTTCATTCACTCTTCTTCTTCTAAATTTCCTCCGTAAGCTTCTCTCTCCACCTTATCCTAAGTAGATACTTCTTCATTTGTTACCCTGATCCATCTCACAGGTTGGCTAAACCTAGAAGACAAGACTATAATATTAGGAATGATCTGATATATATATATATATATATATATATATATATATAGTATTTATTCGCCGTTTGGCGGGATTTCGTGTTTGAATGTGTATATATATATATATATATATATATATATATATATATATATATATATATATATATATATATATATAGGAATATAGCCGCCACTGCCTTTCCCATATTAACTTAGCGGGAACAAAGACATACGAACGCACCCTTTCGTTGCTCATTGTGTACTTACATTGTGTCACCTGTATCCTGCCGTCTATCCCCCACCTGTAATACTCACCCGTGGCGACACTTTTACTTTGCCTCCAGGCCTATTTTCTCCTTGGTTCGGTGGTAGTATTTAGGAGTAAGGGGAGGCGACCGACAGCTGAGGTCATTTAAGCCATTAGGGATGGACAGGAAAGGATGAAGGGTGGGAAGAAACCCGGCGTCGGTATTAGCCTACTCTTAACAAAGGCGTCGAGGGGTCCGCAGTTTAACGTCCCATCCGACGGACGGCGTACTCACTCAAAGTGCCCTCCACAAAGCACCTCAAGTAGGGATCGAGGTACCACTGAAAATTATTCAACACCGCCGGGATTTGAACCTGAGCTCTCTAGGTGGGAAGCCAGTACGATAGCCACCGCACCAATTCTACCCAATCGTGTGGGGAACCCCTTAACCGTTCTAATGTTCACTACTCGCCTGGGGCCTCCAGGTGTTCAGCGGTTTGAAAATTCGAGCACTGTAGGGCTTTTTTGGATAGAATTGTAGTTTTCAGCGGGTTGGTCAAGTGGTGCATCTCTGAAATCTCCTTTGACAAATAATTTACCTTTAAGTGAAGTGATAGTCAGTGCTAGAGATGCCGTATTGTTGATACAATAAGTCACTTCACCTTAATCAGATATAAACGGACGGAATATTTTACATGGTATTCGATAGTATTGAGAAAATGACCCACGTTAGAGATTCAAGCGATCTTAATGTCAAGAAAACATTACCTGCATTAGTAGATAACTTTTAAAGTTAAAAAAAATGGAGTCGCTGAATTCCGTCATCTTGTCGCCGCTGAATACATCACCCTGGCCATAAGACCACCCTGCACAGGAGCAGATATAATTATTGTAACTGAAATATGGTTATCAACTGATATCACCGGCAGGGAATTTTCCCCCAAAATCCTTTTCCGTTCACAGAAATGACAGAGGAAGTAGAATCGGGGGGTTGTGTCCTTATTACCGTTAATACCTTTTGTGTAAGCAGGGTTCGAGGTAATATAGATGACGGTTTGGGAAGTGTTTCGAGTATAATTAAAAGCCTAGAATCCAGAAGAATTAGTGTAAGCACAAGGCCGCCGGACAAAAAGGTTAATTAAATACAAGAACTAGACGAACAAATGAAATGTTTCTCGTCCCAAAACAACAATGGAAACATTATAATTCAAAAATATTAGAGCATCTAGGCTGGGAATCACTCACGGAGCGAAGGTAGGCGAGACCATGTCCGTAAATTTAGAGAGATTAAGCGTAGAAGAGATAAATTTAAGGTGCAATTAATTCCACGAACGATAAGGGATCCAAATAACACCGTCCGACCGTGGTAGGGGTAAAAATGTTCGGTTCAAAACTAGTCAAGTTGGGTAATGCACCCCACACCCTAGCGTTGGCTTGCAGGGATCTCACCTAACTCCACGAAAGCGCGGAGTGCGGCCATCGCCATCTTAGAATGCATGACATCCAGGATACCAACCGCCTCCATCAGAGAGAGGATCAACGGAAGTTCTTCAAGCAAATAATACTGGACCAAAAATTAAAAAAAAACACAATGAACAATCAGTCATAAAATACAATCCGTCATTCATGAAAACAAATTTTCTTTCAAAATTCAAATATGAATTGGATTTGAAAATTTCATTGAATTCCATTCCTCCACCATGAAATTCCATTGAATTGCGTGAAAACTTTACGCATAAGTAAAATATTCTAAGTGTCATGACTTAAGAATCATTCTGCGATAGTAGAATGCTAAAATTTAAGTCGCTGATTTCACTAATTATGAAGGAATTTATAAACATTTAATAGCACAAAATGTGCTAATGAATGCTACAATTTCCATAAAATTGTCACCATTTATCATTTAAGCATCAAGGTGATTCGTCAACTGTGGCATCCGCGTTAATTGCCCATTCGCGTATTTTATAACCAAGGCCACTTAAAATTCTCCGAAGAGGGATGACAGCGAGAAACCAGTTCATCAGAATGTTGGACGATGACCAATAGTGACCAGGTGTACGTAGACGACTACTGGCACAGCTTGGAAGAGCTCTTATATAAGTGACCAGCTGTATACGTATATGCGCCAATTGTGAATAAATACGGTTCTAAAATATAGTTGGCTGCACCTTTTCAAAGTCAATTATAGACGAAGACTAAATTTTACTTTGGACACTGACCGTTGGAGTCCTCTTTGAACAAATCACCTGCGATTTCTCCCATAGATTCTATGGATTCAAAAACAAAAAATAATGAACTGCTCTTTTCAGTTCTCAAGGTGAGATGATAACATGCATTATAAATATAATGCTGTAAAATGAGTTCATTCGTCAGTTTTGTTACAAATACTGAACGAAACTCCCAAATATTTCCTCGGCAGGGGTAAATTGGAAAGGGTCAATTCCCAGGAGGTGAATTCTCTTCTTAAATGCGTATCTGCTAGCTATGATTCCCGGATTTTTTGTGATAAGATTGATAGTTTAATTATTTTCCCTCATAATATTATCCTGTGGATTTTTAAAATTACATCAAAAGTTTTCCTCACCCATAAATTCCCTTTTATTGAATTTCTATGACGGTTATTTTGTATATGTCGCTCATTTTTGGCCGCAGACCAATCGGTCAAGAAGCTGAAATCCGGGGTGAGAGACCCAATTTTTTATATAACCAGTAATGTTCTCTGAAATCTAAAAATTGATGGTACAAAATTTTATTCATTTCGGAGAAAAATTTTCGTATTTTTGAAGAAGAACAACACAAATATTTTCAGCTCTACGTATCTAAATATAGTTTGCGTTCGCATTACGCTCAAAAGGCTATCCCTATTGTCCTATCTATTGGCAAAGTGGCAGGTGGGCAAGCTAGGATCGGGGGAACATGCGTAAAAAAAAGCCAGAAGTTGAAATGAATCTGATGTGATCCAGAACCTTAACCGCGAACAGCCTGAAGACATATGTCAAGTGTTTTCCCTGCGCTCTTTGGTGGGGTACCTGTCTCCTTTCCCACAGCCGCGACCCAATTTTACTTGAATCACTTAGCTTTCATTAATTTCACCCATTTTCGCCAAAGGACGGCCAAGGTGTCTGCCAAGAATTGTGACATTACTTCAAAATTACAGCGAAATATCAGCCCAGGTCTTTGACGCAAAGATGCTCACCGTTTAAATATTCAAACGCTCGTCTTTCCTTATTTCATTGACCTATCATCTTCATTGTGGTTGAGTCGGTAATTCCACTTGGTATAATGATTCAATCGGCTGTGGTTCTTCAAACATCGCACTTTGCGCAAATATTACTGTTACCGATTCCTCATTTTGCATTTTTTACATTGAGTATTTGAGCATTTCCTTAGAGTTTTTATGCCTCTAATAGTCTGATGACTTGCCATCCTTATTCACATGCGTCCTAAAAAATAGTGTCAGGTTAATCGGAAAGGTTTGGGCGAAAGGTGTCGAGCTCTTTAGTTAAAAAAATATGATCAAAGGTAGGGTCACATCATTCCACAAACTTCTATTTACACTTATGTTTTGGAAAATAACGCGTTTAGAATTAAAAAAGGGAGCAATTACTTAATCGTTCCGTTCGGCTAAAAGTAAGTATTGATCTTCGAATAATGGAAATATTAGGATTGAGAGTTGATCCAGATCACATCATTAAGGTAGGTTCAATGAATTATTGATTTTACGTAAGTAATGAGGATTCACTTTCATCGCGTATTCCACTGTGTTAAGTGAAAGGTAGGTGCCTTTGAAGGCATATAAAACTGCTAACGCCAGGCTGATCTAAGACCATGACGTAGTTTTTTCTACGCTCATCGATTCCCAACTTTTTCTCGTGCGAGGCCTAAAGTGATGAATAAATATCGGTCCTGTGGCTCACTAAATGGTACTTAATATGATGGAGTGCGATAACAATATGGACGAATTCTAATTGTTCAGGAGTCTACAGATTATATTTCTAAAAACGAAAATGGATTCGGATAATTTTAAACTGAAATGATAACATGACTACATTATTAAGATTAAGTAATGTGCAGTTATTTAAAACAATTGTAATTGGCCACCTGCGTGACGCTTCACTTGATATTAAGTGCATTGAATTCTACATTCAATTTATTAAACAAGTCAATTGGTCACATGCCTTACACAAAGCTTTAACAAATATAAGTAAAATAAATCAAATTCATTTTAACAAAATGTTTAGATGTCGAAAATGAGCTTAATTAATAATATAATATAAAAAATTACCACAGATTATGCCAAAATTAAAATGTATAAATTGCCTTCTTAATATTTCTAAATCTATGCAAACTTATTAAACTCTAAATATAGTTAAGTATAAATAAAGGTCAGTGAAATAAATAAACATATACTATACTATGAGCATCTGGGAATAAATTTGACTAATACTGATCATATTTTGTAACAGATTATTTTGTTCAATACGAAATTATTACTCCAAACTGTGGGAATAGCTGGATATATTAACTCAACCTATCAAACATTACCAATGATAGAAGAGTATAGTAAACTAATTATAATAATATATTAGGTGAATAACCTATCGTAGCACTTTTCCACTTGTGTGTGTGTTATCAAGTGGAAAAGTGCTTCGATCAGTTAATCATTATGTTCGACTTCCACCACTTCACGCCTGAAGCTATTCAATTTGAATATATTAGGTGACGGCTTTACATGAGTAAATAATTTATATTAAAATATAGTTTCCAAAAATTTAAATTTCATGAAGCTTGAATCTAAGAAACAGGCTTTGACATGGCAGGAAATTCTCACATCGATAGTCGGGCAGTTAAGGGGGAGTTGGAACTTCGGTAACTAATTTGAAATGTACTTCCTCTTCGAGTGAGTCCGGAGGCGTGAGTGAGTCGAGACGGATTTCAGGCAAAAAGATCCAATCCCATCTGGTTTTGACATGGATCATGGGTTGCACTAACCATTGGCAAGTACAATCAAGGGACAATTGTTTTTCATTTGTAACACACGTTAAGGAAATTAGAGTCCACATTAGTTTGATTGGTTTGAATTTCACCAGATTACATAGAACCCATCATAGATAAGGAAAAAAATCCCCAACGCTGTCGGATTCATGACTTCAGAGCAGTCGAATCTCGAAATCGTCTGATGATGCATGTTAAACTCCTCGGACACGGATACACCCCAGAGCTGCGACAGAGTTTTCAGATCAGCTCATTGCGGCAGAGGGTGGTTCTTCACCGAAATTCTTGTGAGTGATATAAATGAAGCTTTTCGATTTTTTTAGAATAAGAGCATTGGAATGAAATGCATGTATTTCACTGATTTTCAATAAACTACGCGTTCCTTTTGGCAAGCTCTTTTTTTTCCTCCATCTTACCACATGTACATTATATCAAATTATTAGTGACTAGTTTTGGAATTGAAGTTTCGATGAAAAAGAGAAAATGATGAATAATTCGACAGTGTCCGTGAAATGGCGAATGAAATGCAGAGTGTCTATTTGTGAGAATCGTTTGCCCTCTTGAGCACTTCGCGTGCAGAGAGACTGCTTCCTTTTAGTCAACTTTTTCTAAGTGGTCGGTGACGTAATGAAGTAATGGCTATGAGCTATACTTATCGCTGAGAAAAAAACAATTCTCTCTCAGAGACAGACCTTGGATTGTTTTTCTCGTACCTATTATTCTTGACGGCGGACAGCACTGCTGGACCACAAGGTCATGTTCAAAGGATTGCTCACGCTATCAGATACCGGCGAGAAAGCCTTTTTTAATTGAACGCGCTGCCATTCCGTCCTACTTAGAATAGGTGACAATTAAATCATTCCTCCCACCACGAGTTCAAATGAAAACGGTCAAACTCTAAAAGTTTATCCCTTGTCAGTAATTTCACAATAAGCACTATCAACTATCAGTTATGATTTCTTCTTATACTATCCGTAGATTTTTTCTAAAAATTTTCATACATTCATTTACTCAATATTTTAATTCGTTCCCTCCGGTCAGTAGCTGAACAATCTATCCACTAGGTCATCACACTATAAATATATCTCTCCCACTATCACACTATGCATACTCTATCTATATCCATTTACATATTTATTGCATATACATTCATTCATTGCCGACTCGTTGAATAAAGTTTTTTTTTCCAAAATGTAGAAACGTGGGATAAATACACATTCGCTCACATACTCACGGACCCACTCAAGGAGACCAATGAAAACTGAAATATATACCGAACTTCATCAAGGAAAACTTGGGAGGGTCGACATTTTGTGAATACAATTAACTCTCTCTTCCACTCGAAGGGTCAGGTTTAAATCCCAGTGACTGATTGGCCAATTACGATTAGTATCCATTCAGCTATCGTTTGGAGATGGCTTCAAGTTCGGAACGCCCTCCAATTGAAAAGCGCACTTGGAGTTCACTGTAGACTGCCCGGCGTCTTTCGTAGGGATTAATGTTTCTGTCGAATGAAGGAAGCTCTTTCTAAACCTCCTCTTGTCCATTCACTCGAATTAGCCACCGATCCTGCCGATGGCCGGCCGGCCAGTTCCGGCCGAGGACCCCTCACCATAAACTGTTGACATCACCTCCAATCGAATGCAATTCACTCCCAACGGGTCGCATTAAATGCCAAAAGCCAGTTTCGCCAGAGACAATCAACGCTTGATCGGAGATAATTTCTTGATTTGACGGACGATTTATTAGATTACGTTTCACCGACGTGAATCAGCGTTGATCGAAGATCAAATCGCTGGTGAAGTTGACTGTGGGTATTGGGAAATTCAATCGGGAACCAATTTATCCTCGGACGAAGAAAATGAAGTAACACTTAATTAGATTAGTGTTAAGAATCGCAGAGGCCCCGTTCGAGTGTCTATAATTGACGCACAGGACGAAAATGAATTGAAACTACATAGTCTAATGTTGACTTCCTAGCAGAAAGAAATAAAAAGATCCCGCTCTCTGCAATCAGTCACGCATTAGAAATCCTTTAATATGCCTCTAACGGTGTTAAATTCGATGGACTGCTCCCTGCGATACATTTCAAATTTTTGCGGTACTTCAATATTAGGAGTAACGAATCTCGCAACTTATCTTAAATCTTAGCCTTACCGTTCAGCAGTCAGCTGCAACGAAGGTTATACGAGAGCGGTAAAACATACCATCGCTTTCGTCTCAATTTGTGTGAAATGAAATAGTGACAGTTTCAAGGTTGATGGTACTTTTACTGTTAATATTAATTTCACACATAAAAAAAGGAAGAATAAAGACTATACAGCAGAAAAATCTATGACAGTCTGATGGGCATAGTAGAAGAAAGTCGGGAATATATTAAAAAAGGGATACTGAAATCCGCGCGCGAAAATATAGCAGCAATAAATGAAAAAATGACAAGAAAACCAAGGAATACGGATTCAATGATTAAGAAGATATACAAGGAAAGGAAATGTAAAAATTTGAAGGCAGAATTATCTATTAAAAAGGACAAAGTGATAGATCATAGGTTACGTCAGGAAACTAATAGGGGAAAGACGAGAGGTGGAAGACGAAAATCGATAATGTTACACAGAAAAGGGAAATGGGTAAACTATACAGAAAGGTGAAAGCAATATCAGGAAATAAGAAGGGAAAAAAATGGACACACTATCAAAGATTTGATAAAAAACCTTACTTGTTAAACGAGCAATGAAAAATCCAAGACACTTAAGAGATAAGAGAGGTAAGATTAAACAGCGGAGCCACAAGAATCTTTACGGCATTTGGCCAACAAGCTTAGACAAAAAAGAAAATATGACCTTAATGAGGATAACTTAGGTCAACTCATCTTTAATGGTGAGATAGAAGGGTTTTAAGAGAATTTAAAAAAAATAAGGCGGTTGAGATAAATAATATTCCCATAAAACTACTTAAAGATTTGGGGAACCTTGAGAGAGTTTTTATGAACTAATTCATAGTATTTATGAGATAGATATTTCGTCAGATCAGTGATGGTTCCATACCGAAAAAGGGAAAGGCAGTCATACGCGAAGGACTATAGAACAATATATTTGATTTCCCCCCGAATTAAGGGGTACACAGGCTAATCAATAAGAGGAATTAGAGGAGGAAAAGAGATTACTCAGATAATCATTTTGGGTTCAGAAAGGGGAGGGGCACGCTAGCTAAGGCCACTTACTAAAAAGCAATAATGAGGTCACAAATAGAAAGGACCAAAGGAAAAATTTGTCTGTTTTGTAGATTTCGAGAAGGTATTCGATAGGGTAAATTGGGTAGAATTAATGCAGCAAATAGGGGTTGAATAGGAGGATAAGAGATTTATTCGCATTCTGTGCATGTAATGGATGGGCATTGTCAGGAAAAGAGGTGATTTTTTTAATGGATATGAGAAGGAAATGGTAGGAGGGGCAAGGGAAGAGTCAGAGATTAGAATAAAAGTCGGTGGGGAGTTTATAAAATCAGCTTTGTGAATGATCAAATTTCAGTTAGCCAGTCAACCAATGGGCTACAAGCATTGCTGAGGGCACTGGAAAATCAAGGCAAATGCTGAGAGATGAGAATTAATATAAAAATAGCAAAGGTTACTAGGTTTTCGTGCATGAGGAAGTCCAAGGTTACGGAGCCAAAAACTAGAGGGGGAACTGGAACGTTTTGGACCGAGGTGGTCACAGTATTTGGGACGCAAGAGGAAGAATTGCGTTTGGCAAAGAAGCTTTCAGAAGGAGGAGGGGAATTTAGCATGAAATTTAACCAATGAAATTAAGTAAGCATTAGTGAGAACTTTAGTTAGTCGAGTGGTTTTGAACGGGTCGGAAACATGGTCTTTGGAGCAAGTTTGGAGGCTCTTGAAAAGTTAGCGTGGAGAAGGGTGCAAACAGTGAAATGCGCGGAAAGGAAAACGATCGAGGAAGCAGTGGAGGAAAGAGGATTGTTGGAGGATGTCGAAAGGAAGTAGGGAAGATGGATGTAGAGGATTTGAATTGGAGATGGAATGTTGTAGGCTGTGATAGAAGGAAGAACGTTAGGCAAGATATATATATATATTAAAACCATGACGTGGTGGAAGGGCTTGTGCGTTCCGATGACCTCTAGAGCTGTGCTGGCGGGAGTAATAATAATTGCTCCTGGTAGGGTCACCCATGCCAGATAGGTCGAAGGTTAGGAGCCAGACGAAAGGTAGTCCACGCAGCGTCTGTTCCTCAGTGAGGCGGCAGCAATGGCGTCTGACCCCAGTGGGGCGGCCAGCAAGTGATGGCGTCACGTTAAAAACACTATTGAGGAAGGCAACGGGAAACCACCTCAATTATCATTCCCAAGATTTAAATGATGGACAATACAGAGATTTTGAGTCCTGGCAACTACGAGGCTCGGTCCAATCGGCCGTGTGTCGTGCCCGGCAGCGGGGGAGGTGAGGCTTCCGCGGTCGTCATCCCACGAAACCCTTGCTAGAGAAAACCGGCAGCAGCAGGACAGAAGACGCAGAAGAAGGAGACCACATTAATTATAATAAGAACGTGGAATGTTAGGACAATGATGAGGAAAGGGAAATTGGAGAATGTTAAGCGAGAGATGGAAAGGGGAAAAATAGATATCTTAGGCCTATGCGAGGTGAGATGGAAGGATAGCGGGGATTACTGGAGTGATAATTATAGAATAATATACAGCGGCGGGGACGAGAGCCAACGAGGGGTTGCCATAGTATTAAATGAAGAGGTAGGAAGAAGCGTAGTCAACATAGAGCAGGTAACGGATAGATTATTACTAGTAGAGATAAAAGCAGAACGTACGCACTTGGTTAGTATTCAGGTATGCATGCCACCGAGCAACCACAAGGAAGAAGAGGTTGATAGGATATACGATCAGTTAGAGGACATAATAGCGTTTGTTCCAGCAGGGAAACATTTGATAGTGATGGGGGATTGGAATGCGACGGTAGGCGAATGAAGAGATGGCTATAAGGCGGGGGACTACGGTTTAGGCTCGAGGAATGACCGCGGGGAGAAAGCAGTTGTGTTCTGCGGGAGACAGGGGTTAGTCATTACCAACACTTGATTTAGACACCACAAAAGACGCACGTATACATGGAAAATTCCAGGTGACTCAGAGAGGTATCAGCTAGATTATATCCTGGTTAGACACAGGTTTAGGAAAGGTGTGATAAATTTGCACAGCTTCCCGGGAGCGGATGCGAACCTTGACCACAATTTAGTTGTTATGAAATGTAGTGTCCTTTTCAAAAAGATAAGGCAGGGGCGGCTGGTTAGAAAATGGAATGTAGAAGCATTAAATGGCTTGAAAAGGAAGGAGTACCAAAAGGCGGTAGAAGAAATCATGGAGGATGGTAAAGAGCTAAGTACTATCGAAGAAAAATGAGAAAGGATCAAGAAGGGGTTATCGAAAGCCGCAAAAGACACTATTTGAACCGTTAGCGCTAAAAGGACCTCGAAACCATGGATCACGGATGAGATGATTACAAAGATGGATGAGCGGAGAAAATGGAAGAATGTAAATACAGAGTTAGGCGAAATAAAGTACAAAGAATTAAACAATAAATTGAGGCGGGCAACAAATAAAGCAAAAGAAGCATGGTGGAAGACGCAGTGCTAGGATATGGAAAGTTTGCAGAGGAAGGGTGAAATTGGTGCGCTGTACAGCAAAGTTAAATCTTTATCGGGAAATAAGAAAGGAAGATATAGTATATGCTAACAGTTAGAGATAAGGTGGGTAAGATAATAGTTGACACAGGAAAAATCCAAGAGATATGGAAGGAATATATAGAAGAACTGTATGGTAAAGATCTTCGACCAACGAAGTTAGACAAGGAAAAGGAACAGGATGTAGAGGAAGATAGCTTAGGTCCAGGCATACTCGACGATGAAATAGAAAGGGCATTAAGGGAGATGAAACTAAATAAGGCCGTTGGGGTGGATAACATTCCCGCGAACTATTGAAATGTGTAGGAAAATGTGGGAGGAAGAGGCTATATGGGCTGATTCGTAGTATTTATGATGAAGGAATCTGGCCGGAAGACTTTGTGAGATCAGTTTTAGTTCCTATTCCGAAAAATGTAAAGGCCACGTCATGCGAGCAGTCAGCTAAAGTTGTTCTCAGGATCATAAACAAAAGGATAGAGAGTAAGGCAAATGATTAGTCAAGGGAAGGTCAGTTTGGGTTTAGGAAGGGGAGAGGTACGCGTGATGCCATTGCAGTAATGAGATTATTAATCGAGAGGAATATAGAACACAACCAGGAGGTATTTGCCTGTTTCGTAGATTTCGAAAAAGCGTTTGATAGAGTGAAATAGGAAAAACTAATGAGTATATTGCAGAATATAGGAATAGATTGGAGGGAAAGGAGGCTAATCCGCAACCTGTACATGTCTCAGACTACTCAGGTGCGGGTGGGGAACGGGGAGTCCGGATGGATGGTGTTAGGAAGAGGTGAAAGGAAGGGTTGCCCATTATCACCGTTGCTGTTCAACCTGTATCCAGAGGAAATGATCAAAGAGGCATGGGAAGAACTCGAGGTAGGAATGAAGGTGGGCGGGGAATTCGTAACATCAGGTAGGTTTGCTAATGACCAAGCTTAATTTGTAAGTCAGCCAAGCATTGCTGAGTGAATTGGAAATTCAGTGCGACAGGTATGGGATGAGAATCAATATTAATAAAACAAAGGCTATGCGATTTTCTAGAAGGAAAAAGTCTAAGCAAAACATTAAAATAGGAGGGCAAAAACTAGAGCAGTTTATGTATCTCGGTAGTGTTTTGGACCGAAGTAGTAGGGACGTAAGGAAAAGAATTGCGCTAGGCAAAGATGCTTTCACCAGGAGGAGGGAGCTGATGACAGGGACGTTGAGTAAGGATGTTAAGAAAAGACTCGTAAAAACTTAGATATGGAGCGTAGCTATGTACGGCGCGGAAACGTGGTCATTGAAGCAGGAGGATAGACGTAGACTGGAGGCTTTTGAAATGTGGTTGTGGAGAAGAATGGGGAAGGTGAAATGGACAGAGAAGAAAACAAATGAGGAAGTACTTGGTATGGTGGGCGAAGAGAGGGGTTTTTTGGGAGAAATCCTATGGAGGCAGGAAAAGTGGATGAAGGGGGTGTTGACCGGCAGTGGGATGTTGAAGACTGTAATAGAGGGGAGAATGTTGGGCAAACGAGGAAAGGGAAGGAACAGGATAGGGATGTTGGACGGGATGAAGGGAGGAAGAAAGTAATCAGAGATGAAGAGGGACCTGATTTAGATGTTTTGCTAGGAGTCACAAAATATTTATTTATGATCTGTGACCATCCAAAAACCTACCTTGACCGGCTAATAATAAGAATAATATATATGTAGAAAAACGAAAATAATTACTGACGAAATGAAGGGAGGTAGAAAGTATGTGGAATTGAAGAATTGTTTCATGGACTTTGGGGTGGTCGGGTGCCTTGTAATTCGAAGCTAGAAAATGTAATGATGATCAGTCGATCCAACCAAAATATATCCTTAGTGGCAAAAACTTCCTATAATATTGAAAATAATAGGATCACTGAGAATTATTTATAAATAGGGACCATTGCAGCACGATATATATCACTCGCATACATACTCGTCAGGTATTTGTACTTTTTGCACTGTTTACACAAGTCTCAATGGCTTTGATTTACTCTGATATTGTTTTTGCTGAAGTTTTTCATTTAGAGTGTGAACGCTTCGTCTAATCCACCTGGAAGCCATGCGTTCGGGGTCGCCGTCACACTCCTCTCGACTCCCGAACCCGCGCCTTACCCCAGCTCCCCTCTCGTGCATAATGTCCGCACTAACCGCGTAACTCGTCGCCCGTGGAGTATGCATTGCCTGGTTTTATTTCACATATCCCCTGTTTCCTCAGTTTCTCCCCCGCCAACCAACACTTGCTTACCACTTTAGGATAATTCTTTAAGCCACAGCTCACTTACAACCATTGGGTCTGATTGGAGGGGGGATTATAGCACAGTGGGCTGGAATGTACAACGTAGTGCATTTGCGATTCGTGCGGGAATGCAAAAACGACACCATTCACTTGTTTAACGCCATTTGCTCTCTTAGAATATACCAATCCACCAGCGATAGGCTATCAGTCGATGAAAGCTATCGTGAATGAAAATGGACGTGATCGAGGTAGAGATAATGGACTGATTCATATCCAAATTTAATATTCAATAAGATTTATCTTAACTACACTTTGCACCATCAAGATTTCTCATGTATTCATTTTCGTTCTCTATAGCCCATCTCTTGAAATGAGATACTATCAGATATATTCGTCATGATTGCAAAAAATAATTAAAATCCAAAAGGTTAACATGCTTGAGATATACCAGAAAAAAACTCCAAGTAGTAATCTTGCCCCGTTCAGTAAACAAGCTATGACTTGGAATACCTAAATATTTATTCGGTTCATTCTATGTAACCCAGAACTTTCGCATCAACATTGTTATCGATAAGCTAGCTATAGCTAGGGTTACATTACTACAATTTTATCAGAAAACGATCTTGGAGGAATTTTAATTCGGGGTAATATTTACCAATGATTAAAATCATAATTCTACATTTTAGTAGCTATACCCAAAACCACAAAAGTAATACATATGTTGCAATTACATTTTACACTTTTTCAATGCCATCTAAATTTTTATCTATTGATTGATGATAATGTTTATCATCTACGGATATTTAAATGGCATGGGGAAATGAATAGCATGGCGTTAGGTAGTTGCTTCGAGAGCCGAGGAGAAAAAGTAACACATACTCACTTCCTAGCCTTCTAACGACTAAGTATGGTAGGTCAACTCAACTTTCGCCTTTTATACAGTAACATAAACTACAACGAAAGAATGGAATTTTTTTTCGCTGCTTGGTTACTATGAGATCCCTCTCATTTTAAATTTCCCTATTTTTTAGTGATCGAGAGTTCCGGCAATTTATTAGGCTGTTACAAGTGTTTTAATTTGAAGAGAGCTCTGCGATCGATGAATATTACCCGTAATCGGTGAAAGTTTGCATAAATCATTTTTTTCAGATACGTAGTCAGGTGATGCGTTTGGTTTAAACATTTCTGAAAAATATATTTATGGCATACAATAGAGTCGCATGATTGCAAGTGTGTGGATAGATTGTAGAAAAGAAAAGGCATAAAAAGAGAACGTTATTGGAATAGAGAAGCGAACCTACGGCGTATCATTAGACAACTATTTTCTTCCGCAATTTATTGCACGTGATTCAAGTTTTTCTAAAATATTAAGTCTTTTGTCCCTATTTTGGTTGTGTGGAATCTCAGGATTAAATTTAAATAGCGGAATGATTTTAGTAGATGTTTATCTAGAAGTGAAGTTTCATCAAAAGTCATCCAGCATCTTTCATGTCCTTCCATTCTAGTCTTGAAACTTCTTGCGATCTGGCCTACGTATGTAGCACATGTCACGGGAATCACACTTCACTTTGTAAATGCCGGAATGGAGGAGAGGTTCTAGTTTGTCTTTGTCGCGGAAAATGATTTTTCCCAGTGTATAAAGATTGTGAAATGATATATTCAACTTTCTTTTCCTTCATTTTTGGGCGAAATTATTGGAAAGATCACCTGAAAACAATAAACGACACAACTTTTTGGGTTTTTCTTGTGTGGGAGTAAGATTGCATAATCGGGAAATAGCTTTAAATTTATTTAGGAGATTGGCAACAATTTTTACATTAGTATTTTTTCAATCGACACAGCGAATCAATTTTTTCATGCTCAGAAGAATGTTTATGTACGATGTTATTGGGTGCCATACATTGAGGGTCAATAATCATTGCAGATGAGACGGAGGATTTTCTCAATTTTCGAAAAGAACAATATTGATTATACAAACTTTTTAAACAATTTTACCGATCATCCTAATAACTTTCAGCGTTTCTTATCTCCTGACCTTTTCTTCATCCCCACACATATTCCTCTATCCTTCAAATTATCATTTCCACCCTTCATCCTTCCGCCGTGCTTTCTAGTAGTAGTAGTTTTTTTAGGAGGCGATCGACAGCTGAGGTCAGTTGCACCATTAAGGATGTACAGGAAAGGATGAAGGGTGGAGAGAAACCCGGTGCCAGCATTAGCCTACTCCTTACGAAAGGCGCCTAGGGGTCCGCAATTTAACGTCCCATCCGACGGACGGCGTACTCACTCAAAGTGTTCTCCAAAAAGCATCTCAAGTAGGGATCAGGATAACACTGAAAAATATTTATTATGTCCAGGATTTGAACCCGGGCCATCTCGGTGAGAAGCCTGAACGTTAGCCACCGCACCACCCCTATCCCCGCCGTGCTTATATATCATATCTTTCAACCCGGGCCATCTCGGTGAGAAGCCTGAACGTTAGCCACCGCACCACCCCTATCCCCGCCGTGCTTATATATCATATCTTTCAGCAATCAAGCCCTCCAAGTTTCTTTATAACTCCAGTACTTTTTTCATATGCTAATTAATCTTATTAGTGCTATTCTCGTTTATCCCATTCAGCGGGTACCTCCTAATTACTTATTTGCTCCCTCCACCCAAACAATTCTCAAAGACTTGTATCGTTTTCTTGTCTTCGGTAAAGAGGGTCCATGTTTCATAGCCGTATAAAACCCACTCCGGATGAAACACTTTATATAACTTTTCTCAGGCCGATGTCGAAGTTAGCAGTTCATTCTTTTCTCTTTTTCGTAAGTGCTTCCTTATTTCTTCCTGCCTTTAATCGCGCTTATGCTAGCGGGCATTTAATGCGTGAACTTCAAATTTGTAAAATCGAGGGGGAACATTCAAAGACCAATTGTATGCAAAGATATTAAAATTTTAAAAAATGTTAAATTTTGATTTAATTAAAAGAAATGTTATTATACATTTTAATGCACACTATTACTATGAAATTGCAAAGCGCTGTTTGGATAACGCAGGACCAAGAGGAATGGTTTGACTTAAATAAAAAATTATTATAAATGTCTACATTAAAAAGGCTAAATAGTTTTCTAAAAAACTGTAAAATAATTAACTCAATTATTAAGTGCTAAAATTAAATGCGTGTTATAGTGTAGATTATATAAGAAGAGTGTAAAAGCATTTCAAAGATCGTGTATGCAACAATTAATAAAATCAGGAAAGGATTTTATTAAAGTTTATAAAAATGAACTGTTAGCGAATCAATTACAAAAATATAAGAAAATTAAATATTCATAGCAAATGTTAGAGTGCTCTCAGTTCATTCTTCGAACAGCATTTATCAACACCCCATGAAAAGTACCCAAACAGTGTGATAGTTGATAATATCTCCTTACTATTTTCACTCTTTTCTGCAAGAAGGAAATTTCCGTGATATAATAGCACTCAAACTTTGATCCAGCGTGTTTCCAATGCGCTATGACGCCTTGCATCCCTCGGCTTATCGTGCAAACTTATGTCCAAGGTTTGGTAAGTGAGAACTGAAGAGATTTAGATAATTAATTGTTTCGTTCAAGCTGTTGCTAAGGGGGAAATCGCAGCCTTACTCGCGAGCAAGTGATTTAGTGCTAGGAGTCGCAAGAGAAGGAAGGAATAGCAATTAAGTGAGAACAATTAATTATAAATGCCGGGCTTGCTCGTGATAATTGATGAATAGTGTACTTCAGGTATTATATGGTGGAATTGGAACGCATTAATGAACAAATTGTTGCCCTAATAGTAGTTAAAATTTTTCCTAATTAATGACCACATTTCGATGTACTTAATTGTCGTCCGGTCTGATCTGAACACCAAACTCATGATCAATGGTGTACGAATGCCTTCAGATTTTCAATCATCATCCGAAGATAACGTTGGGCATACATTGAAATCTGGTCGGTAATAAAGAAATGTAACTAGTGGAAACGTGCTGCCATTTTGGCACTAATCTCGTAATTTAATCACTGATTTTTTATATTTCTAAACATAATCCATTCTCCTCCAACTCTTGATTATTTAATCATCATATGGGCTGGACAAATTATTGTTATTTTACCCCTCACGTGAGACATAGTGGACAAAGCGTTTGGCTTCTAGCCAGAGGGCCCGGTTTTGGTTCCTGGTGTCCCCAAACAACGAACATTGGAGCCATTAGATTTTTGGCGTGAAAGTTCTTTCTGAGGAAACCGCAAGCGTCACAAGTAAAGGTGATTACGCCGTTGATGTGTGAATTTCACCCGCAGTTGGGCTTTCTTCGAGATGAGCTCTACCCTCATCGATTAAAGAGCCTCTTGGGTTCAATGATATCAGTCTCTACCTTGCGAAATCGCAACTTGAAGAATGAAGGAAAAAACTTTGTAGATTTCACCAAACTTTATTGCGATAAGACTGGTTACATCACGTATAGGACATCTTCATGTGACACCTTTCGGGTTGATTACTGTGGCTTTCCTTCTTTAATCTACTTCTTAATTAGTTTCGTATGCAATAATATCTTTCACTGTTCACATGAAAATAATAATCTTTTTCTTTTGACACTCATAATATAATAGCATCCCTAAAAGATCATCCGTTGGGCTTTCAGTCCTTTAGACTTAACTTGACGATTCCCCTCAAACTTCTGGGTAAGTGACTACAAGAGGACAGCGAACCGAACTCGACTGATATTATCGGCGTTTTCCTATTGTTTTAAAATAGCGCAACCTGAGGAATAAAGCCAGGAGGTTAAATCCCATTTGAGGGGAAGTGATAATTGATAAGATTGACTGGAAATCACGGCAGTGGCTGTGATCAAAATGCTGATAACCGCGGAGATGGAAGCAACAAGAAACAGAACGGTAGTTAGCCCCCCCAGCCCAGTTGCCTTAAAATGCAACGTATTGTAACAGCAGCAGATAATGTTTTTAATTTTTATCTTCTCAGAAATAAAAATTCTCTCTTTTCTTAAAACAAATTTCTGGAGAAGAAATTAGATAGTTATTAATAGCATTCTAATTTCAGATTTCAAAAACTGATGGAAACTGCTGTAGTTCAAATTTAGGCAAGGCTGTTTCGCTTGTCAGCGAACAAAATGAATAATTCATTCAAGTTCTGGTGTTAAATGATATCTGATAGTTTGAATGTTGAAAATGGTAAGTCTTCAAATGCAATTAATCTGGTCGATAAATTCGCTCTCCTTTAGGGAGGGTATTTTTGCTGGTAACTGAGCTGAGTGCTCCTTCTTGGGTACTTTTTAGAGTCAACATTTTGCATACTTAGGTGAAAAAAATAAATACATTTATGGTTGTTATTCAACTTTTCCTTCTTGATGTGGTGGAAAGGAATCACAGCAAAAAAGAAATTTCAGCACTTTTACAAAAAAAACAGTTTTAATAAAAAAAATAATTTTTATCTGCGTAAGCAATTATGTACCGCTATTTATTCTAAGATTTTCTCTGGGTAATTTTGATATATTTTGCATCAAATAATTGAAAAAAAACTATTTGTGACTATTACAAGCAATTTGTTTACTAAAACATTTTATTATATGTGAAGGTGGAAAAAACATTTTTTTCAATATAATTTCGGTGAAAAGTAGTCTTTTGTAACCAATACAGAGTAACCTACTTACTTAGATTGCATGTACTTATTTACTGTTACGATAGAACAAATTGACAATTACGCGTTCCATCTCTGAAATTAAAAAAAAATTGAGAACGACTGTACACATTTATTCAACCACATATGTGATTGATTGATGTCAACCCCTCTGATTATTTTTATTTTTTGTTTGCAACTTCAACAAATGTATGACCAAAGTTATTAATATACATGTACGGCTTAAATGAATGACATGAGGAACGCATTAATAGTCACGATTTTTAACTTTATTTATTTGCTAAGGTTTTAAACGGTTTTCCTTGTGAGTGCAGACGGTAATTTTCTTCACCTCGTGGGCTTCCACTATTTTCTGTAAAATTTGAGGAAAAATAACTTTCTCCAAGATGGTCAACGGTGTATGACAAATTTTGGATACCCAGTAGCTTTTTACCCAGCGATTTTTGATTGTTGGCATAACAATCAAAATATGCGGCAGCATTATCATTTTTACAGAGAAGAAGAGATCTTTAGTAAGCCGGTGTCCAATGAAAGTCAAAAGAACTGGAAAGAGAGGGTGGGGAAAACCTCGGGACCCAAATTTTGTTCGGAACGTGAAAGAAGGGAAAATATGAGGGACGACCCCACGAGAATAAACAAAGGACAGTACGCTGTGCGAAAAAGACACGAAATTTAAGGCGGAGGAGTTAGCAGGGCGTAAGAGAATCATCATATAGTAGGGCCATTTTATGGGAAATTGGAGCTTTGTTTTGTTTTGATGAAAATAGTTTTTCTTTCAATCCTTGTTTTGATGGAAGAGTGAATTCTTGAATAAAATAGTGCGGCGAAAATATGAACGAGGGCATTGATTTCAAACACGATAACTTGAGTTCAAACTTCTGAGCGTAAACTCCTCTCCGAATTATCAAGCGATCGCAGCTTGAGCACCACTCGGGAAAAATTAGATAAGATAAAGACAGGTATGAAAGAAGTAACGCAGTGTTTCCGCATGCTATACATGGATGTTTTGAAACATTTAATCCGATAACATACGCACGAGGCATCTACCGAAATGAGTCGTGCCGAGGCGGTCGTGGTCTAGGCAAGAAAATTAACGCTCCGTTCTTTACTTTATCTGGATAAACCGCGCGCCAAGTTTCTGGTGCACACTGTTACCAATCACAATAAGATTGGGTTCATAACAGCCATCAGTAGCTCGAAATATCTAACGTATATTGAGATTTAGTGTGCTTGGCATTGCATATAGTCATTAGCTTGCATAAATACCCAGGCACTCGAGTCAAAGATTAAAACGAGCACTAAATAGCTCAGGAAGAATTGCATGGAAACTTGAGAACTCAGAGCTCGATTACACACCTTACAAAAATTTTGCGATTTTATCAACAAATTCGAGGTAATGATTAGAGTCTCACACCATAATTTCGTGCAAATGATAAGAAAACTAATACGGTCAGGTAAGCGTTAGAGGGAACGTTGTTTTATTGAGTCAAGGATTCTTATTTCTCTCGACAATCCACGACCATAACCCAAAGAGTGAAACAATTTAATTAATATCGATCATTCCATTGCAGACTTCTTGCACTTTATTTCCGTGCCTGGTGTCCGATTTCCACCCACCACACGCCCTTGTGATCGATCGCTATGTATGTATAGCTCAGCTGTAGATTTATTTACTCTGGGCATATTCTTCGTTGCATTAGCTTACTCAGTCCAATTAAATCAGTCTTATATCAATCGAAGGGTTAAAAGAAAATTCCATGGAAAATTAAATGTATTTAGTTCCAAAATCAGTCGGAAGTACGTCTTCGTGAGTATCTAATTAAATGGGCTATATTAAACTTCTCAATTGCTGTGTTTATACTGCAATCACTCATTCAGAACTTTTGGCAATGATCATTTTTTTCAACACAACGCAAATGGCCACGGAAATAAAAGATATCTAAAAAATAATATCGAATCCAATCCGACGATAACAAATACTCAAGTGAATTCATGAGCATACACGACAATGAAAATATTATACCAGGGGCATTAAGAGAAATCTGATTTGGGGAAATGAGGGTGTGTCATGGAAAATTACTCACCGTGACATTTACTGAAAATATTTGATTGGCCATTATGAGTATAAATTCATTTGAAATAGTAAATATGCCTTCTGCCCATTTACAAATAATTCCCAACAGTCTTTTAAATCCATTTCCTTTCCTCAAGCGGTATTCAGATGATCCTAGATCCATTAAATATCACAAGGGAATAGTTTTTCGAGACAGTTTTGATGGGAGTTCGTGAACATTTACAATTTTGATCAAGTCTGCTGCGTATTTAGGAAAATTTCCATCAAAATACTCATTAAAATAACGCATGCATAACTTGTCACAATAATGATTCAAACTTTTGAAACTCAGCTGTTACTGATGCAATTGATTTTATGGAAGTTTTCTTACGTTTAAATGCAACTAAATGTTCATCAAAAGAAATATATTTAATATTTTCCAAGAGGCCAACCTTTACATTAACTTTAAGTCATTTGGTAGTATCCATGAATAAAGCATTGAAATTGCTAATTTTTTCACATCGACCGTTGAACGTTCCCAGCTTCACTTTTTTTCCCTCTAGTTGGGCAGTTGTTGGTTGGGCAGTTAGGCAAACTACTGACCTCTTCATTTTTTTACAGAGAAGAATAATATCTCGGCATTTTTATCTTGTTGCGCGACATCTTTTGCGTATTTGGTATAGTTGGTCTTAAATCGATAGGGGTTTAAATCACCTTGTGCGAAATAAATGACATTGCAAGGCACTAAAGCAGGACGGTTGGCTCTTCAACGCCACGTGCACCCAACGACGGTGGATGCTCAATGTCATAGAAGTACGCATCTTACATGCTAGTTGGTGTAATCATGTAATCTTAGTTTGGCTATACGTGACTTTAATTACATTGGTTGTCTTTCAGTTAGATCATTAGTGAATCAAATTCTTCTCTCGACATATTTTCTCCTCTTTCTTTGTCATCCAATTCTACGAAGAGTTGATGGGATGTTCCGAGACATATTCTGCTTCATTACAAGTGAGCAGTGTTCCATGTGTCTTTATTACCTCTACCTTCTTCTACTATTATAGTATTTGCGTATTAACTACACAATAAATCATCCTGGAAAATCACAGTTTTAATTACTTCGGAATATTTTTTCTTTCCTTTCACTTCCATTTATTAAATTTCGCAGTGCCTTTTGTCTCTCTCTTAAAATGTCGTATTTTTTTCAGTTACCATACATCAATCCTGTGATCCATTTTTTTCTTTTCCGGAAACGAATTAGTTTTTGACGTGTTTATTCATTCGAACACTCCAAAATATTTTCCCCTTCAAATTTCCCTTGATAGCCTCCCGGCATTTAAAATCCGTTTGTCCCTCATGCAATCCCTTGGTTTCGTATCTTTAAATTCTCAATGTTCAGTTAAGGGGGCTTCTGTCGCTAGAAACTAACGCTTCGCAATTCTAAGTAAGATAAGGTGGTTAAAGTGGGCCATCGACCACCGTTGACTTTAATTTCCCTTTAATTAATTAATTTAAGTTCTCATTTTGGTCTCACCATTCGAAGTTAGAGTGGATTACAATAATTATCTCTTGGTGTCAGCATTCAACTCGTTCGATTTTTATTAAAAAATTAATTTTTCATAAATCCGCGCGTACCACTTTTAGAGTAATTTTTATTCTCATAGGCTCCCCAAGTTGAGCATTAATTTTGCTAGAGTAAAATACGCAGGCATTGAGTATTAATTACCGAGCTTTTTCGAAGTGTTGACGATGTAAAATTAGGCTTTTGCGCGTAAGGGGAATCTTTTTTTTTGCAGTATGCTCTTTCTTTATGCCTAAATGAATGTTTATTTTAAATAGTGTGCTATGAAAATAACTTCGCGTAAGCCACGCTATCATTCGTTAAGCGGACCTTTTTCTTCCACTAATACATTATTTCCTAGTGTACATACCTTTCTGATGTCCTCGGAGTCATTCCGAAGGGGTTGATGCAGCCATGACATCTTAATGACGAGCTGCCGGGTTCGATTCTGGGAGTAACGGTGTCGGAATCCCGTTCATCGTCGCGAGGAACGCTGATTGGAAAATGTACTCTCCATCAGAAGAAGGTAAGCTGAATTGTGGGCATTTGCTTTGCGTGTGTTTCTGGGAAATTCGCATCATTATTGTTAAAGCATGTATAAGTACACCAAGAATCGATTAAGCAAAGATTTGAAACGTGTTTAAATGTTTAATTCATATGAATGGCACCACATGTTCATGAGATATTGATACTAAAACATCGGACTTTGGATTACAATTGACTCAAGTCGCACGATATCAATTCTTTCCGAAAAACGCATCGCATCCGCTAAAACAAGCATGGAGACTTTAAAAAAATCATTAATATGCGTACTTTTTGTTGAGAAGCCTCATCGTTCGATAAAATTCATTTCACCTTCCAAAATTATTATTATATTTTAGCGATTTGAATAAGCGACCGGAAACTTATAAATGCAAAAGGATATCATTCGTTGGAACAACTAGGACAATAGAGATTTGCGGAGTGACCACAAATATTACGAGTTTGTTCTCAGTCGCAAGTTCACGCGGGTCCATCGTATTATCTGGAGAGAACGAGGAAGGATATTCAAGCGAGTATCCGAATTGCGTATTAGTTTGTGTAGAAGCAGAGGTAGGTCCACATATTTCGGGCGCTGAAGAGTGATAGGTGCTAGAGACGAGGATTAAATTGAGATTCCCCTCTTAGATTCTTCGAAACCCCTTTTTCATTAGTGTCAAAGAAAATCCGTCCCTGTGTATGGGAATATTTTTAGCGATTAAAGTATAGTAAATGATCGTATCAAAACTAAAATCAGAACGCATTCGGTGATTGTTGATTGCAGTGGGTTAATCGGGGCAATATTACTGAGGGACAAATTAAACGGTTCCATGAAACCCAAATGACAAGTGAATCTTATTATCTTCCATGTGCTATAACTACACTTTTCAAATTTGTTTCTCTTGGGATACTTCATTAAACTGAAAGCACTTTTTTAAATTTAGTAGTTACATATAATTCCAATATTTTAAAGAAAGCAACTGTAGGAAAAATGAAAAATCATTAACATTCAAAAATTTTCTTTCCATAATGTTTTCTGAATGAAAATAATAAATGAAATTCAGTGACGTGGTAAATATAAACTTATTCTCTTAATAGCAATATAACCATTAAATGTAACATAGTAATAATACTTTTGTATTTCCTGCTTAAGGTTTGCATTCTCTCACATTTCTTCCGGAAGTGGAAGCTGTGGTTACAGTGAGGAGATTTTGTTTAAAGGACCATTATACATCAAACTGCATTTCCCCACAATTTGCATTGTCCAACTTTGAATGTTTATATAACATTTTAGGCTTTCGAATGCTGAACTTTCCCAATTGCTTTAATGAATGTAAAAATTTGAAATTAACACGGATGTTGGAAGAGAGGATTCCAGTTTGCTTAGGATCAAGTAAAGAGAAAAATGACTGACTTCTATTTTCTGTGAAATCCAATCCACTAAAAGGCTGTACGTATCAATTATTTTATCCTAATTTTTTCTATTCAGCATTATATGCAGTCAATTCGTGAGGTGTAAATCAAACCACATAGGGAGGGCTACGACAACTAGTTTGACAAGAAAGTTAAATTGTACTTGAAAATCAAATTGTTCTAGTAAATTAAATTAGAATGCATTTTGGTGAGTGGGTAATGGGATATTTTTGGGAGGCTGCATCGAATGATATTTGCAGGAGGAAGGATCTGTGACTGGGGAGTGTCAAATGACAAATGAGAAGAATTTATGTTTGGTGCCATTGACTTCAGAATGACACTTATATAAGAAAGAGAGCTTGGTGGAGTGTGAGACTGGGGATGAAAACATTATGCCCTTTGGGTTGGAAAGAAAATTTCTTTTTAAAAGTTTCCAGTTTCTAAATGGCTTCACTTAAGGCATCAATGTTTTGCAAAGAACAGTGAGTTTAAAAACATTGCAGTCGCCTAAGTCACATTGGTTAGGTCAATATCCAAATCCAGTGATTCTTGGTAATATATTCACGTTGAACTTTGTAGGTTAGCAGGGTATATTCATAGCTCTAAAGAATAACATAGCTCTAAAGGTTCATTCATTAATTACTTCTGAAAACTTAGGAAAGATATTTAAAGTATATTTAACAAGCTACTTCAAATTAAGTCAATATTTGAAAATTTTGCTTTTCTCTTAATTTGTTTGTTCATGAATTTGCCATGAATTGCAACTGGAAAGACTACAAGGCAAGAATGTACCAAGGCACTTTGGGAAATCAAAACTGCACTGAGAATGAAAATTCCCCTTCCATCCTCGTGTGTGAATTTCACTCACCATTGAGCTTGGTACTAGTTGAGCTTTACCCACATCTATAAAACCAAAATTTGGGTTGATCACTGTGCACTGTAGAATAATGCACGCAAGGTCTCTGAGATTTTTGCAGGGGAAAATGATGTATTGCATGTGAACCCATGCATGACTCAATTATAACCACTCACTGTTTCATAAACACATAAATAAGGTTCAAAAAGATAATCCTGTGCAAAATGACCAATGGAGATCTCAATTCTACCTTTGCATCAGAGGGGTCCACTAGTGTGCTTTCTTTTTCTACTTGGAATACTTTCTTTACTGTGCCATGTTAGCATATAGTTTTATTTGGCAATGCGCAACTTGACTCATTACTTTAGTGAGGGACAGATTCTCTTTCTTCAATCCTCTCACTTTCATAAGATTCTAGGATTAATTTTGGAACTATATTAATGATGACCTTAATTTTTTTAAGTTAATGTTTGATTTCATTATGACAATGATAACAGATAATCCACCACAATATACTTTTTAGAGATCAGGATTATGAAAAATCATTGTAATATCTTGTTTTGGCACGGTATAGTTTGTTCAATTTTATTCCCTTTCCACTGGCATTGATCGTACCCTCATTTGTGCCTGAAAAAATGTTAAATTTAAGATGGTAATGTGTATCTTCAACCTTTTTCTAAAACCTAATCATAAAAAATAAGGGCCATTATGTTTTCCAAAAAACTTTTTTATATTTTATTAAGAGAAGAGTATGAAGAGAAAGAATTTAGCTACATGGTAAAGACCACATCATTTTTAGTGCTGGACGACAGTGGCACTAATACAAAAAATGTTTATCACATCCAAAGAATTTTCAAATCCTTATCCTTCTTAGACTTAATGATAAACAGTGGAGGGTATGCATGCTAATTAAGAATGATGCCGTACATTGAAACATTTTACTCCATCAAAGTGGTTCATCAACAAATATGTCAGGAATCATACATATGTTACCGAGCTTTAGCCTTAACAATTTAAGAGGACGCTGCAGAGGAGACTTGTGTGCACAATTTGCTAATTCGAAGCCCTAATTAAAAAAAAATTCAACTTTATACAATAGGCGAATGAACATAATTTCAGGTGTTATCTTACTTATGAACTTGGAGCAATACGAAATGTAAACCTCAAGTTGCATTGAAAAGGACTTCTATTTTTAAGGAATGATACCAGTTCTCAATATTTGTCCCAAGAGATTAATGAATATGGATAAAATAGACTTTTTTCGCTTTTGAATAAGTTTATAAGTAGGAACCTGAAATTATTTCAATATTAAAAAAAAATGGATAACCTAATCAGATCCTAAAAGAAGATTTCACCGAGGCAAAAGAGCAAAAACCAATGTTCTAAGTATGTAAAAAGAAGCATTTCACAAAACTCTTCACTCTGTTTCAAACTCGGGGACTAAAAAAACACTGTTTTAAAAAGTAAGGTGCTAATTTCAATCTGACAGAAGAAAAACTAAGTAATTTCAGTGCCTCCTGCTCATAAGTTTAATTGGAGTAATTTACATTAAATGGCAAATCTTTAGCAAGGATATTTTCACCATTTTGGGTTACAATCAATTAGTGTTATTTGATGCTAATAGGAGACTTTCCAATAAATGGGCTATAGAATAAGCTAGGTACCCATAATGCTTCCAGTATTATTAATCTAACTTACTTCATTTGGTACATATGGATATATTTTTCTCTAAAAAACGGTCCCTGAGGCATAAGAAGGCAGATGTTAATATTGTTAGTATTGTCTAATCCATTACTTTGTGATTAATAATATATGAATGCAGAATATAGCATGAATTGGAAATAGAAAATATTAATACACTTGAACTATATTGATTTATTTTTTATTACTAATACCCTTTAATGAAGAGAATATATATCGTTGAAATAGAAAAAAAACTTCACGCCAAGGGTTAAATAACAAGGGTTGCTGCCATTACTCAAATTCATTAAAATGTAATGTATCCTGATGAAAAGGCCAAGATGTATCAACCTTTATTTTCAGGAAATGACACTAAAAATAGAAGCTAGCATTATCTAAGAACCCATTTTCTCTGCCTAATGTGCACATGGGCTATCCATTAATTACCATTTCTCATAGAAGGAAAATTAGTTTCCTCAAAACCAATAGATTTGAACCATATGGAAACCATGTTTCCAAAATTTTCCCCAATAATTTATATTCCACAGTGGAATTATTGCTCATAGTTCATGAGTTTTTATGAACTTATAAATTTGTAAAGTATAAATAATAACTTTTTCAATGCACTTTCTTGTGAAATAAAAATATACACATGATCAAGTACTTACGATATGAATGTTCAGAAAACTGGCAAAATTTGCATGCACCCAATGGTGCAATAAACATTTAAAAAATATAATTAAAACCCATGCCATAACATTACTGAACTATTTAGAACATGATATGACCACTAATCATGCTAAATACTTCCATTGATTGGGATGGTAGATGCCACCAGGAATTACATTCGGTGTGTTTCAATAGCAGGACATTTGAAGAGTGGGCATTAGTGTTCACATCAATTTGTTAATGGCAATAATGATAACTTCCACATTATGAAGATCCATGGACTCACTTGAAAATCTCATTCTCTCCCAAAAATAATTTGAAAGACAAATGAATAACTTAACTGTGTAATGGTTGGGAAAAAAATTAATGTTTCTGTTTTGACCACAATTTTTTGTGCATCTGGTACACACTGAATATTATTTATAACATGAATTAAGAAAGAGTCATCATTTATTACTAACTAATATTTGGGTTCCAATTATAATTAATCATTGCATTATCATGGAGAGTTTTCACTACCATATATTTCAATAAATAAAAACATATTGATCTTCTCCCTTCTTATGTTCATAGACATATTAGTGTGCTTATGCTAAATATAAAAGTATTTGAAATACCTATTCAATTTTAAAGGAGGCATGTTTGCATGAAATGGAAATGAAATAATATGATATAGTTTGATTAATTTTGGAAAGGGAAGTCATTTCCAAACCTTCAAAACAAAAGGTAAGAAAATAGGCTAACACGTTCACCAGAAAATTGTGATGTTCCCATGGAAGCCTAGTAATACTCTGTGTATGCCTAGTCCTGAGTATGCCAGCTCTGCTCTGCACTTAAATACCAAGTGAAATAAATATGATATATGTACTTATTAGTAAAACATGATGTCAGGATGTGAGAGGAGGAAAGAGTAGTAAATGAATGCAGTGTGCATCCGTGAGTAAATCAATAACACAGCAAATAAAAAGTAACTCCACTTTATTACGATGAAATCCTGAAAATTTTCCAAATATTTTTTTTTGTACTTCACATGTGTCCAAAGAATGAATTATAATGTGAAGATAAATTGAATTACTTGAAGATAGCCAATGAGTTGCAAAGCATGCTTTCTGTTTGAAATTAAAATGTTTTCTTCTCATGAAAAAGGAGAAAATTGCTTTTTGTCTAACATCACATACACACATATATAATATGAGACTTTCAAGAGTTCTGCAGATTAATTCTTTCTACAAAGATATAATGATATGGGAAGACTTTGTGAAAACGATCGAATGACTTGACATTAGAACATCAAACACTTACAAAATATTAAGAACACAAAAACACCGACAATAAAAAAAGTAAATACGAATAATATTTAGCTTAATCAAAGGACAAATTTTTGCATTGCCCCCAGCTTACAAATACTTACTATGGCAGTTGGCTGCTATCTAGAGTACTTAAGTATGACAGGAATAAAAAGAAGACTTTACAACAACACGCATGTCTACATTTAGAAAACAATATTTCCTCTGGCATTTTTTGTCCTTCACACTTTATCGATCAATAGTGCACTGATTTACACATATCATACGCACGCAGCGGTAAAAAGCCAACCCCAATTAACTTATTAAGAAGGAATAACCATTATCCTTTTGTTCAATCTCTCGCTCTCTCTCTTTTTCATTTTCTGTTTTACTGCCGGTTGCGCCTTCCACCTGAAATGAAGGTGAAATTCAGATATAATTGAGAGGCTAGCTTTTACAGGTGTATCAATAGGTTATCATTTAGCATAGGCTTTGATAGACACATTGGAATTAATAGCTCATCAAAATTGTGCCAATGAAAATAACAGAAGAACTAGCAAAAATAAAAAATACAACTAGATGGATTTCACAAACAAATTTTATTATTAGACACAGTGATGACAGAAATCAACTGACTGTGGAATCATTATTTCCAACTGAAGGAGGCCCCCCAAAGACTGTTCATAGGTTGGAAGTGAGTTGTTGATGGAATTCAATTAATCAATGCTGAAACACACCAAGCATATATTATTCATTGAGAAATTAAATGCACCATATCAATTGGAATAACTCCCGTGAATTTTTTGTTGTATTCCACGAATCATGAGAGATAAGTCGAATTCAGAAGTGCTAGAAACTATTTGCAGTGTTCAAAGTCAACTTATTCAATGAGTGTGAAATGAAATTATTGAATTTTGTTTGAAATGTGCCCAAGGGCTTTAATTATAAGTTTCCTTTTCATGCAAAAAATTACACCTAGTGATCTTAAATATAAAGAAATACGTGATGTTTTAAATATGTAAATCTGAGAATGTTCAAAAAGAATTAAAGTAAATATTCATGCTTTTACGTGCAATTTACAAATCATGAAGCCTTTCATTCCTTCATTTAGGCATTTTGAGTATTCCATCTATAGATTTTATATTGATCATTTACTGGCAAGCCATTCATCAACCTTTATTCTTATAGGAACAAAGCATTATATTTTTACAGAAGTAAAGGACTGAAAAAAATAACATCATTGATTGAAGCCCGAAAAAATTTATAAATCTTATCCTTTTGAAGTTCTAGTTTAAATTTAGAAATAAGGTACTCGAACAGTATCTCATGGTGTATCAGACTCTTCTTATTCATTTCACCAGAAAATTTGTGTGTGATATTCACAATTAATTAATTACCTTACAACACATTCAGAAATGAAGAAATGGAAGTAAGAACTGCATAAGTCCTATATTATATTTGCTCCAGTAATAAGTTTTCCTCATTAAAGCTCAGCTAGATCAGAAGTAACTGACTTCTTCATATATCTGATCAAAAATTACTCAATTTGTGATCAATATTCCAACTTCACTTCTGCATCAAATTGTTTCATGTGAAACATAATGACGGAAATCATTTAAGAATGGATTCATTTAATTTTTTCACCATTTCTAATTTTCTGTGTGCATTTTAAGGCACATTGGATAGCCAAAGAGGAAAGAAGACATTCAGCTATGCTTCATTAAAAAAAATAATGCATGCCAACTTTTTCATTTTTAACCTTTGTCATCTCTCATCTCACGCTTGTTGCAAGAGACCCTTTCCCCTCCAAAATGATGTCAAGCTTACAAAACAATTTTCTATAAATCATGTCATACCTTTATTTGCATTTCACCAACTATATTACAAAAAGTCTCTCTCTCTCTCTGTATATATATAGCAGGTAGAACAGTTTATGTATCTCGGAAGTATTTTGAACCAACACGGTCAAAGTAGTAGGGACGTAAGGAGAAGAATTGCGCTAGGCAAAGAGGCCTTCACAAGGAGGAGAGAGCTGATGACAGGGACGTTGAATAAGGATATTAAGAAAAGACTCGTAAAAACTTTGATATGGAGCGTAGCTATGTATGGCGCGGAAATGTGGTCATTGAAGCAGGAGGATAGACGTAGACTGGAGGCTTTTGAAATGTGGGTGTGGAGAAGAATGGAGAAGGTGAAATGGACCGAGAGGGAAACAAATGAGGAAGTAAGTACTTGGTACGGAGGGCGAAGAGAGGGGTTTGTTGGGAGAAATCCTATGGAAGCAGGAAAAGTGGATGAAGGGGGTGTTGACCGGCAGCTGGATGTTGAAGACTGTAATAGAGGGGATAATGTTAGGCAAACGAGGAAAGGGAAGGAATAGGATAGGGATGTTGGATGGGATGAAGGGAGGAAGAAAGTACTCAGAGATGAAGAGGGACTTGATGTAGAGTAGGATACTGGATTTTGTATTTTGCTAGGAATCACAAAATATTTATTTAGTAACTGTGTCCATCCGAAAACCTACCTTAACCGGTAGATTACCTGATAATAATTATATATTAACCCTTGAAAATAAAAGAGAAGGTCATTAAATGACAAATATAAATTTAATTTTGGATAAAGAAGTCAAGGTTTCTGCGGCTGATTAATTTAATTTTGTCCACTATATAAAATATGAAAGGCATGCACACATAGTTTGGTATTCAACATGCATATTTGGGGCAAATTATGAAACAAAATGTAGTTGTGACTACAAGCATGGTCTCACTCCAGGAAAATGCAGCTGTTAACTATTTTCTGCTAGCAGTAAACGTTTGATCACATAGAAAAATATTTCCTTGGCAGCGATGGATATCCTTGACCCATCAAGTAGGTTAAGGCTTGCCAGTATGAAATATCTATTTAGATAATGACATTTAATTAACAGGGCATGGACATTTATTTACCTTAGATGCATGCTGAGTAGAGAGAGGCTCCTAATTTTCAAAGAGTTGAGGAAGCATGTATGATTCTTTTTACTGCACCTAATATCCAATACACTCACGCTAATGGGCAGTTTAGCCTGTTCATCTTCAATAAATGCATGCCATCATTTGTACAAGAACCATCGTTTATCTTCCCCAATTGGTAAAATCATGGACTGACCCTTCGCGCTCTACTTATTCCCTTGCATATAAGACGCACTTTATTGGATAAACCTAAAATGACCTAGCATCAAATGATCTAGGAGTTTCCCATTTATTTTCAACTGATACATCTCTTGACCTAAACACATTTTCATAATCTTTCCAAAATCATTATTTAAAGAGCAGCTATTATTAGGGATGGATAAAGAAGTAAATCTTTATTAAAATAACAATTTATTATTAGCATTTTTCTACTGGATTAGGATAGGTTTTTATTGGATCCTGACATTACACACTTCTGTCCTCATAAGCCCTATCTGATGTGACAAAAACCATCCCTAAAACCCATAGTAAATACTTCATTAACTTGTTCCTTACATCTTCAGACTTTCTGCCTTTCTTAATTCCATCTGAAATCTCCACACATTATTCCTACCTCTTCCTTGCTTTCCCAGCATCTTTCTCTCTCTTACCCCCATCAGCACCCCATTTTTTTCTCAGTATTCCTGATCATCCAGTTGATCCGCTTAATTTGAATTTCTCCCATCAACCATCTCTCTTCCACCACCATGCCTGGAACTTCATCTTTGGTTTTCCTTTCCATCCATTTTCTATTCTCCCCACTCTTCTCCATAGTTGAAAGTCTCCAATCGACGCTCATCTTTTTACCTAACTGACCAAGTTTCCATGCATTTCAAAACTACATACCATGTTAAAGTGTTCATTATTTTTTCATCATGCCTTTGCCTCTCTCTCTGCCATCAAATCCCATCTCTATATGAACACACGCAACGAAATTCTTCCGCTCATGTTTCTACCATTTTGCCCACCTTCTGGCGAAATACTGCCTATATTGTTGAAGTGTTGTACCAGTCCCAGTTTTAATGCCCCAACTTGAATGTTTATCTTACCCTTCCTACTTCTTGAAAATCAGATTACCTTTGTTTTCTGATGATTAATTCATATCCCATACCTACCATGCTGAATCTGAAATGTGATTCATAATGGCTGTAAACCTCTGACTGACTGATTAAGTAATGCAACATAATGTAATGATCATTTGCAACACAAACCAATTTGAAGAGCTCCCTTCTATATTCTCTCCAGCCTCTATCCAAGCCTTCCCAAGCTTTGCCTATCCTTTACTCCTCGTATTTATTGAAAAGAACATGATAACTGATATTCCTCTCTTGTCTAGCACTGCCCATCCTGAATCCTATTCGCTAACCACACCTGTGCAGTCTGAAACATGTGAAGGTCCCAGATCAGTTGTCTATCTCTCTAGTTCACTTCTATTTTTGGTAAAAGTTGATCAATTTTTCTCAGTTAGCTTAGTCAAATGAATTGTCAACATCTGGAAAGCATGCAAACGCATGTACATCCTGGTTATACTCTATGTTCCATTGTAATAGTATCTTTATTATTGTCGTGGCATCACAAGTACCCCTCCCCTTGCTAAAGCCAAGCTGATCTTCACCTAAGTACTCATTTGATCACTTCTCCATTCTTTTGTTGATAATCCTAAGTAACACTTTTACCATGGGTGAAATCAAACTTTAAGGCCCAATATCTGTGAATGCTGCTGTTTTACAATTTATTGGGATGGTGGCAATATTTATCTACAATCTTCCAAATTCCTTCCTCATAAATGAATCCATAAAAAACCCATGAATGAGCCCATTAAAATGCTTTCTTCCTCATTTTCCTGAATTCTTGTGTAGTCCTGCTTGGGTTTTATCTGTTCTGAATATTCCTTGGCCTCCTTGTAGTTTATTTCCCTGAAAATACAATGACTGGCACTTCAATCATTGCATAAAACCCAAAAATGGCTTGATAGGTGAGGAAAGAGCTCATACTAAACCTTATACTGCACATGAAATTCACAAATCAGGATCAGTTCCAACCTCTGTGCAGCCAATAGTTTCCTCGGGAGAATTGATACCCCAAACATGGGCTCTCTGGTCGGTAGCTCAGTGCTCTAGCCACTGGATTAGTATGCCCCAGTTTCACATTACCCAGATATATTTGATTCATTAAGCCATTAAATTATGTCTAGCTATTAAATATTGCAAATACTACCTCCTTCATCAGCCAGTGATTTTGCAGCCAACATTCTTTCAACCAAAAAATAACTTGTCATTAATAAGTTACGCTATATACTTTTTAGAGAAGATGTATATTGTCTTGTGTGCATCTACTCTCCCCATCCTAAACACTGTTTAGTGGTAAAAAAAGAAGGAAATTACATAGTAGGAAACTCCTAAATTTTGTGAAGCTGTATCCCTTAAATTGGCCAAAATGTGACTCAGATCCCTTCCTTCAAAAGCCTCATAGTAGGAACGATGGATACATTCTGATTCACTCGCTTATCAATGCCTTACACAGAAATTATGACAATGGATAAAACAATCTCCAGAAACATTCTACGAAGTTGTGCAGATGCATTTTAGCATTTATGTATATGATATCTACTTGTTCGCTAACATCCTATCCGAGCACAAGCCATCAATTACCTGCACAAACAATAATTTGCTTTGCCTCAAACCAAAATCTAAATGTAAAAATTTCAATATAATGAATGAAGACTTTGTTGGAAGTGCATGCATAGCAATCACAACAAAATGACAGTCGTTGACTGTGAATGGAGCTAGCAAAATCTGTGCTCCATTGATTATACATGCCTTTATTCTTCATAGAGCCTCCTCCACTCTTGCTGCTCTTGCACTTCTTGCTAAACTGTCGAGTGTGCTCACATGAAGGGTCTGAGTCAGACTTAAGGGTGTCAGTCCGGGTCATTAGGTTCTGAGGTCCACATTCTCCCCATGTTCCCTTTTCATACCTGCATGCTGCAGTGGGAGAGACAAAATAGGGCTACAGCCGGGCAAATCACAACAAAAAAACACTACTGATGTATGAGTACTCGGGGTTCTTTCTCCAAAAGGAAAAAAAACATGTTCGCTAAGAATATTTTCCATGCAGAGAAGTCTAAATGATTTATGATGGAAATGAAAGCCTTGCTTTTTTTCATTTTTGTTAATTACTGAACTCAGCCCAGGAATGCAATTTAAAGTGAATTTGGTTAATTATACACATGCACACTGCAGTAAAACATGATTCCCAAAATATGTAACAGTCATTACTAATATTTGCATATTATGGCTACATAATTGCTGCTAGAAGAAAGAAATCATAATTTCCAGCGTACCAAAACAAAAGGATTGAATGACTATTATTGAAAATGGAAGAATTTTCAATCAATCAGTTGATTTCAAAAGGTTACATGCAATAACAAACAGTTTTCTCTCTGGAGAATAATGAGTCACACACTTTCTTTAGTTTTGATTACCTATGTGATTGTTCTAAGAATGTATGATAAATAGCTGCCTAATCATGGGATTTCCCAACAGAGCCCTTTGGTGACTTAATAAACAAGGGCCCGAAGTTGCTACATCAAGTACAAGGCGGTTGGTGAAGATGGAGGGGAAAATCAATTGGTATCCAAGATGCTGATGAGATTAATGCAGATCACAATAATCCCACATCCATGGAAGCAAGATGACAATGAAACATAACGAACATTTGTGATGGGTTAATTAAATTGGCTGTATAAAACTTGTCTGTTGAAAGATGTCGGCCAGAAGGGAACTGTGCAAGGTCTACTAGTTGAATGCTGAAGAGAATTGACCTTCAAACAAATAATAACTATTCTTATTTTTTGAGATTTTTATTTTCTTCCTTGAAAATTTCGAGCTGCAGCTGAATTATTTCCACATTCATTGAATAGGAATTAGGCTTAATAGGTAGTACACCTATTGGTGTCTATCAGAAATATCACACCACTTTTGATTGCTTGTTCTTTAGGTATTGCCAACACTTTTGCCACCAAAATTCTAGAATTCTAATGTAGCAGGCAACCTGGGCTGGCTTCAACTATCCAGCGTATTATCTAGTTTTGATTAGAGTGAATGAGTGTAACAAAATACCTATGATTTTCTCATCTCATCAGGAGTCAAATTTCTCAGTGATTAGGTTAGAGGAAGTACTTCATTCACCAATCATTATTACAAATCATAGGCATATATTATTGTCGTGAATTGAGAGTAACTGATATTAAGAAAATTTCAATTACATAATTTTTAAATATGTAATGGTAAAGTTTCCAACAAGTTTCATTCCATGAACGGGCCCTATTAATTAAATCAGTTTTAACATTGTTCACCTACGAGTGACAGTGGTTACAGTATCCAAATCAAGTAAATCAATATTGTATTATCATGGCAGGAGTAAATTATCCTAATGATCTGCAATCTGCTGAAGTAATCCCAAGCCTGTTTTTAGGTCAATCTGTTCACGAGGAAGGTTATATTCCCTCCTATTAAGTCTCCAAACTTCCCCTGAGAACATCGTTGCTTGCTCCAATTCTGCAAACTATTTAGGTCAGCCTGTCAGACCCATCAAGCATGGCTCTCAATTCATCTTCCAGAGAGAGAGAGATGCCCAATTATGGCCTTGACTCACTTTGGCCTTCATTTCAACAGGAGGGAGCAGTGAGTTAAAAGCTTACAGGATGGGACCAAGCAGAAAGCCTGCTGCTGAGGATTGGAAAAAATTACGATGAACAATCGCCCTTTGATTTTAAAGTGATTATCAGGGAAGTGGGCTTCCTGATTTTAAAACTTTGTTCGAGGAAAATGTTAGAGATATTACCATGCACTAATTCTTTCAGCAAATGTTTGAGCAATTTAACTGTCATTCTTGATCATTTTTCATACATTTATCTTAAACAGTATAGTATTCCATTTCAGAGTCATGTGACTGAAGATTTATATTTGATCACAATTATTAATGCTTTGTAATAGAAATCTTAGAGAAGGATGAACTTCTGAGACACTGCTTGGATAGTGAAAATGATAAGCCACCACCAGAATATAAATGCTCGTATGTTACGTGTCAAAAGTGAGAAAACATATTTGCAAATAAATCTGACCAATGTTTAAGTCGAACACAGTCGTTAAGACTGTGTTCAAAAATAGTTCAAGATTTCTCATTCCTGATTTTTCCGATCTTACACATTTGAAAACAACGAAAAAACTTAAAATATCTCACAATATCGGTCCACCACATTTATAATCCATTGATATTTCCATCAAATCAAAATTTCAACATGACTAAAATCAATGGATTTATATAGGAAATATTATTAAATCAATGGGAGGCAATATTTCTGTAAGTATATCTGTAGATATTGCCCAAAATATGTTTATCAGTGAAGGATAGGATGGTAGAAAGCGCTTTCCACTTCCGGTGTGAACAGGATCGACTGTCCCACGGTAAATGTTCATGGATTAGTTCGACAGTCGACACTCTCTTCCCTCAATTTCCGGAGGCGGTTACAATAGCGCGGATGTTCTCAAATCAAATTGTTGCGTTACACGAGGGCTGCCTGCACAAACTACGGTGGGCTCGGTCTGTGATGTCCCCGTAATTGTTGCATCCGAAAAGTCTCCAATTCGGAGTTAAATCGAAGACTATTGACACTATTTTACTTATTGCTTCGCCTCTCATTTATAAATGGGAATTCCCGGAGCTGGACAGCTTTTAACGGGCCAAGCAATTAAAAGATAGAGGAAAATAAAGAGATGATAATATTCAAATATGCAGAAATGACTGGAATGAGCGTGTCTCCCAACAAATTGTAGATTTTTCCATCATTTAATGGCATTCAATTCCTGAATTTTCCCGGACATATGCCGTTCTTTTTCCCAATCCCCCCCCCCCCCCCCGAGTCTTCAGAAACTGGTTGGGAATTTTTATTTGCATCATCCACCATCGCTTTGCGTGACACTGGTATAACAGAAGTCAGTCCGTAACTGCATTTTACATTTCTCTCGGTAGCTGCACGCGTGATAGGCTACGGCACACACGATCTGATCTCAAAACTATAAAACATATCGTTCTCAATGGAAATTCTCAAACCATTTTCCCCGAAATTACGAAGAAAATGAGTAATCTTAGACCTTTTCGCGATTTTCAAGACGGAAAGGTCACCCTGGTCAACGCCGTTTACGTATATTTCCGCCTGACATTACTCATCCTTCGTGCCTGTGCCCTCAGGCATATATTATCTAGCTTTTTTTTCGGGGTTTGAGGTCACTGGATTCTTACACCCACAGGTTCGCGTTTTTCTACTGTGAAAGGCTCCTTAGGTACGTGAAATACCCGCGTCCGCTTTCATCTACAAAAATGGAGTAAAATATAACGAAAACACTCCATGTATTACTCATTCTGACAATCGCAAGACATTTTTCACGCGGAACAAGAAAAGCCTTCTGCAGCCTAAGCAATAGCAATGGAAGCCAGTAAATGGATTGAATTGCATGCAAAAATGCTCCGATTAATTTAATTTTTAAATCTATGAAACTACGCGATCAATAAATTTAAATCTATCCTTCCACATGCAACAATATCTATTAAGCTGTACCTTGGTTGCGAGTTAATTTCCAATTCCATTTTCTCATCCCTTGAATGATCAATTTTTAAGCTTAATAAACATGCAAACATCCACAAATGGTATGTATGCCATCCAAGTTTAAAATGCCTAGGCATATGATTCTACAATTTGCACCGACTGGGAAATGACACAGAGTCTATGAGAGTTTTCCATTCGCGCGAATCTCACACGACACTGGCGCAAGGCATATTTAGCATCTGGATGGCGGGTGGAATTTCCGGTTGTCAATTAAATCATTATTTTCATTTGAACGCGAAATATAATTGGATTAATTCACATGAAAGCTTGTTTATGATTATCATGAATTATATTTTTGATAGGTCCGAAACGGTTGTATGAATTCACGACGCGTTGGCATGTATTCCCAAAGCCACGCGCTTGTGTCAATGTAACTGAAAAAAAATCAGCGTCAAAATAATGAGAATGAAAAATATAAAATGTGATTTTGTCAATTTATCCTTCAAAAGTTTCATAATAACCCTGTAACTCATGATTTTTAAAATTTGCCAATTGCAAAGGTTTTCACAACATTAAATAATGTTTTTCCTGTCCAAACTAACAAGGCTCCTAGAAAATGGGATTGTGATAGCTTCAGCAAAATTTTTCCATTAAGGTCTGCAAAGTCATTAATTAAAGTGATGGAAACCATCCAAATAAAATTCACATGCATTTTTCGGAAAATGGGAATATTCATGCATGAAACACAACAAATGGGATTTGGGTTAGCAATAGAATACAATTATACTTATCTGATATTTTCAAATTGCAATATTGCGCTGTGCTGAATCGAAAGATTACAATGATCGTTGATGAAGTATAGTAAAATGAAAATGAATTTACGGAATTCCCATTATTGCACCAGTCAACACTTAATCGGCGTTCTTTCAATGCACCGAAAAAATGCATACCGTCAAATAGTAGAAACTTGCTATAAAGCGATAGCGATAAAAGGAATACTCGAAAATCACGATTACTTCAAAGAAAACGCTGTTGGATGGTGCCTAACCCAAATGTCCCATCCAAAATGGCCTCAGTAAAAGTAGGATTAATTTCCAAACAAGTTATAGAATTTCAGAATTGAATTTTAGCATTAGGCTTCAGTAATTTCACTTGATTTCTCCATCAGTCAGAGATGGAGTTGTTCCAGTGCCAACGAGCGACCCTGTCTCTCGAATAAGGCCGGAAGAACTAGATCCGAGGAAGGAAGTAAAAAGGACGAGCTCACCTTTCTTGCACTTCTTCTGAATGGTCTTGTTCTGTTCACACACGGAGGCGTCTCCTTTCTTCAGTGTCAGCATTCGTGATCGGGTGTTGGTCTTGGCATCACACGCCGACCATGGACCTTTGGTGTATCGACATGAATCTGCAAGAACATTTTTGAAAGTCTTTTTTTAATCCGGGGCTTCGCAGTTGGGTGGGTTTGGGATGGATTGATGGGACACATGACCGGACAAATTTTGAACAACGAGAACTTTTCCTTCGGGCAGTATAAAAAAAATCACAGTGAATTAACGGCGAAAGGTTAATAGGAAAGGCGAGGTAAGTGGGAGCCCATCTGCAACGGTCGATAAACACCACGCGAATTCCCGCACTCCTGTCACCCAGACATGTGTAGTACCCCGACTCTATTGAGATGCAGAGAGGGAATAAGTGGTTGTTCTGAGTTTCACGGGGTGGGCTGCGTCACTGGCACCGCTCGAAATTTCAAGAGGTCTTTTCGCTCTTCTGCCTGATTCACCAATGGGGCATACGTATTGTATACGTAACTACGACGCAACCGAATTGGCGACGTTGGTCGTAACTTAAAGAGTTAACTGCGCAGATTAGAAACAACTACATGGTGATACGGTACAAACCTATTTTCATTTAATATCCGATTAAAAAGATTATCCGGAAATGAAACTTTTCTCGAGTGACAATAACAGTAACTAAATTTTCATTGTACCGTTTTCAATTATTTTACAAAAAGATTTATTGAGAGGGTGATTGAATATCTTCCCTTTTACTGTCAAATAAACCTATTTTGAACATAAATTGCAATATTAACCTTCATTCGTGGGCATCGAAGAAATTTGAATCTAAACCGAAGTACGGTAATAGTTTATTAATTAAATTTGCTGGACGTTAGGCTTTGGCATCAGAGCCAGGTTTAAAAATGTGACTTTAGTTTTAAAATTCGCCATCTTGAAAACCAGGGATGCCATTCTTTCCCTATTGGTTTACAGGTAAGACCTGAGGGTGTAGAACAAGGCTGATGGCCGAAAAAGGGAAAATATTTCTTAATTACAAAAAAGAAAAATTGGATTGGGATAAAATTTTCTGATTGCAGACAGGAATTTAAAAGATAAAGGGCCAAAAAAATAGACACCCATGATACAAAAAATAACGAAAATTGGCAAAAAATCAGTCTGATGTAATGTTTGTTAATTTTTATAAATAAAATTCCTTGGACATCGACCTCTCGCGTGCGCAGAAATATTGTAAACCTTCATCAAAGAAGTACATGTTTTTGGGTAAAAGTCCCTGTTATCTGTCTTTACCATTTTTATTTGAATGGACCTAAACGTTTTGGGCATGGGCATCGTCAAAGTTACAATGCAGTCATTTCGCACGTTAGAAGTCGATATAAAATATCACAAAACTATGTTAAAAAGCATTTAAAAGACATCTATGGAAGTACAAGTTTCATTAAATCCATAGGAGAGCAAATATTAAATTGCACAGGAAAAAAAAATAATTATATATTTCTAGTTGAATTACTTTACAAAACTGCAGTTATTTCTCATTGCCAGTTGAATTGGGAAAGAAGTTTCAAGGATCTATGGACAAAGAGAAAAAAATGTAACTTTTCCAACAGGGAATAAAATAATTTAGAATTTTGCTGCCAAATATCAAAATTGCTCTCTGTATATAATACGTTACTTCAGTAAATAAGCACAAATGATTTTCTTATGCACTCATAAATTGAATGGTTATTAAGAGCCCCTCAATTTGCTAGTTTATAAATGTGTTTCCACTCCATAAACAAAGGAAGAGTGTCCACCGCCCACCAAATCAAGACATTTTATGTACCAGGGAAATTCATTGATTTACCATATCCTTTTGTAAGTTTCAATAAAATAACGCTCCTGGACAAAGAGAGGTCAGTCGTAATGAGGGAAGAACAACTGAAGTCACGAGAATAATTTATTAGAATCGCCGGGAAATGAAAATCCAAAAAAATATTTATCAATGAATCCATTCATCCGTGTGAGTAAAAGCACAAATAAATCAGTAATAAATATCAGCAAAGCTATAACTCTTGGTAATGTATGAGTAACCGAAAAATCAAATTTCAACAAACAGAAAAAAATACAACGATTGAAATATTAGTGGCCAAATGCGCATTGAATTAAACCTTTTAAAAATATAGAATAAGTGACAAATTTCATCTTCACGATTTTTCATCACCTGGAGGATTGAAGCGGGACGTGAACAATAGAGTTAAAATGAAGGCGAAGGGCTCATCTACGCCTCCAAAACGTCTCAAAACACCGAAGTTTTGGAGAACACCCTTAAAAAACATGAGCTTCCCAAGTTTTTCATAAGAGCGAAATTTCTACAAATTTCCAGGCTGTCAAGGAGTATAATTTTCCTTCAAAAAACTTGTTTTCACGAGAAATTTGCGCGAACTGAAAGAAACTACTCTCGGCTAGTCCGAGCTCAACGACCTTTCTGATCACTCTCCCAACGGGCAGGGAACGAAGTTAAGAAGAGGCACCCGGAATCTGAGCACGTGACGGGGAGCGTGGGAGGATCGACAGCGGGTAGAGGAGGCCGGGGACGTAGGGCAGCGTGACTGCGCCAGACACCCCCGGGAGCACCCCCATTCGTTTCCGGGCGCCGCTGCCACCACTTGCGTGCCCCGCCGGGGAGAAGACGTTATTTGATTAGAATCAGCGGACGGCTTTGAACGCGTACGACTTCAAATGAGTTTCCGAATCAATTAGTCGCCATAAACTAAAAACTGATTGGCCCTTCCAGAGTAATAATAGTTGTTTGAATGCCCTCCGTGGCAAGGGCGGCATCTAGGGAGAACGGAGAAATATCTCCAAACCGATGATAACTTCCAAATCAGAATTGAGCGATTGGAAAATTGAGCGGAGGGAAGAAGGGAGGCTCCCTATTTCCCGATCCACACCCAGGGGGGGCTCTGCCCCTGCCTCCAGCAGACGGGCGTCTCGACTTCTCACTCGAAACCATCGCTCCATGCCCTGATATTCTCCATTCACAATCAGAGTGTGCTGCTGGGTTGGTGGTGATCATCGAACACAATCGAGGGAAGACGGAAAAAAAGAAGCGCGCTCGGCGAGGCGTGAATGGCTTCTTCCGCTCCCTTATCCACGGATGACAGTTCTCGTTATGAGCTCGCGTTCGCTTGCATGCCTCGATGTCGAAACCCACAAAATAGAACATTCAAATTCTTCCCTTGCCCATCTTTAACCACTGCCAAAGCCAAATGAAATATTTCTCTTTTTTTAGCATTCGTTTATAGCAATTATTTGAATACAAAAAAATGCTATCCATTCACGTATGATGAAAGAATCCTCCTTCATGACCAATATGACTATGGAAACCATCGCAACTGAAGTCTCCGCGGTGTGTGCAAGACGGAGGGAAACAAAATTCTTCTGCGATGGATTTTGCATGCAGGTGAATGTGTTTCTCCCGATAGGTAATAGTTGGCGTCTTGAGACTCGTATAGTTGGAGAAGACACCTTCGTGTTACAAAGGGCACATAACTTTATTTGGACGAAACATCCAGCAGTCTCTTCTAACGTACTCAAGAAAGGCAAAGGTTCAGGCCAACTACTGCGCGTTGACACTACAGACCAAAATGTAATTACTCACCCCTCTGCTTCGGGGTTCCTTTCAATTCGAGTTTTTGAACGTGGTGTTTAGAGACTCCCCCACGTCAGCTATCAATGCCGTAAATTTCAGACTGGAACCTCATGGGTGCCATCCTCTCACAAAAAAAAACAAGTAACGAGGTTTGTCCTTTCAAAGACCCCAGTGAGCACGATTTAGGAGAAACCCTTTTTGGTTGTAAGGGTGGGAAGAAGGATAATTATTCTAGAGGCCTCGATCCCTCTCTCCTTACGACGTGGTACTCCACGTTTCACAGCCTGTGATTAACGACACGCTTCTAGTCGGCGACGCACAACTTATTCATAAATGAAATACTGTGTTCCTCCTCAGTTGCCTCCGTCGTGTCTACCGCGGGGAGGGCATAAATCATGCGGCGGGACGGTAATTCCTCTAATCACATTCCTTTTACTGCTAACCCTCGCCCTCCAAAAGCCAAAAGGAGGAGTCCACGGGGGAGGGAAGGGAAAAAAATAAGCATAGGGGAGAGTCCTCTTAGAAATGAACATATTTCCAACGCCACCCCCACACATCACAACCGTCCTAAGGAAAAAAAAAAGATTCCTTCCCTCGCTGGGCCCCTCCCACTCGACCGACCAGCCCAGTCCAGACTCCTTCCTCGAGTGCATTAGAGAATGAGAGGAGTGGGCCGCCCAGACGCAGTGGGGAGGGCTTTTTAGGAATGAGTCAGAGAGGAAGTGGAGGAGAATAGGCTTCGCAGCGCGGGTCGGACTGAAGGAGATGAAGAGAGTTCCTCCCCCTCTTCAAAGGGGGCGCACCGGAGGGGGGCGGGAGGCGGCCTCATGCTCCCTTTCTGCTCGGTAGAGGTTCTTGGGGGAGTAGTCGGGGGGAGGGGGGTTGGAAAGGGTTTTCGGTGAGGGAGGGATGCTTTGAATCGGCCACGGTCGAGTCGTGTGTGTGGCTCGGAATGGAAGAAGAGTCCGAGTGGTCGACCGAGCGGAGGCTTCTAAAGTGTTGCTGCATCGATGACTACGTTCCGACCACTATCACTTCCTCAGGCTATTAAAGCGCACTCGCCCATTGCGCGTCGCTGGACCTTGCATGCTTCCTAGATCCCCCGTGCAAGATGTGAAGTAGCACGTGTGTGAAATGAAAACGAATTGCAGGAGGCCTTGCTCCCTTGGACTGCATAAAATGTTTACGTGGGTTTTCGGTGATATTCAACTCTTCAGATCTTACTCCTACGATCAATGCTGGTGATTAAACACCGCCGGAAAAGGTAAAATATAGATGAGTAAATTTGATTTCCTTGTTTGACATAAGTATCGCCTGAAAAAGGATCTCATTTAACAACGAATGCCAAAGAAAAATTTTCCCGACATTTTAATCGGCTTGCTCTCTGAATGCAATGCGCTCACAATTTTTTGATATTATAATTTTGATTAAACATTTCTACGCATGAAATAATTGCCTGCGATTTCACTTCTCTAGTCATTTTCGCAGCATGGAAACACATTTCGAGAATCGGGGAATCGCGAGGGCTATTTTTTTCAAGCGAACTGTCACCACTTTTTTGATTGAGCGCGATAAAACTGTAATCACTTCCGACGGACGTGTCAACAACAGCCGTCAAATTGCAACTCATGGAAACTATATAAAGGGAATTTGTCGCGCAGGTCTCTTTCAAACTGCTTTGGAGAATTCCTGAGAATTTTCGATGAAAAGTTAATTCTTGACACGGTTTCGAAAAATTATATTATCAAAATGTCGGAATCGAAATTTTACGGTCTAGTTTTTAGAGGATTAACAACAATTATAATTGAGCTCAAAATCATTTCCTACTTCAGTAAGCAGTACCTAGATATAACCTAAATTTTAATGCCGTAGCATACACATGCCAATTAAAAATATATAAACATAATACAGCAGAGAAAATAAAATAAAACTTCAATGAGCTTATTACTATTTCCAGTTATTACGGTAACGAATTTTCAGGATTACATTTTTAAAGTCATAAAATAAAAATATCTTTTTTATAAAAAAAATAGTTTTTAAAATCCTAGAGCACCCATATTTATTAAAACGTTATTAAAAAGCTCTCAAAAATATGCATAAAGTTCTGTACAGTAGTGCATACATATTTGATGAATTAAAAGGTGTGTGTTATAAATTCATATTGACGCATAGTAATTCCATATTGATGCAGTAATGGCTGGTGCCATAACAACCTCCACCACACGATCTTGCAGTGGCTTGTGGAAGAATGTTCACATGTATGTAGATTAAGTGATACGATGTGTAATATCATACCAAAATATTATTTAATAAGTTCAACGAAAAATTAGTTTAATTGTTGCTAAGTTTTTTCGTTGAATTTCAAAAATTTTATCACACATTTCATTAAAATGTTCGTTTGAGTACGTGATCTAGCTTCAGAATACAGGTTAATTCCTCTAGGTTTGGGCTAAAAGATATATTACATCGATTCGCTGAGGATGGATTCCAAATAACCACAGTGACGGGGTGACTGCGTGGGCAATGATGATCGCTTGGACAAAATGGCCGATCTTTTTCAAGCGGATCCCTCGTGGAAGGGGTGGGGCTAACGATGGCCGTTTGCGGGCCGGCGGAGAGGGAGCGCCTGCCATTAACAGACGTTCATTTATCTCAGCCTCAGTTGATTTCTCAGAGTGAAAATACGATATATTATTCATTGAGTTGCAAAAAGCGATGAATAACATGGCTCCAGGTTATTACAAACATTTCATCATCGACATTATCGGGCATTATCAATTCTTTGAATTAGCTAAGAGCGGAATAAACTAAATCATACTATATATATATACTAGCTGAATACCCGGCTTTGCACGGGTTTGGGAGAAACAATAATATAAATATACTACATAAATAAAAACAACAAATTACAAAGTACAATAATACACTACTTCATACAAATTTAAGAATCTTTTTTATTTAACACCTGTTTATAAACTACATTTTTTCTTTCATATCCAGGAGAAAGAATATATAAATTTTTAGGCGAACCTACTCTGGAGCAAGCAACATAAAGTTGCCCGTGGCTAAAACATGGCGATCTTAGATCAACACCACAAAACTTTAAAGACTGTCCCTGTGATTTATCAATGGTAATTGAAAAAGCTAGCTGGACTGGAAACTGTAATCTTTTAAAGTTGAAGGGAAGAGCAGTTGGGATTAGAGGTATCCGTGGAATAAAAATTATTTCACCTTTCCCTTTTCCAGTTAAAATGACTGCCTGGATTATATTTTTCGTTAATTTTGTCACACACAATTGTGTCCCATTGCAGAGTTTTGGTGGATCTAAATTTCGCAATAAAATGATTGGAGATCCTACTTTAAGTATAAGGCGATGTTGTGGCAATCCAGCTGGATCAAGTGAATTTAGGAATTCCGTTGGATAATTAACGGCTTCGTCAGCATCCACTACCGACCGATTTATATTCAATCACGTCTCCTGGCAGCATGGCTAGTATCTCCTTGTTAATTTCATTAACATCATCGTTCTTAGGAGCAAGAATGGCTCTTTCTCGCAACCATTCTAAATTTTTATAATTTTTATTAACGTTAGGATAGACTGCTTGTATCATATCGCGGACAGTTTTCACCGATACACATAAATCTGATGACAATTTTATCATACCAGATGCTTCAATAACTAATGTATCTTCTCCAATCTCCAAAAGTTTATTTGCAAAATTTTGAGCATTCCCATCTCTTAAGAGGATTCGCATGTTCTGTTTAAGGCTAATTTCTTGGACATGATTCCATAGAACAGAATGTTTTAAACAGGCATAAATTTCATCGGCTGGAGTCGATTTTGGAATGACAGGCAGAGTTTGACGGAAGTCTCCACACAGGAGTACCAGAGCTCCTCCCATTAAACTGCAGTTTCCTCTAAGATCTTGAAGTGTTGCGTTGAGGGCCTCAAGAGATTTTTTATGAGCCATCGTACACTCATCCCATACTATCAATTTACATTCTATAAGAACTTGTGCCTGGCCGCTTGTTTTATTTATATGACATGTGGGATTTTCTTGTCGGGAAATATTAAATGGCAACTTAAGGGCAGAGTGGGCTGTTCTTCCTCCTTCCATTAATGTCGCTGCAATACCTGAAGATGCAACGCCTAGAGTAATTTCTCCATGAACCCTGATTTCAGCGAGAACTAAATTAATTAAAAATGTTTTTCCCGTGCCACCAGCAGCATCAAGAAAAATGATACCTCCTTCTTGTTTATCTACTTGATCCATTATTGTTTCGTATGCGAATTTCTGATCTTCATTAAGAAGTGGCTTTTTATCCGCGATGTATGCTTCTAAGTCTAAGACATTGTAGCTAGTTTCACGTATATAATCTGGATAAAATACACCCTGTTGATCTTGTACAGGTGCAAAAAGACCGAGTTCCACTAAAGTCTTGTTAACCATGGTGATACACTTTTCCTCCAAAATAATCAAAGTTTTATTAAAAATGTCGGAGTTAAACGTAATATCCAATGTAGGATTTTCACTTCGAACTTTAGCCAGTATATCCTCACTCATTGATTCTTTATATTTTTCCCATAATGTTTTTGGGTTAGATGGATTACAGGAGGTTATTATGATGGCAAACAAAATTCGGATTTGTCCTGGAAGAGAAATCAAACTGGCGTCTCGCAATGAGTCATCCCAGTGTTGATCTCCTTCTAGCAACCCTAAATTCTGGCAAGCTTCTCTGAATGTCTCACTGATTTCTCCGTTTACCGTTCTTAATTCTGCAAATGAGCGAGGTCTTCTAATGGTATGTTGTAGCATTCTTAAAAAATAACATTCGGCGTTGTTAGGATGGACTGTGTAGACTCGACCCAATGCGTCACATGAATAAATATTATTCTCAGGATCAAAGTTGCCCATTTTTCTTCTACAAAAGACTTTCTTTGATGTATTCCACGTATAATATCTCGGTAATTCTGAATACAATAGTGTTCTTGCAAAAGTATCCTGCTGGCATAGTTGGAAAAATGCTGTTTCTATGACAGCAAAAAAGTAAACAAATTACATACATACAAACAAACACTCTCCTTTATATATATATAGATATATATAAAGATATATATATAAAGATATATATATACACACATATATATAGTACATATATATACATTATATATATATATATATATATATATATATATTTATATATATATTATATGATTTAGTTTATTCCGCTCTTAGCTCATTCAAAGAATTTATAATGCCCGATAATGTCGATGATGAAATGTTTGTAATGACCTGGAGCCATGTTAGTAGTATTATGGTGTGTATATATATGTGTGTGTATATATATATATATATATATATATATATATATATATATATATATATATACACACACACCATAATACTACTTACTCTTATCTTTAGAACATCGACGTGTACTCCGGTCAATTAACCACGTCATCATCAGCTTAAATAATTCATTCACACAGAGTAGCTCACGTAATCGATAAATTCTATTGAGATTATGCTGCGATCCAATTCGTATAATATTATTTTAATTAATGAGAACTGATAATTAGTCACTGTTCTTAAATTGACTTAGCCCACAGTATTCGCTGATGAACGCATACAATTTTCTAATGATATACTTCTGATCAGAAATTCAATCTCGTTCCTTTATCATTCAAGCGGATAAGTGTATTTCCAGAAATCTGAAGGCGCCATCAACTGGCGTACATGCCCATTATATAGAAATGGTTCCTCCATTTATAAAAAAAGCTAAGCTATAGAACAGAAATTTCAGCACTACATGCCATTAAGACGCCTCGAATCTAAGTATACCAGAAGTAAGTTCCTCTCGGGATTGGCCAGAGGAAGACTCGGGCCTCGAATCAAGGCGTGAGGCCTTTCCACTTTGCTGGTGAAAGAAAAAGATATCTCCCGTCGTGACGTCAGCGCATTTGCTGAAGAACCCCAGAGGCGAGCATCACCAATGAGCAGCGCGTGGCGATGCGGCCATGGGAAACGGCCCGGACCCGTGGGCACACGGGCGTATCATACCTTGTGGCGGGCAGAGGGGAGGCTTTACGGGGCGGATGGGCGGGTGAATGTTGGCCGGGAAGGGGCGCAACATCCCCGGTTAGACGAGGAGGGTTAGCGGGGGCATGTCTTGGTCTGAAGTGGTCGACTCGAAAGAGTATTAGATGAGGGATCAAAGGAGGGGAGGATGACAGTTGACGGCGGAGTACCGCGATGCACACCCGGACGTCTGGAAGCGAGTATGCCCGTGGGGGGGGGGGGGGGCGTGCGGTGCAGGTTTTTGTCGTCCCTGCGCTTCGGACTTGGGTGCGCGCGGGAGAGAGCAGGGTGGGTCGGGGGGAGGAGGGTTGGTCCGAGGGCGTGTTACTAATCTCGACGGGGCGAGTCATTGTCGCAAAGTGGTTGTGTGCATGCGCGCTCTCTGTACCGACGTCTCCTCCCTCCGCCACTCAACCCTCCCCGCACACGGACGGGGTCGTTTGAAGTCTGGCGGCGGCTGAGTGTGTGGGGTGGGAGGGTACCGCTGAGTCACTTTGGCACCAAGTTGCCGGAAATGCAGGAGGCGGGCGAGAGGAGGGAAAAAAAGAAAGGAGGGCGTATGAAAAGCGATGCGGAGTGCATCGGCAGGCCACCACGAGTGAGGCTTCCTCCGGCGGTGCAGGGGGGAAGAAGGGGGGTCGAGAGGGAAGGACCCCCGCTCCAACCCCCTTCCTCCTCCCCCCTGCCAATGGCCGGCGGGGTCCTCCTCGATCCACGGTGGAGATATCCGCGAAATGTTTTGGCTGGATTACCAAGTCCAAAACGTTAGCATCCATTTTTTTCAAAGGGCACATTTGCATCCGAACAGACGACCAATCTCCTCGTTTCCCAAATGTCTTGATGGATCTCCCTTCTTGTGTTCGCAGGGGCGAAGAGAAGAGGACGGTAAAAAATGAATTTCATCAAATGAGAGAGCGCCTTCTATCTCTCCGGACTCGTTCCCTCGCGAGGGATTAAATGGTGCACAGATCGTTTGATCTCTTTCACTATCGACACATTATATATTTGAGATAAAAGCCTCGGGAAAAGATTAAAATGACGATGGACATGGAAAACCTTACTGTGCATTACTTTCCCTGCTATGCACAACGAAACACAAAAGATTACATTGAAATGGAATTGATTGATTAGAGAACAAAAAATGCATTTAAATCTGCCTCCCATAGAATTAAAATAATGTGAAGTCACTTGAAGAAGAAGTAGCGGCAAAAATGTCTAATCAATATCACATATTTTAGGCGTTTAGATAGGCATTCGTCCGATTCAATTGGTTTAATGTTAATTGTTTATAATAAAAAATCCTCAATGCAATAGAGAGCTGCTATTTGGTAGATATGAAATGGCGCGGTGGAGTAATGGCACTCCATTGGCTGACTGTGGTGATTATTCAAGGTGAGGGAATCATTTGCACAGTGACAAAAATCTATTTTTTTAATTTCGCCACACATGAAATAATTCGCGGAAGGTCGAATAATATTTAATAACCTAACCAAGAATAGGCCAACTATTTAATTTTAAAGTAAAGATAAAAACACCCAGAGGGAAAGGAACCTATGTTATTAATATTGGTGTTTTACCTGTTAAGGTAGATTTTGGATGGATGTAGCTCATACGACGGCACAAAGATACATTAACTTACCTCTTCTACTAAAACGCTACCCGACACCCAAACCGACAACAAGGCCCGCTTCAATTCCGCATACTTCTTTCTCCTTCATTCCTTCCAACATCCCTATTATATCCCTACCCATTCCTTGTTTGCTTAACGTTCTCCCCTCTATCCGACTTCAACATCCCATTGCCAATCAATATGCTTTGCATCCTACTTTCCTTTCCCCTTTGTATTTCTTCCAATGATTCCCTCTCCTCATCCACGATGCCCAGCACGTACAAATGTTTCCCTCCCGCCAAGTTTACCATTTCCTTCCTACGAAAAAGCGAAATTTTAAATGCCTCTAATTTACGCCTTTCATATTGCTTCCATGACTACCATGTTTCCGCGCCCTGCAAAATCACGTTCCATATCAAGGCTTTGACTAGCCGACGAGTCTTTTCTTAGCGTCTTTACTCGATTTCCCTACCATCACTTCCCTCCTTGTGAAAGCTTTTTTACTTCACGCAATTATCGTTCTAATTTTCCTACTACCTCGACTATCTTGGTCAAAAACACTTCCGAGATGTAAACTGTTTGACCTGATATGGCGTATGAACTCCTTAAATATTTAACATAGGTTTTCTCCTTCTCGAAAACCTTTGTTTACATTTATTCATATTCTAACCATCATATTCTGACTCTACCATACCTATCCCAATGACCTCAACAATAATTGCAGCCCCTTGTGTGCCTTGCAAACTAATACTTGAGCAAACCTAACTAAGAAGTAATTTAGCATCGAAATTTTGACAAAATTTGTAGCAGAAGTTTGCTTGAAAACATTGAAAATAATTAAAAATCAAGCATTAGGGGTTTAAAACACTAATATTATTTCAAGGGTCGTTTTCTTATATTTAAACATTGGTGGGTCACAACCTATTTGAAGGCATACAGCGCCATCAATTAATAGTTTCCGAAGCTACTGGGGCTATTTTTTGCTTCAATAGTCTTTTGCCTGTCGGTGAATGCAAATGACGATGTCCGTGACAATCGTTGATCCCGCCAGTCGCTATGTGCGTGCTGTGATTCGACTTTTGCGTCAAAAAGGAACGTCGGCCGTTCACATTCATCAGGATTTGTGCCTAGTTTATGGACCTACAGTAATGACCGAAGAAAAGGTTAGACAATAGTGTCAATACTTTTAAAATGACCGCACAATTTTGTATGATGAAGAGCGGAATGGCAATCGTTCAAGCAATTTAAAATTGTTCAAAAAGTAGACCAAGGACTGCAATATGATCAACGGTTGACGATTACCGCTCTGGTTGATAAATTTCCCCTCGTTGGAGGCATTAAAGACTTTTTGAATGGTCGGGTGCAAAGAGTAGCCATAGATGGGAGTCAGCTCTTCAGGTGTCCCCTAGGTAAGTGTTATCGGACCATTCCTACTTTACGTTACCGGCATTGACTCCGTAGTCACTAGTAAGATACGTTTTTTCGCCGGTGATGCAGTGATTTACCGTGATATCCGTTATCCTGAGGACACAGCAGCTTTGTCAGATGTCCTTAATGCCATTCAACGCAGGTGCGATACTGAGAAATTAGAATTAAACTTAAAAAAGTGCGTAGTCATACATTTTTGGGAAAAGAGCAATTCCCTCCCGAACGCCTATTGCATTGGAAACGCCGAAATGGAATGCGTAAACTCGATAAATATACCTAGGTGTTACCCCCACTCACGATCTCTCCTGGGTGAAACACATACGGGGAATATGTGAGCAAGCCAACAAAAAATGAGGAGTTATTAGAAGAGGTCTTGTTTGATGTGATGAAACGGTCAAAGAGAAATGTTATCTGTCGTTGGTTAGGCCTCATTTAGAATATGCTGCAAATATATGGGATCCTCACGAAGTTGGATTAAATGCCGAATCGGATCGCGCGCAGTGTAGAGGAGCTAAATTTGTAAAATCGTTGTTATGATAAATTTGGTAGCGTATCCAAAATATTAGAGGAACTAGGCTTGGAATCACTCCCGGAGCGAAGGTTAAATGACAGATTGAAGCTCTTGAATTTATTGGAAGGAGGTCTCTTTGGCAGTGATGTTGAAAATTTATTATTACCCCCATCGTACTAGGGCGGCAGAGATCAATACAATTAGAGAGTTTAAGAGTAGAAAAGACAGATTTAAAGTGTAATTTTTTCCACGAACGATAGGGGATCATCATAACTAAATTGCCCAAATGTGGTGGGGTCATGTTCGGGTAAACATTATTCTGGTGTATATTCAGCCCCTGCCACACACCTTAGCGGTGACTTACATGGTACATTAATAAACAAATAAAAAGTTTATTCTGAGGGTTTTAAAGAAGCTGGTGCAACATTACTTTAAGTGCTTAGAAGTCAATGGCGAATACGTAGAAAAGCGAAGTAGATTTGTAGAAAACTAAAACTGCAAATAAAAAAACTTTTTCAAACGAATTTATTTTTTATGACCAAACGGCCCTAACTTAAAAAATAAAGCATCGTAGATACCGTTACCGTGCCGTTCCCCTTCCCTTGGGCGGCCCCTTTTCCCTCTGGCCCGAGTCGAAAGCTCCCGAGTGGGGCACCTCTCCGGATGCAAGTGATAAGTTCCCATCATCCTGCCGCCGCCCCTCTCCTTTCCATGGGAGCTCCCCAGGGCGGAGATATGGTAAAGGGAAGAAGGAGAGGCCTGGTGAGAATTTCCTCGCAAACTTCGTTATGCCAATCCCACCATTCCAGAGCACCCTCCACCCTCGCGCCACTCCCACGGGGCGGTGATATCCCCTCAGTCGCGATGGTTACGAGCGAGAAAGGGGCGCTCGTTGTCTTCTCCACGGACAAGTCCCCTCCAGCCACGTCGCGAATGTAACTGCAACTTGGAACACGCGGGAGGCTGGAAGCAGCAGCTCGATTGCCACGCGCAGGGCGGGGTGGGGGGTGGAATGGAGAAGAACGGGGGCGGGAGGCTTGGAAGGGGGACCTTGAAAACCCCTCATAGACGACGAACGCACAGCCCCGGATACGAGCGTGAAATAATAATAACTCCGGGAACAAACTCGAGCCCGTCTCGAGTCGAGCAATCTGGGAGGAACATTAGCGGAAGGGGAGAAGAAGAGTTAGCGAAGACCTTGCCTCATCCACGGAGCGAGGGGATGGGGGTCGAGGGGAGAAAGAGTGGCGGGGGGGAGGGGGAAAGGGTGCGTTTTGGGAGGGGGTGCCGGCGCAGGGAGACAAAAAGGGCGTTTGTTGCGTGCTCCATTGGAGATCCGATTAAGGCCGCGTAGTTTGGAATTCTATTAAACCTAATGAATTTAGATTGCGCGTGGTGTTGGTGCTTCCTTGCAAGTCGCCGCCGTCGCATCGGCTAGCCGTGTGGGGTAGGGAGTGTAAGGGGGAGGGAGGACCCGAGGTGTGGGGGGGTTGGAGAATGCGGGGACGGAGTTAGTTAGTCATCCAGCGGATGGAACATTAATGACGGGTCCATCAGTGAGCAAGTCGAGTTAATTCACGGGAGCGTTAACGGAGTTGCTTTTGGCAGAGGGAAGGCGTGTATATGCCTGCATAAGTTACCAACGAGATGAGAATGAGTGTTTTTTATCACAATTTTTTTCCGTCAATTTTGAATTTTAAATAAATTCTGCTTCAGAGCGAATCCTATTACGCTCCGGAAAAGTTTGTTCTGACTGAAAAAATGATCACCTCAATGGCTGACAAAAACATTGGGTCTTGGCGGAAAAAGGTGTACAAGCGCACGTAATACAGGGAAAATGTATGTGCGGAGTGTAATTTAATCGAGGTACAAGTAAGAAGAAAACGTAATTGAAAACGTTCTTTCGTGTAATACAAATAGGGAGAATTTTGGGAATTTAAATGGTGTACCCAATTTCTCGGGAAAAAAGAAACGAACTATCATAAAATGAATCTAGACATTTCAATAAAATTAGGTGTTTCAATTCTGTATTTAATAAACATTTGTAGTGGAACGTAAACCCAGGACGATATCGCATTGATATAAATGAATGGCGTCCACTGTTTCTGAGGTTTTCACAACAAAATGTCATCTAATTGCCAATAAATATGCTCACTCCAGAATCACAAGTATCCTGAAAAAGTAAGTTTAATACTCGAGTGAGCTAGAATAAAAGGCTAAATGTAGTAATTTGGCATTCATAGATGAAGGCAGCGTACATCGACAGGCCATCTTCGGATAGTGTTCCATAGAGTAATAAAATAACGACAAAATCAAATTAAAAATAGGAAATAATCACTACGTTTTGAAATTATTAAAGCATATTTGATCGCAAATTTCTAAAAGTAATTGTGGAAAATACCAAAACTATATACATGAGCCCTAGGTGTACTCACCAACAATACTGTGGTCACCTGTGGTCTAAAACCAAAATTTGGCTGTCACTTTTATTTTTCTAAAACTAAAACTATCAGAATCAATGATTAAGTAACGACTATAGGGACACCAAAGACAAAATTATTAGGGGTCTTTTTACGCAATAGATAATGGCATGGAAAAGCACTTTTAAAAATTAAATAAAAAGAAACATCGTTTAAAGAACAAATAATCTAAAGAGAGCTCTTCCCAAAGTCACCAAAATATTAATTTTATTTAATATCAGTAGTATATGCAAACCCAAGAGTCAAGCTACGAACTATCAACGCTCTTCAAGCCGGAGGCCTGCGTACATCGACTACTTAACAGAATCAAACTCTCAATCTAATCCTTCCAATCGAGTGTTCGATGGAGCGCGATCAAATTTTGTTTTGATCTCGTTGAGATAAATCACATAAAGACGCATTTTACGGTGACGCAGTCATCCACTTGGTTTTGTTAAATCATTTTCAGGAATTCCCCCCCTCTCTATCATAAACTCGATCCGGAATTAAATTACCCAACGATCTCGGCATTTCACTTCCTCACTCCTCATCACCACCCTTCACCGCCGCCCCATGCTGACAATACTTTTACGTGAATATGAAACGATATCTCACTGGGATTTTGTCTGCGTAAATGGGCGCATGTATGTCAACTCCGCTTTGTTTGATTTTTATCGCGATTCGCAATTAAATTTCATTTTGTAATAGCGTATTCGCACGGAAATCAAAATCAATAACGATCGCTCGCTTTTGAAGATTAAATTCTCCATCAAAGATTTTAATGTCATTTGGAATGGCAATTGCCATGGTAGCTGAGGCACAGTGTGCTCGCGTGTGTACATATGAAAGTAATGACAGTGAATATGTGGTGGGTCCCAACTACAAATCCTAGGATCCAATAGCAATTATCGCGGATTTTATTCCTAGAGCAATCCCAAATGTTTCCGTTTTTCCTCTTTTTTGGACAATAATTGAGAGTTTTTACCAAAACCTAGACGGTTGAGAATATAAAACTATGGATATTCCAAGAATCAGGATATGTCTCGTGATTGCATTATGATATCGGGCTTAGGCACGCAAAACATTGTTTAGGGGAAGTATTTTAATTTATTTTATTTGGTCAATATTTACTTCAAAGTACAATATAAAATAAAAAATATCCTTTCCATCTTAAGATCCTCGTTTATATCGATTAAGTATACATTCACTTTATATGTTAGGAGTAATAGATTCTAAGCATAGTTCATATACGCTAGGTATCCCAAGTACTTAAAATATTTTCTAAGCTTATGATGTAGGCATTAGCTTCTCAAAATGGATTACGCGGAAAACAAACGTTCATAGATTTTGCCCCGCCGCACGCCCTAGCGGCGGATTGCGGGGTGTTATGCAGATGTTTCCATCAGTTCTATTGTAACCCAAGTATGTGAAAGAATGATTACTTTGGCGAAAATACGAGCGTCTGGGAACCTCTTGCAGTGAAAGTTGATACTATTTATTCAATATCTACACGATATCACGCACGTCTCCGCAAAGGATTACAGTGGGGAGTTTCATAGCACCTGCTATTTAAGCAATTACATAATTTTACACATAAATATGAATACATAGGAGTGCTCGATCTTACCATGCACCTTTATACTTACATACTAAATGAAGTAAATCAATATTATTTCAATGGGTAAATATATATTGATACAAGCAATAGAAAACTCAGTCTCAAGTACATCCCAATGACACTATGATGGACGAAATCATGGTAAGATCTTGCAAATAAGGGCCTCGTCGGGATATCATGCCCAGCAGCCAGGAACGCAAAACCTCAGCGGTCATTTTCACGAGAAATCACTGCATAGTTCACAGTGGCGGGGAAGAAGACATAGAAGAGGACCTAAACTATTAGAGAGGGGGGGCGTGAATTATTGGCACGGGGCATACACCATACTGAGGATAAGGAAGTTTGAAAACATGAAACAAGAGAGGAAGGGAGTAAGGGTAGTCTACACGAACATTAAGGATGCGTAGAGTGAGAAGGTGAGGCGGCGGAAGTTTTGGAGTTCAGTATTAAAGAAAAGAAATTAAAGGATAACTCGAAAAAAACCCTCGATAGTGGTGCAGAACTGTAGTGAAGTAGGCAAGGGGTAATGGTTGAGGAGGGGGGTTTAAATATGCCACGGGAATGACAAAGCGGTATATGTGGGCTGGTAGCAATTGGGAGGAATAATGGGTAGTTCACATGACCAACGATTAGAAACCATAAGGAAGTATTTCTTATTGAAAATAATTGTGATGGAAGATTGGAATGGACTAATGAGGGAAGGGAAGAATGTTTGGGAGGCGGGGGTTCAAGAAAAAGAGAGCAGATGTGGGAAAAAAATAAAGAGTCTTGCGGAAGAAAAGTCTTAATAATTATGAAAACCTGGTTCAGTCATCATTGCAGACATAAATACACATGGACAACGTATAGATACTCATGAAGAAGATACCAATTAACTCGTGTTATAATAGTAAGACAGTTTCAGGAAATGTCATCAATTCAGTTTCCTGGCAAAGTAAGCAAATGTTGGCCATAATGTAGTTAGCAGTTATGAAATTTGATTTGGAAAGTAGAAGCTTAAATGATACGAAAAATAAGGAAAGCCAGCAGAGAGTCGATGAAATTCTGAGTGAGGGTACGTGGATGGGAATCATGAAAGATGAATAAAAAGAATTTCAAAGAGTGATAACGATGTAGAGAAAACAGAAACGAAAAATACGAATGCAATTAAGAAGCCACTGCTCAAAAGAGGAGCGATCACAAAGATACAACAGAGGGGGAGAATACAATCGTGAGAACGACTTCTGTACAAGTCGAGTGGTGTGGGTCGGGTAATAATAACTTTTGTGGACCTAGCTAAGCTTAATTCGTTCCTAAAATCACGGCTATGGGATTGCTGTTGTGGATACATACGTTACAGGATACACATTTGAAGTAGTGGATGAAAATGAATCACTTGGAAAACGAAAGTAATGAGTTTCTAAAGAAGAAGGGAGACCAAGTTAGGTCTTAAAGAAGGAGACCACAGATTAGAACCGTTGGTAGGGATCACGAATTCATTTTATAGCAGAGCACGGAGTAAAATATGCACGTTGAGAGGAGGAGTGGGGGATTTCCATGGTGAAAGAAGCAATCACGAGGCGTAGGCCAGGGAGACCTAAGGTCATGAATAAGGAAAACATTAGTGAAGACTTTGAAATGGGTTTTACTCCGCAATTTCCCGAAACATAGTCTCCGATGAAAATGAGGACTCGTTGGAGACTTGAGAAAAATAAAATGGAAAAACGATAAAGCATTGAAATCCACGGTTTCTGGTTCGATTTTGTGAAACTACAATTTGAAATAAAAAATAGCTGTGGAATTTGCCGCCATTTAGAACGGTAATACCGGTTTCAATGCATTTTGAGACACTTTTGCAACCGAGGATGACGTCCATGATTTGAAACCAGTTTGAAACAATGTTTGTAAAATGTTCAAAGTGATTTATAATTCTTTAAAGAAGCGTTATAGATTGCGAGGAATGATAGAAACCCACTGCAATATCGGGCAATCTGAAAAGGCCGATGGACGGCAGGCGTCTAGAGGCAGTGTGGAGGACGGGATTAAAGGGAGAAAGCTGGGCAAGCGGGTCCTATGCCGACGTTCGCGGGAGTATCTTCTAATAATTATGATTTCGTGGAGTAGAACGACTGTTGAAAACAATTAAGCCTAAGAAACCCAGCGGACATTATCAACTACCAGCTTATAGTAGTAGTATAAATAACCAATGTCTTAAATAGCGCCCAATTTGGAAATCATATTTAAGAATCCCCAATTGGTCATGAGATATGGAATATCAGGAAAACAGCGAATATGACACCTAGGAAATTAAACCCCTCTCTCCCTCACATCTGCATCATGTAACGGAACATATAAATGTCAGGTCGATATTCAAGCATATCGATAGTATGATTTTGGTGTATCTCATAGCAAGATACCAAAAAGGTCAGGAGCTAATAAGTCAATGAGCTGGGTAAAATTAATATATCCTGATTTATATACATAATCGCGAACAAGAGGTCATCATAGATGACCTTACTTTTAACACCCCCACACTACCTAGGTAGATGAGACCACAAAGATGATAGAGAGAAGAAAAATAAGGGAGATAGATTCCAGTACAGATCAAACACTCTTTCTTTCCTCCCACAATCAGAAATCATAATAGTAAGAAACCGAAGTCACTTTAGAAATATTAAAAACATTCAATTTGCAAGTCGGAACAAAATTAAACATAGCAAAGACATCAGGTGTATTTGTACGAAGGTGCATGTGTATGTCAGACGGTAGTTTGAGTGTTTGCATGCGCGTGGGGTGTAAGGCGTTTTGCATAAATGTACATATAACATGTTTTGTTTGTGGACTAAATGAATTTGTGGCTTTTGCATGCGGATTTTTTTCTTAATTACGGGTGGTGCCTCAACACCCCCCGCCACATACCCTTGCGGGGTATGAACTAGATGTAGATGTAATGCAGTCGAAATCACATAAGATATTCCCCGAGGACTATAGGACAATTAGTTTGATATCCCACGCAGCTAAAGTTGTTCTCAGGATCATAAACAAAAGGATAGAGAGTAAGGCAAATGATTAGTCAAGGGAAGGTCAGTTTGGGTTTAGGAAGGGGAGAGGTACGCGTGATGCCATTGCAGTAATGAGATTATTAATCGAGAGATATATAGAACACAACCAGGAGGTATTTGCCTGTTTCGTAGATTTCGAAAAAGCGTTTGATAGAGTGATTCGGGAAAAACTAATGAGAATTCTGCAGAAAATAGGAATAGATTGGAGGGAAAGGAGGCTAATCCGCAACCTGTACATGTCTCAGACTGCTCAGGTGCGAGTGGGGAACGGGGAGTCAGGATGGGCAGTGTTAGGAAGGGGTGTAAGGCAGGGTTGCCCGTTATCACCGTTGCTGTTCAACCTGTATGCAGAGGAAATGATCAAAGAGGCATGGGAAGAACTCGAGGTAGGAATGAAAGTGGGCGGGGAATTCGTAAAATCAGTTAGGTTTGCTGATGATCAAGCTTTAGTTTCTCAGTCAGCCAAGGGGTTGCAAGCATTGCTGAGTGAATTGGAAATTCAGTGCGACAGGTATGGGATGAGAATCAATATTAATAAAACAAAGGTTATGCGATTTTCTAGAAAGAAAAAGGCCAAGCTTAACATTAAAATAAGAGGGCAAAAACTAGAGCAGGTAGAACAGTTTACGTATCTCGGTAGTGTCTTGAACCAACACGGTCAAAGTAGTAGGGACGTAAGGAGAAGAATTGCGCTAGGCAAAGAGGCTTTCACAAGGAGGAGGGAGTTGATGACAGGGACTTTGAGTAAGGATGTTAAGAAAAGACTCGTAAAAACTTTGATATGGAGCGTAGCTATGTACGGCGCGGAAACATGGTCATTGAAGCAGGAGGATAGACGTAGATTGGAGGCTTTTGAAATGTGGGTGTGGAGAAGAATGGAGAAGGTGAAATGGACAGAGAAGAAAACAAATGAGGAAGTACTTGGTATGGTGGGCGAAGAGAGGAGTTTGTTGGGAGCAATCCTATGGAGGCAGGAAAAGTGGATGAAGGGGGTGCTGACCGGCAGTGGGATGTTGAAGACTGTGATAGAGGGTAGAATGTTGGGCAAAAGAGGAAAGGGAAGGAACAGGATAGGGATGTTGGACGGGATGAAGGCAGGAAGAAAGTACTCAGAGATGAAGAGGGACCTGATATAGAGTAGGATGATGGATTTTGTGTTTTGTTAGGAATAATAAAATGTTTGTTTGGTAGTTGTGTCCATCCAAAAACCTACCTTAACCGGTAGATTACCTTAAAAAAAATCCCCGAGGATGTGCCATGGGACCTCTTTTATTCATTCCTCACACTAACTACATTATGCGGTGAATAACAGAAAAATTGGCTTATTATGAAAATATGAGGTAATTTACAGAGAAAAATGGTTCCATACTCAATTTTGCGAATTTAATTTGAATGTAACTTTGCGCTTTACGAAGATTTTTTATTGCGGTCAATAGAATTCATGATTTCACGGTACAATCTGCAGGTATAAATATTTTACAGGAAATAGAGGTATTATATTTTGGCAAAAATCAGTCAAGGCTGAAAGGTCGGAGAGGAGAGTGTAAATTATTGTTTCGTTGAGCTATTTTTCTGAAGACAATCCCAATATATATAAATGGTATTTCTGTATTTGTTAAAATGTCGACATAATGACACAAGATAGACGACATCTCAAATGTGGTAAATGATATCCAGTTGACTGCAATGTTTCCCTCGCCATAAATACACCCTAATATACGATGCAGAGGTGGATGCCATTGGAAACAGCACGATCACAGCCGCCACGCACCCAGTCATGAAATAATTTGGCACATTTGCGTTTGCCATGCCGACTGCGTCGCTCCGTTGACATGATGATTTCCCTCGAACAATAGCGCCCACTGCGGCCGGCCGACGGGGGCGTTTGTTAGCAATACTCTCCCTCGCAAGTGGGCCGTCATCTTCATCCACGGAACCTTCGGGAGTTCATTCCGATGCAGCCCGCGGCGCGACTCACGGATCCGATCGTAGAGATTACGCGCCGTACCGAATCCACGCCTGCGAGCACACACAATGAGTGAGCAATGAAGGGACCGCAGAGCATCATGTGCGTGTGGGGGGGGGGAGGCAGGAAGAAGGGAGGCGGGGCGGAGTGGGGAGCCGCGCGCTGGGTTCGATAGTTAGGATTCGGAGAGCTGGCTCGATTACCGGTCGGGCCAAGCATTCAACACGTGCCCCCAATTTGCCCGCCGTGGAGGGGGCGGCACCTCGCACGTCGCCCTTTGAACCCGCGAACGCTTCGCACCTCGACTCCCAACAATGGCTCACCATTGCCAGAAAAAAAAAGAATGCCGTCAAGTGGATTGAACGCTTAGAGCAAGAGATTTAATTCACCCGCACAATTTACCTTCGAAGTTAAGAATATTTAATGAACATTACGGCACAAAAAGCATCTTGCTGATGGACTTAGCACAGCAAGCACTGAGAAAACGACATTCAACGGCAATGATTAAAAATACGCCATAATCGATCTTCACATTTTAAGGGTATTTATTTTACTTAACTATCCGTGGAAGATGTATAAAAGTACTTCTACTATTGTTTTTGCAAAAAATATTTTTTTGCCATTCTTCCGGATAGTATTTTTTTTATATCAACTGTAAATGAAAAAAAATTTGACCAAAGAATCTGTCCACTAAATGGACAGCGTTTACCTATTTGACGATTTTTGCTGAAGTGATCGAGATTTCGTGCCTACGCTTAAAGTTGCTTTTCACGATCTCTCAGAATGCCGATATTTTAAAAAGGACGCGCGTTGCTTCATCCCAAACACTAATTTCAAAAGAGGCAAAGCATTTTCTTTGGCATAAGCTCTAGGTTACTCTCGCACAGATTTTACTCGGAGATTAGGCTCTCACAAATTGACGGCCAATATGATTGTCAAACCGAATCCAAAGAGAATTCTGTCGAAATGCAACGATAACTAAAATCCCCATCGAATTAGGGATGACATTATGGAATGGAAAAACATTTTATTTTGAAAATGAACACATTCACCCATTAAAATTCCAGGTTTACTACTAGGTGCACTACTAGGTTTATTACAAGTACTACTACAGGATCGACAGGACTGATTGTCAGAATATACGAGTAATAACTGTGTACACATACATATATATATATATATATATATATATATATATATATATATATATATATATATATATATATATATATATATATATATATCTTCACTTCATTTGGAAAAGCTTCCCGGACAAGGGTCTTCGATGGATTATTATTATTAGGTAATCTACCGGTTAAGGTAGGTTTTTGGATAGATATAATTACTAATTATATAATTTGTGACCCCTAGCAAACCACAACATCCTACTTTACATCAGGTCCCTCTTCAGCTCTGAGTACTTTTTTCCTCCCTTCATCGGATGGATGGATGATTGTGTTCAAAATACATTTGAGTGTTAATGTTATTATGCTAATAATGGTTCGCAAAATTGAAAATCTCGAAATAAGTAAACATTAAACCGAGAAGTCCCGCATAAATATTAAATCTTAAATTATTAAAAAATAGGCATATTTCAGTGACCGGAGTAAATTTCATAAAAACTCTGTTGCTACGACAGTCACATATACAGATTTCATTTCGGGACACATTCAGAACATCTAAGAATTCCTCCCACGCAATCAAGGAGCAAGAAATATTCGCGAATTTCAGCACCAATCCTCAGGGATGGACTCAAGGGAAAGGGAGTAATTAATGAATGGAAAAAACACATGACACTTCCTTGAAAAAAGCTCATTGTATATTTCTATCATGACATGAAAAATTATAAACAGAAATTAAATTGATGGACACATTTCTATTCGGCATTCCATCCACGTAGGCATGTCGTTTATCAAGCGTATCGATTTTGCCGACTCCTCAGTTGGCTTCTTTGCCTACAGAATTAAAAAAATTATAACCACGTGGAATGAAATCCCGAACAAATCGTATTCATTAACACCGTTCCGCTTAAGACTAATTAAAAAAACGTAATAATTTTATTAGCTATGATAAAGAATGTCTCGAAGATGAGAAGGGGAGAATGTAATTTGCAGAAGGTGCTAAAGTCACAATCCAGTAGCACCTTGACGATCATTTGTCATTAGTTATTTGCGAAATTAGGTATGGAAAGGAAAGGAAGAAGGGTGAAGAGAAACCCGACGTCGGCATTAGCCCACTCTCAATGTCGAAAGGCGCCAAGGGGCCTGCAGCTTAACGTCCCATGCGACGGACGTCGCACTCACTCAAAGCGCCCTCCACCAAGCACTTCAAGTAGGTATCGGGATAACGCTGAATAATATTGGTTGTCTCCAGGATTTGAACCCGGGCCCTCTCGATGGGGAGTCAGTACGTTAGCCACCGCAACATCACAATTCCCCCCCCCACAATTCAGCAATCATACCATTTATAGTTATTCCTTTTTATTGTCGGAGACATATTCATGTATGTACACTTATATATATATATATATATATATATATATATATATACATATATATATACACATATATACACACATATATATACAAAAATTTATATATATACATATATATACACACACACATATATATATATATATATATATATATATATATATATATATATATATATATATACATGTATACACACACACACATATATATATATATATATATATATATATATATATATATATATATATATATATATATATATATGAAACTACGGAAAACGACATCAAGAACGAATAAGCAAATTACAACAGGAAGATAAATCCAATTACATTTGTTCGAAATAAAGTAACACAAAGTTCAGGAATGCCTTTGCCTTCAAATTCAAGGAATTGAAAGAAATGCCGCTATGATTGCTTTGACGGAGTCATCCGCTGATGCACACCCAAGCGCAGGAATTGGACATCCCATTTTAATTTTTGGCTAAAAATAGTTTAAAAGCATCCGAATGCCTGCAGGAAACTTATAAGTGGAAAGTATTCAGCTCTCACTCGCGGTTGGCTGGAAAATATTTTAGCTTAGTTCACGTGAATTTCCTAAAATAACGAGTAATAAAAAGCTTATTGTTCATGGTAAACGACATGCCGAGAAGGAAGATATTACTGCGGGACTTGAGACTGTTTACTGCGGGAGTTGAGGGAGGGAGGAGAAAGCACAGGAGAATTCGCACGAGTGCTCACAAATTGCCATCAACTGACAATGCCTTAATTATTGGGTGACGAATTTGATAAATTGGTGTGTGAGCTATTCATAGCGCTGAGACAAGTCGTGCATGAAGGGGAATCAACGAAGACTCCGAAGTCCAATGAGAACGTGGCACGAATCCTTAGGTGGAATATTGAAGCAAGATTCTTTCCTTCGATATCCGGAGAAAAATGAGCCAATTGACAACTCAAAATGCGGAGACACGGAATTACCATTGAAGAAAATTAATGAATATTACTAATCCCGAATTTTTACACGAAAGGAATACAAACGGGAAATACTTCTAGTAATATGTCATTCACTAATTTAATGCACTGAAATGGAGAACACTATGCGACGGTCTGCTCCAAGTTGTTCATTCTCCGTAGGAAAGCACTCATAAGATGTATTTTCAATATAAATTCTCATTTATTTGGCCTAAAATATATTTACTTGGTCTATATCTCTAAGGAGAATATTTAGATTATTTTTTACAAGAATATTAGATTTTTCAAGTAAAAAAAGACAATTTGACTCTACTTTCGAAATCCTCCATAGCACAGCGTTTGGTGAACTTTATTCACTGCAGAGTAATCATTCACGGAAGTATTCATTATTTCAATAATGAGCAAAGACGGCAGGAGAATGAAACCGTAAATACTATTTTTCTCAGGTGTAAGGCATTTAAAGACATTAATATTTATTCACAGCGAGGATTGAAAAGTAAAATCTTGTGAAGAATTTAAGAATATTCTTCAGAGGTGACAGGCGTTCAAGCGCACCTCTTCAACGGTAGATGACTTTGACGAAATGTTTAAATGTAATAGAATAATTAAAATGAAGGATAAACACAGGTTTATAGAATTTAACTATTTTTAACAAGAATAATATATAGATAAAAAGGTATGGTTTATATATAATAAATAAAAATAAAACGTATAAAATATCCCGTGTTTCAGGAAAGGCTGGACTCCCGCAGGAAAGAATAAAACATTTCAAAACGCAATTAAATGCTCCTAATTTTGATGAAGGCAAACAGCGAAAGTGGAAAAATAAGTCATTAAGTAAGTCAGCAAAATCAATATTTGGACACTTCAAGCTCATAATTCAGAATGCTGATTGCTAATATGAAGCATAAAGGATAACGCCAAAGCAAAGATTGGAATTACGAAGGAAATATGGCGGCAAAGGACATTAATGAAGACAATATTTCTCGATTATTTAATGAAAACACAAATTAAAAGATGAAAGACAAAGGGGGAGGATATTTGAACTGACACGACGCATTTTAGAGCTCGACGTCTCAATAAAGATCTTCATGAATACGGTTTGGAATGGCAGAACTACGAAAAATAAAACAATCATGAGAAACATGAAAACGGAGAATATTAATCTACTACGCATCGATCCAAGGACTGTTTTTTGTCAAGATTCGAACAGTTTTGTTCATGAGTTGGTCCTCCATTGGAATTCCAACATTCTTCACAGTTTTTGAACATCGCTATTCCTGTGGTTACAATATAATAGGAAAGAACACAAAAATGATTATAAATCATCCATCTTCTTCTCGAAGTGGACCGTCACCTCAAACGACGTTCCGTTCGCCGGAAACGACGTCTTTGGAGAATCGCCATCATTCTGGAGAAATTGCAACAACAATTGCATACTCCCCAGGATATATAACGGTGGTTGGGTGGGATTTCGACTTGACTGGTGTATCACGCTATTCTCAGCAGGCGACTCGTGCGATGTGTCGAAAGTAGACTCCCCATCTTCTTCCAACGACAGGTGATCTATTTGGAAATATGAGTGACAGGCGGATGGAATAAACAGCCTTTCAAAAGTTCGCGCCACCTTTCTCATGGCCTATGCCAATGAAAGCATTTGGAATTTCCTTATACTATATTCTTTTATACACTCGATTGCCCAGCATTTAAGTTAGGTTTCGGATTATCACAGACTGTAACCGCTTTGTTTATTAGCTAAGCTCTTCAACACAACCTGACAGCCTAAACTACAATAAACACCTCTTTAAATTCGCATGGATTCGACCGCCCTCAACCGCTGTAATTTTTTTAACAAAAGACGAAATTTCCATTGGGAAAGAGCTTTATTCATCGTTTACAATCGTCCTCTCGTATAGAAGAGATAAATTGATTTTTCACTAATTGACCCTCACAATGACCCGGGAAACGACTCTGTAACAACGGAAGAAATAAACAACGAGAAATAAATTTCAACGGTTTACACTAAATGGGTTAATTTCGTTTTCGGCGTATGCGAATGATTTTCGAATGCGTCTCCCTCGTGGCGACAACGATGTCTCACAACAAATATAGCAACTATTATGGGTAAAGGAGGGATGATTTTTTTGTGATTCGAGAAAATTTAAAATGTAATCATAATCTAGTCACAGGCCTTATGAAATATTCAGTTCATCAGAACAACGCGAAAGGAGACTCCTTAAAAAATACCAAAACCAATCCCATGTCACCGATATTCATTAATTTACCTTATCAATTCATGGTAGAATATGAACTACGGCTAAACACTCGCCCGGAGTCGTCTCTCACTTTACAACTCCACTCAATACCGCGTTTAAATACCTCACTAACGTTTTTATACTGGAAACACCATCAGTGAAAAAACCATGCTAAAAACTATGTTACATTTTTACTGAAATTATCGCGATGTAGGGCAAGAAGCAGAGATGATAACCAACAGGCCGCCATGACCCTCAGATCTTTTTTTGACACCAAAAATAATTGATTAGTTTCACCACAAGATCTCAGGAAATACCAAATGTATGGAAGAATTTTTAAAAGGATCAGTTTTTCAGGAAAATTTAACCCGCCTCTCACTCTTTTTATCTTCTGAGATTTTCTGCCCACGCACGGATGGAGACTAATAAAATGAATCCTGGAGATGTTTTTATCAAGGACAAAAATGCTTAAAAACATCCAGCTGATTCGAAAACTCTTAGGGATCCACGGTTGGCGCTTTCCAACGGTTCGATCTCGCGACACAAGAGGAAAGTGGGCAGACGGACACGTTTTGACCATTCCAGGGGAAATCGCCAGTTTTATTCCTATCTTTCTTTAGAGGTCGGAATCGGCTTCGTCCCACCTTCCCCGCCAACTCCTGTTCGTGGCCGTTTTGCTCCTTCCCGGTTTCTTTCACACGTTGCCCATGCAAGAAGATTTTGTTGGGTGATGTGTTTCCACGTTTGATAGTCTTAGGGGTAATTGATATGAACTAAGGTGGGTGGGAAAATATGAGGATGCAATCGTATATTCTGCATAAAATATCCACCAAAGTCAAACACACCCACAAGAACTGAGTAAATAAAAATCGTGTTAACTGCTGACATAGTTATTCTAGTCCCAATTTAAATTGGTTTGCGACATCACAACAAATTAAGGAAAATTGACCGATATGAGGATATACTTCCCCCCTCCGCCTGTGTCCTTATCACAATGGAAACCAAATAATATACATACATTTGAGAAATGATACCAAGCGGCAAAAGTAGACTAGGAAGTGTGATGAAGAAACGGGAAGACTCAAGGAAGAGGGTGAAAGCCAAAAGAAGGGAGAAACAGAATCAGAAAAACACGTGCAACGATTCAAAAGACACGAAACCAGAATGCAACCTAATTTTTCCAGGTGATAACATCAGACTAATTAGCCTAATGGCTGGTGACCCTTCCCCCTCCTGGGCACCAAACCACCCGACACCACTTGCCGATTAATTGGGAGATGTGAATGTGACGAAGGGGGGAGGGGATGGCGAGAAAAGGGGCCTTTTGAGGGATAGGGGCGAGCCACAGCGGAGGCGGGGGAGGGACACGCGACGGGCGCCCCCTTTTCCGAGGGATCGCAGTCTCTCCTGCCCTCGTAATCGTCGTCATCCACAGGAACCCCTTATACTCCCCCACCCCCGTCCCTCCGTGCCTCACGACCAAGGCGACGCCACGCGAAAACAAACGCGCACTAACGAGGGGTAGAGGGGGCGGGGTTGATCCGCCAATCACGAGGATTGAGGTGGGGGAGGGAGGAGCGAGCGAGGGGAACCGCAAAAGACGCCACCTCCCCCTCCCTATCGCTTCTTTCCCTCCTCCTTCCCTCACCGCAAATGCGGAACGACGCCACCCCCTCTCCTCCCTCCCAGTGCCTCGTTTTTCGCGCCGATGAATGCGTCGCGCCCTTTCACGGTGTGCCACAGCCGAGGAAGGGAAGGAGGAAGGCTGGGAGGGGGTGATGTAATTTGGAAGATGCCACGGCTGAATTCGTCATAACGATGATACGTCGAATGGCTGCGCCCCCGTGGTTAAGTGCCTATTACACCACGTCGGTGGGCAGGATTCGTCGGCCGAATCAACGGGGAACGTTTGTCGTTTTTTTCCGTATCATCCGTTCGTCACGCGCACTCGAGGGCCTTCCCGTCGCACGGGGAGTCGCATTCGAGGTTCATCGATTTTATGTTCGTTTTCAACCTTACTTCTGGAAAAAGGAGGATGCGCGCACGAAAAGGACGAGGTGGTAGGAAAACGACTTGCTAATAAAACAACTCGGACATTACAATCCCGAGTGGGCAAGCAACCCTCACGAGCTTGATTACATCGTAGTACCACGTCTTTAGTCATAACTGAATAAATTTTCCTCACACTAGAGTAACTGTTACTGATGAGGGTGGAAAAAGTAACTTTGCCCTTCCGCATAAAGATTTAATACTTCACACGACAAACGGTTTCAATGCTGCGCATCATCGTCACCTCACCATGAAGGAATTCCATAAAAGTTAAGTCTGAAACTGCTATGCTTAACTGTATTACCCTCAACCTAGGATCCTTAGAGAAAATATACATGTGAAATGGAACGTTTCAATGACTTCAAATTTATTATGGAACTAACTGATGGTTAAAATAAGATCGGCAGTTTCAGATTCGATTAGAAAATGACGATAACAGAGAAATGAGTCATTGCTATATACCGCCACGAAATAAAATTTTTCATTTATCTTTAAAGTTTCCTAAGTCATCTTTCTTTATCAATAAACCCATTTTTATTTCCATTACAGCATACACATAAAAATGAAACTGTCTTTCTCTTGCTAGCTAAAATAGTATCAGAAATTTCTGTAAAAAAAACTTCTATACTATATCTTCTGTTCAATATCGTATTAATATGACAGCTTAAAGGGATTCATCCTTACTTAACGCTAACGGAAAAAATAAATTATCAAAAGCTATTATGGTTAATGATTGATATCCTTTCATTAAAATATTTAAAAATCTTGACAAAGGCTGGCACTGAAATATTCGTGATTGAAATTTAAAATACCAGTCCGTAATACTCGATAATGGTAACTTTCTTATGCGCCATATGTTTGAATCATACCCAACGGAAACAATAAGGTTTTTTTTAACCTTGACCAATATGAAACAGCTTCAAATACTGCATAAGTAATCGGGCGTGAACAAAATTAAACCAACCAGGCGAATACTGTGGTGTACTACATAGCCAATGGTATTCTAAAGGAGGGGAGGTGGGAATTTATTAGGAATTCAAACAAATATTTCGAGTCGCAGCGTATTTAAAATGTAAGCTAGGCTTTGATAATGATGAGTTACTAGGTTCACCTTGAGATCCTGGATCCCCAATCAAGAAAGTAAGCTACTATATGAAATGCGTATTTCGCCCCTCATTTCTCACGGCTGAGCACTACACTTGCGACCGAAAGCCTTGCAGCTCTCCTCCCAGAGGACTCTGCATACAACTGTTCTTCTGAATTTAAATATCCATGTTCGAAAATTAACAATTATATCTTAAAAACTGTATAAAACTGTGTAAAATGAGCACCTATTCAAATTAATTCTTGAGAAGTAGTAAACTTAGGGAAGATTAATGAATACATTAAAACTACAGAAGAAGGAATTGATGGAAGCTCTATTCTGGAGAATACTTTATTAAGCACACGGTCCTATTCCTCTCCAGAATAATATTTTTCTCTTTGCCACATCCACAAAAGGAAACCTTTAAGCTGCGCATATAAGCCTGTCACAAAGAAGTTTCTGCCATGAATTAATAAGTCCAGCAGAATTCTTTTCCAAAATCCATGAGTGCGTTAAGTGAGGAGAGGTATTACAGCAAAGGTGGTGACTTATAGTAAAACTTAACAAAATGTTTCCGTGAGACCTGTTTCCGTGTTTAATTAGATCCGGTAAATATTGGAAGATAAAGGAGTCCTACATAACATGGGAACACAAACTGGGCGGAGATAGCGCAGCGATTCACGGATTTGTTCACAAACACCGTGGCCGCCGCCACCTTTGCACCACGGATGCCGTCTAGTTACTGCCACCAATTTCACTCCCGGGATTTCAACCAACACTGCCCACGCAATAAATCTTCCACATGTCCAATTGTCCTCTGTTCCGACTGCCCGCGAGGGGGTTAGTTTACGGATTCCACAGCCGAGATGTAAGATTGTTCCCGACTTCTCTGGATTAATCGAGTTAAGTTTCGATATTTCTAAACCTGAATTTCAGTGAAATGTTCAAGTACCCAGATATTAACCATGAGAGTGCCAGCACCTGAGCGACCATGGCACACCTACACATTGAAGTTTATTCATCGCTTTTTAATGTCATACACCAGAATTTAGGCCACATTTTGATGAGTTTTTGCTGAAGTTCCACTTTTAACCAATAAAAACTCATTGACGGCGAATAATAAGGTTGTAAAACCAGGGATATGGGTATTTTTTGAGCAAAATGGTAAGAACAATGGAAAACATCACGGACGTTATTAAATTACCCTTTGGGATAATTCATTAGCCGCAGGCTCGAGTATTTTCAATTAAATATTCAGTTGAAAATTATATGTGTCTCTTGAGAAATGAGAATTCAAGGCAGTAAAATTCATCATTTCAGGAATTTTTAATGGGTAACCCAGAAGGTGAATATGCAAAATTTTCTAACTTTTTTTTCATATTCAGCAAGAGTTTAAAGTTTTCGCAGTTGGTCTAACTATTCCGCCCAAACCACAAGATTGCAAGGCATATTCTGAATGGCTTAAAATAAGGTAAAATTTAATCCCTCGGGAAAATGTACCAGAAAGCCGTCACCTCTGTGTACTTACTACAGAGAGATTTTTGTGAATTATTTCCTTAGGGTATATGAAAAATTTAATTCCACAATGCTATCAAATAATGTAGTTTGGGAAAATTATATAACTCATATTCAGCACTGGTTCTTGCGGAAGAATGGCTCGCAACTGACATCATGGCTCATGACGAAGCCATCCCGTGCCATGGACGGATCAGGCATCTGCCAAACAATGCAAGAATATTTTTTTCCTCCTTGCATCACGTTTTGAATACGGTTCCGCCGCAGTCTCACGTTAGTGAAACATTAAAGTAACATTCAACTCTCAAGTACCCAGATTACTTGGGCAGTTGACAATTTTATAGATCGCGTAAGGGTTCTCGTTCCATAAATCTGACGGCTACACTCTACACACATATATCACTGATTTAATCTTAATGCTTCGGAGAAATAAAATCTCGAAAAAAGGCTGCGATGCGTCGCAATTGCGTCGCTCGGGGGGCCATCTCTCTTCGCTATCATCGCCATTCGCTTTGAGCGCTCTCTCAGCCAAATACCACGGGTGTTCATCCGCCCTCCCAGAGTGGTCAACACACCCTTAATTAGCAACCGGCATCTAATTTCGTTTTAAGTTTTCGACTCGTGAATTACGAATAGAATAATATAATAACCGTGATTCTGCGACACCTAGAAGTATATATGCATGCCTTACAATTTCATCCAAATGTCGCTTATTTTCCGATTCCTCGACGTTATTTCCTCATCATCAGCTTTGTTCCACTTGATATGTTTCGCAATCGCCGAAGTTGGTACCTCTTGTGCCGTTCATCGCCTCGGGGATAATCTTGGTTTTAGGGGGCAGCGGAACAATAAATTCCCTGCCACCGGTATTCCTATCCTCAACGCTACAGCGAAATCCTATTCATCCCATTATGCGAAACGGTCTCCGCCTCTTTTGAGCTCGCTTGCAAGAAGACTTTCGATGTATTTCCGATCGACTGCCTTCTCGATCGTATTTGTGTCGGCTGCCTTGATTCTCATCCCACCCCTCCGCCCCATAGATCCCCATCCTGTTCGACTACTGCCACCCTCTTCGCCGACCCCTCGGAATCCCTCCCCACCCCCTCCCATCACCGTTTGGAGTGAGGGGTTGGATGAGGAGAAGGGTGACGTCATATATTTGGACAGCGTGGTGCGCTTGCATGAGGGAGTGGTTGGGGGAGGGTTGGGGGATCGGTGTTAGGGAGTGGTAATAGGGGCGGGGGTCCGGGAGCGGAGGCAGAGGTGGCGGGGCCTGCCCGGGCGGGAGGAGGGTCTGAAAATCTTGGGGAGTCGCGCCTTTGGGAGATGAGACGTCGCAACCGCCGACACCAACTCCGCTGATGCGTGCAGCAGCGGGGTGGGGGAGCACCTCTTCCCCGCCGCACCCTTTCTCCCTCCGCCGACCCGCACGAACTCTCCCGGCGGGGGTGCGGGGGCGGGAAGCGGGGAATACCAAGCAGCGAGAAGGAATAGGAAGATGTGCCACGCATTAGGAATGGCATTGCCTCTCACGTCTCCCATTCATCTCTACCCCGCGCTTTTATCTCGGGAAGATCTCCCACGGTCCCTCCCGGCGTCCCCGCGAGCGGCATCCGCAGCCAACGTGGGCGGAATATCGTCTCCCCTCGACCCCACTCGCCTCCTGTCGGCATGTGTCTGGGAACGGAATCCCAAACGCCTTGCTCCCGAATGAAATATCTTGGACATGGGACAAAAAAGAAACACAAAGGAGGGGCAATGGGGAGGGATTTCGATTTGCACTCCACACCTCATCACCACATTCCTATAATTCTGTGGAATTTTAATTACTGTGGAAGAAATTTAATTCACTTCATGGCAATAAGCGATTACATCCGCTCGGATCTTCTAACAACCTAAAAGCTTCATGCGAAATCCGTTGCCACTGCGTGTCTCCAACCAGACACTATAGTTTATTCAGTCTTTTGGTACATCCACTTTAACAAAAAGCTTGAAAACGTTTTTCAGGAAGGGGATTGGAAGGCACTGCCAAAGGAGGTGCCATCAGTTTACAATTTATTGCCTAGTATCCGACAAAAAAGGCCAAGGGAAAGAGCAAGACCCAAAAAAGCCTCCTCTTTAATCTGATCCTGTAATTTATGGGTGATCGGTGAATACCATTCTGATTTATTGACTCAAATTTTCGAGCGGTGTACACCCTGAAAACCGTGCCTCTCTATATAATTGTAGGCTTCAATATTAAATACAATATGCAACCACAGTCAAATAAATCATTAAATTTAAAACAATATGTAACCACCGTCAGGTTAGTAAATTAAAAATGAAAGCTGAAATTCAAATTTGTGACAGTCACTGAAAACAATGACCGCTCTAATTGATTAATGTATCCCGCCTAGGCTGAGACAGATCACTAATTACTAAAGCAAATGAGTAAAAAGAGTTCAGTATTTCATCCATTCGCCGGCATATAGATCGGGCATTTCGACGGATATTGTAATATTTTCAAGCACTGATCAAAATCAGATAGGATATTTTAGAATAACAAGTCACTAAAAGACAGACTGACTGCCATTTCCTCATGTGGCAGCAAAAATTTCTTTTTTTTCCCAAAAATTACGAATTTATCACCGACATAACCATGCATTTTGACGTAAATTTCCGCAAATTCAAAGCAGAAATCAAAGAACTTACGATATTATCTCTCCCATTCAAGAGTTACATTAGGAAATTGTTTCTGCACTTCTCCACGTCGGATGAGAATAAGACGCCAAGGCTTCCGAGTCGAGCACTTGAATCCCATTCTCCTCCACCCCAATCGCCAGCGAGAAGGTCTCGGAGGCGGGGGGGGGAGGGGGGGGGCGAAAGAAAAGGGAGCGGCGTTGAAAGAGGCTTCGAGAAAGACGTTTCCTCCGCCCTCAAGCGATCTCACATCCTTCTCCCGATGGCTCCCAATCGCGGCAAAGTCAAACCCAACCCCCCACAGAGGTCCATGGGCTTCCTCCCTTTCATTTTTTTTCTTCCTTTCATTCTTTCCTCCCTCCCGTCCCACACACGAAGCGGCTGAACATCTCGACTCCCCTCAAAGAGCCGGTTTCCGCTAATTAGTGAGCCCTTGAGTAGCGAGGGGGGAAAAAGCATCCACGCCCTCGGCTCTCTGGAGAAAGGGAGGGAGGGTGGAGATTTTCGAGAAGGGAAGGAGAGATTGGTGCGGGGGGGGTGGAGGGGGGTTTGTGGGTGATGGGGGTAGCGCGTCGTGAGTGTGTGCGAGGGTGGGCGGGAGAGAGTCATGGGCGTGCCATCGCCCCGCGGCCTTTCCATCCCCCCTTCCCTCCCGGCTAAACCCGCCGCCACCTCTCCCCCATGGGATAACCACGATCGACGCGGACGTCGCCAACGCTTTCTTTCCCTTATCGCCCTCCGCCAGATTTCTCCACGAAGCTCCGAAACTGGAGACGCCAATGGAGGATCGGATGTGCACTCGAGCCCTGATCAAATGACCCAGAAAGGGTGTCCGCCAGAATACCACAAAAAAATTCCCTTCTCCAGGATTCCTTTTTCAGAGGATTTTTCCCCTTTTCCAAGGACCTTTTTCCCGTATCAAGAACTTAATAGGCTTGAACAACACTGCTAGTATTAGTGAAAGAAGTTACCATTGGTGCTATTTTGAAATTAATTAGTATTACCAATGAACAGAATGATAAAAATATTACTCCATTAGCAGAATAAATCTCATTTCAATGCAGCTAGGAACTTAACTACACGTATTCTTTGGATAAAAAAACACGTTGTTTACTGAAGTTCATAAGCCAAGTTTATGGAAAATAACATTGAAATAACACAAATGATACTTTTCATGACGATTCTTCGAAAAGAGTTTTAGCGAACTTAGCACGCCACCCAAAACGATATGAAGGGATTTTTATCTCCGTAAAGTCAACCAATGAAGGATTTCCTCGTGTTTCATGGTCTTCAGGCTCCTTGAAAACAACATGCGGAGCCAAAGCGCACTCAAAAGGTTTCCATTAGGGTGTGCCGATAGAAAATGAAGCGCATGAAACATTCTTGCCAAAACATCAACAGGTAAATAAAATGCCAAAGGAAATCGATAATATTTCATGATCAACCCTTATCCTTAGTTGTGAGGACTGTATTACAAATAATTTTATTAAGTTAACGTAAATGCACGACAATACTTCTGTATAGCTTATTCTCAGCAATTGCAGACAATGCTATTACTCGAAATTATCTCAATTATTTTTTAGTGGCTACAGGCTTTTGCGCAATCAATCCTCGGTGTCCGATAATTATAACCATGGTCTTAGAACCATGCCTATCATATTACTGCTCCCCGCTTTCGCGAAAATCAAGCAGTGTACTCCCTTCCCATGCCGAGGGACTCGGTTTGAAACGGTTCGGAGGCGGACCTCTTTTTCGATGCCCTCTCGGTTGGCACGCAGAGAGATCTTCAAATAATTATGGAATGCCATCTGGAGGATGAGGTGATATACAATTCGTAATAATTGTTAATACTCTTTATTCCGTATATCATAGAGGGTAAACGGAATTGTCCACATCTGATTACTCTATATAATTTCTTCATTTCATTACTTCCCCCCCTGAACCTAAGAACACTCTCCATTCTCCGATAACGAAAGTGGACACAACAGTTTCTCACCTTTTTCTAGTTTAGCACCACCGTACTCACATAAACACCCCGGACAAAAGAGCATAAAAAATAGAATGGTTTATTGATCGAAAGGATTGATAAATAATAACCCAAATTTCCTTTACACGCGCATCACTTGCCTATAAAAATGATATTGGATCACTTGGAGAGATAGCAATAAGTGTACTTTGAAAACCTCGAATGTCGCGCCATGATATACAATGAATGAAGTGAAATAAGAGGACGAGTGTTTGCGAGAGTTCTGACCGAATTTTGTCAACTGTGGGAAAATATTAACAATTTTTTGTTTACTCAGTAAATTAAAACAAAACTGAGAAGGCACGACATTGTTTAACATTTTAGTAAAATTAACAGTCATTGTAAAATTATCACTTGTGCCAATCCGAAGAGATGTGGAGAATAGTTTGCCATACGACAGCAACAAATACTCCGGTAACTCTACCATTCAAGAATCTTGACAGAATTACGGAAAAAATAATATTGCACGGGTGGCATTATAAATCTGTGGACGTAATATAATGGTAGATTTATTAATCCAGTTCTTTTTTTAATTTAAATCGTTAAAGAAAACAAGACAAAGGTAAAATATTTTCCGACTAATGCTAAGTAAATTCATATCAGAGGAAGGCAGTATTTTTATGTCTTGCGCGGATTGTAAGGTTTAGAAATTATAGTAATTCATATAGGTCTATAAATACTTTATCATGATTATAAAAACAAAAAAAAGTCCGAGAGGATATGGCCCAAAAACCATCTGGCTGGGTAATAATCCTTCACTGGGCGTGGGTTCTCGATTCGAGATACCACTCTAAAAATCATTCAGCAAGTTCCGGAAAGCCATTAAATTTTATCACGGAAGTCTTCTTGATGACGATATTTTACAATAAAAGGAAATATAAGCACAAGTAAGCAATACATTTGAAGCGTGTCAAAAAGAAAAAATGATAAAATTTAATTATTTTCACAGAGAAAGACGAATTTACATTAGCGTTAACCGACCATGGTTAACTAGGCCATGTTTTGTACATTACCCTAGTCTAAGTGATGTCCAAAGAGTCGATTATACCATTTGAAAATTAAAATTTACCCAATACGTTGTGATATGATCTTATTGATCCCAAATAAGTAAATTGCAGTAATACATTAATATTTCTAATAATGATTACCATATAATTTCCATTGAAGAGGATTAATTCGTTTCAATTTAGTCAAATTGATTAATATTTATTTATTCTTCCCAAGATGTAAATATATTAAGGTTTTTGGAATTTTATGTAGTGCCCTTTAATGCAAGAATTTGTGAATTTAAATGGTCAAATGCTAACAACGATATTTTTCAATTCATTACAACATTACAAGTACGCACGCTTACAACGCTTGGATTCTGGGAAATGATAAGAGCGAAAGTTTTGAGATGCCAGTACGTAATGGAAAAATGACCACCACGGCTAACCACTAATTGGTTTATTTTATAGTTGATTCATTTATTAGGTTAAGTTCCATGAGTGAACTCTATTTTCCTTAAATTTTCTAAAAAATCTCCATTTTTGTCCCACACTTGTCCGTGACTCGAGGCTTAACTTCAAGGAAGAATGCTATTTTGAATAAATTGAACACGGACATGGATAATGCGAAATTTAAGTCATTTTTTATGAACACAAGGTCGTGAACAGAAGCTTCTCCATACGTATCAACATGAGCGATACATGAGAGACATGTTTGGACGACAAGACTGCAGAGCGAATCAGAAACACTGGAAATTGCTGCATAATGCATTAACTGTCAACCAGAATCATAACTTGTCACCACGGCAATGGGAGAACAGTCAACCTTGGGCCATACTATTGCCCATATGTCTTTGTTCCTCCGTGGATAACGAAGTCTTCCTGTTGTTTCCGAAATGAGCACGCATAAGCAAATGAACTCGTATTCAAGCACGTTGCCGCTGAACTTGAAAAGGAGTCGAGTAATCTTATTACGTCGCTTGAAAATTTTTTAGCTAAAAATTGTATTCGCTGAACAACGGTTAGTATTTCTTGAATCTAGACACATTTTAGTGGACATGAAATGGTTTCCTGAGTGGTAAAGCATTATTATTTGATTTATTATCTTGAAACCAATAAGAAAAATATCCATTTTGCTAGGAGTTGAATAAACAAAGAGGAAAAGGCAAACTAGGTATTTGATTTCTGTCTCGTTGGAGTATGGAAAAAGTAATCAAATAAATTGTGCCTGTCAACATCCACAAGATGATTTTTGATAAATATTTGGTCAGGAATTCATATTATTTAATTCAGCAATGTATATAATTCAGCAAAATATTAGGCCAATTCCCGATTTTGATATGCGCACACATAGTTATTTTGATATTACATAAAATATTATTTAGCGCCATATATAAATCCCATTTACATTTAATTAGGTCATGAAGTGCTCCCTGAAATTACTCTATACTGTTAGGAAGGGTTTAAAGATAAGCTTTTTAACTAAGCTGTTCCAATCCTCCATGTTGAAAAATGTTGTATCCCAAAAAGGTTTTTTGCCTGAATTTTCTTTTAATTTTTAATTCACGGCATTATTTTTCTGGTTTCGTTGGCTTTGGGTAAAAAATCATTACATTTTTAGGATCATGTATTTTTAACCACGTAATCTTGAAACTTCATAGTATTTTATATTTTATTGAAACCTATTTTTGAAAGACTGTGTAGAGTATATGGAGTTATCAGAGCTTGATCAGCGGTAACCATAAGATTGAGCCAACATCTCTAAATGACAAAAATTAACTATTCGGCCGGAAAATAATTGAAAATGGCAAAAAAGGATGGGCAATGGAGTAGCAGCAGTGGTATACTTCGGTATCAGGTATATCGAAGGTAACAGTCAAATCTGAGGAGGGATTGAAATCAGAACTCTTTGGGCTAACAGGCTGGTGTATCACCGACAGGAGCTTCCACGGCTGGCTGGATTTTGTACGCGTAAATTTGAGAAAATATTTCAATCAGAACGCTACATCCATGTTACGTATTATTCCAAATCAAGTCATTTAGTGGCGGTGTCGATGACCGTTAGTGGACTGACGCATCGATCGATAGAGAAAAAACCAACGACATCAATATTTCCTTCGCTATTTCCCGAACTAAAAGTTCCATGGCAGCAAACGTTAATTTTAGATATAATTATCTTTTCTTTGATTTTGTCCACACTGAACGCACCTTCGGAAATAGTGCATATGAGTAGGGCGCTACCCCGCCGGCCTCGGTGGAACTAGTGGCGGCGGGATTACTTCAACAAGCTCAGAGATCGCGAGTTCACCTCCCACCTCGTTGGCCTTTTATTCTTCTGGGGTTAGAGAATTAGTTATCAACTTTGGAGCATATAATTTCCTGTAAAATTCCACTGCTGGATGTTTTTGGGGTAATTGTTTGATAAATAGTGATTAACTTATTTTTTGTTGACGAAATTTATCCTTACATACCCTTTCCACCACCGAATGCTGATTCCTCTAGTTTATTAATACCTAACTAAACAACGAAAACGAAACAACTTTACGGTATACTATCTGTAAGGGCGCATCTTTGGCACATCATCGGGAACGGACGTATCTTTGGCAGCAAAATGCTGCGGACTTCTCATTTCTCTTCGAGTTATGTGAGAGACAGACCCATGGTGCCAATTGGGGAGAATGCGACACATAAAACATAGGCTCGGATGGCTCCGGTAGTTCATTGAATGTAGTCACGCAGAGAGAGAGAGAAATGTTCGGTTAATTTATTACTAGCTTGTCGGAGAAGATCGCTGAATGTACGGCGGAGGGAGGTTGATTTAGGTTCCTTAGAGGGCAAAGAGCCGGGGGAAATGCAAGAAGAAAGATCTTGTGCAGCGGTCAGTGAAATTAAATGAAAAGATATGCCATCAACGCTGTAAAACGTTTTAGCTCGTACTCGCGGTTAGACCAACTGATCACTCTTTTGAACTTGGGTTTGATTAGGATTTTCGTTCATTACTTTTGGATCTTCAAGCTTTCCCTTGCAGCAATAAGCATATTTTTTACCAGGTGATATTTTGTGATTCATAGTTTTCATGTCCTTTCGTTCGGAACACAACTTTGAACTCTCTCAGGCAATGATTTTTCTATGCATATTTTAATTATCCTTTCAAATTCTATATAATTAATTTTTACACGAACTTCATGGTCTTTTTTACCTCTCAGACCACCATTATCCAAACAATTTATTTCCAGACAGGCGCTGCTCAAAGGCACTGGGAGAGTGGCAGAGAAACATCAGCACCGCATGCCCTGGACTGACTTTGAGTGACACATTAATTTCAAATTCTGTTTTTATTTCAATGTTTTCTATGTTATAAATTTCCCACCAGTTCCTAACCTCCTATCTACATTTAATTCGAAAATTGCATCCTTGCGGACAATCACCTCTTGTCACTCCCATAGAAAAAGGGGTTTTATAATGTGAAGAGTTACATAATTTCCATAAGTAGGTGCATATTATTTCAGCTCTCAGCCGACTTGTAATCAATTCTGATTCTTCTTGCTCCAGTTCCTCGATTTTCCTAATCATTTCATGTACATATGTGTCCATAAAACTCCTTGAGACACCACAAGGAAATGTTTTGGGTGGTGCTAAGGTACCAACTAATTATTAATGAATATGTACTTCCAGATAAATGAGACTATGTAATTGAACATACACATAAATACATGAACTCTTAAACACATCCATCTCTCTCTTATTCTTTCTCTTCCTATAATGGAAGATGTTGCCACGATACTACACCATAGAAGGCCGGAGTAGGGTGAAGTCCCTTCCTTTGACGATGTCGCTTTCCCAGGTGACTGAAAAAATCACACATCCCAGGAGCAGCGCAGCCCCTGACTCTCCCAAAGCATCGCCCGGCTTTGAACCCGCGACCTCAAATCAGCGGTCAAAAACTCGAATCACAGGCTATCACATCGTCTGAAATTGTACGTATGGATGAAATTTCGCACGCCATGGCCCAGTTGCCATTCAAGAGTTTAAAATATCAACGTTTCATTGTGAGCTACACACTACAAAAAAACGTGTACCGATTAAGAAAGGCGCCAAGGGTGCTGGGAAAGAGATGTCAGGACCAGCATTGGAGTTGAACGGGTTCACAAGTTAACTCAACGAGTGGAGAGCCTTGCCAGGTGATCCACCGAGAGCCGCGGGAGGGGAGGGGGGATGCTGCGGAGATATCGCACTGATTTTAACGCAAATAATTTCGGCTCGGCACGATCGTCAGCGCTGACGTATACCAGTCATGAATCACGACTTTTCGCGATGCTGATTCGCGGCTCTTTACGCTGGTCGTACGTGAGTGCTCGGTCACCCGACTACATGAACGTCCGCTTGTGATTGTATAAAACCCGAATCTAAACATCATCCTGTGCCGTCAGGCCCTAAGGTCAAACCAACTTAATTTAAACAAACAACATGATATATATATATATATATATATATATATATATATATATATATATATATATATATATATATATATAACGATTGTACGGAAAAACTCACACGAGCGGCACAATAATGGGCTGACACAATACAACACAAATAGAAAAGAATAGACACATTTAAAAGAACACTCACACGGTAAATTGTTCGAGCTTTCGGCCCTCTCAGAGGCCTTCTTCAAGAGAGACTCAGTCTCTCTTGAAGTCTCTTGGAGTCTCTCTCTTGAAGAAGGCCTCTGAGAGGGCCGAAAGCTCGAACAATTTACCGTGTGAGTGTTCTTTTAAATGTGTCTATTCTTTTCTATTTGTGTTATATTGTGTCAGCCCATTATATATATATATATATATATATATATATATATATATATATATATATATATATATATATATATATATTACTTGATGAATGTGCCAGTTAATATATGTTGAAATGCGATACATGATATAGTTTGGTCAGTTCTATTATGCAGTTGAATCACTGTTTACCATAAATCGCCAAACAGATGCTCGTCACTTCTGCATCAATCTCTGTAACTTGAGGATTCCAGGAGTATACAATGGATCACTTCGTAGTCATAGTGATAGGGCACTTTAAAAGTATACGCTTTCGCTGTCGGATTTCACTAAGAAATTTTTCCACTGCTCCTGGTCCATAAATAAGGATAAAGATTCGGAGGCCGTGATATAGGAGCGAGGAGGAGGTGTCGTTAAAGAAATCACCGTCGCTGAATTAAGTGCGTTTATCCTGCTGGGGAAGACCAGCAGACCTTTATCCTGGAAGGAAAAAAATGTTTGGGGGAAATCCATTGGTCGATTGTCTTTCCCTCCGGTCCACCCAAACCGGCGGGGGATAATGTCATAATTTACCGTGAGCACCAAGAGGGCCTGCCGGCGATTTCGAAAGAGAGAGAGGGAGATTCGGAAGTGGGATGGAAAGGGTATGTCCGAGGGTAATCGCCAAAACACAGGCGGGGCTGGGAGGGGGGAGGAAGGGCATTGTGGGCAGGATCCCTGACCGAAACGAGAGGTACCCCGAGGAGGAGGGGTGCTTTGGCCCGCGGCATCCGCCCCGCACCCGCTTTGACCGCAAACGATTGAAAACTTAATGTGCGGGAGGGAGGGAGGGAGGGGTGGAGCGAAGGGTAGGGGGAGGGCGGGAAAGATGAAGCGAGAGAAGAGCGGATCCCACAATAACGAAGCACGCCTGATGCCAGGGTGCGCGGAGGGGCGTCGTCAGGAAACAAAGGGCTTAATTGGTTCTCCGGGGAGGAGGCGGAAGGGAGCGCAATCTGGTGTAATCGATGGGTGGGGGGGGGGGGGCTTGGTTGCCCGAGCGCAGGTAGCATCGGTGAGGGCACTTGAGGGCGGATGGGCGGGTCTTTCCAGGCGGGGAGAAGGGGGGGGCAAGGGGTGGGCGTGCTGAGGCCCCCGGGGCGCCCGCGCGGAATTAATCGCATTACGTCGCCGTGGGAATCGGTAAATACTCCGCCTCATTTCCCAGTCGTATTTGCGTTCGAGGCGATCCGAGTCATCCCGCCCCTCTCGGAATGCCTCTCGGTTTAAATCATGGCAATGACAGTCACGACGGCCGAGCGGAGGTGTCGATGGGAATCGAACCCAGCGCGGGCGAAGGCACCGCCGTCCCCTGTGCCAACGCGGGTGCAGGACGACTCGATATAGGTGGGCATTCAAAGCCTTCTAAATCCAAGAATACTATATAACAGCAAAATGGCATATCTTACTTTTAAATTCAAGTCAAATAATTCTGATCCAATTATAATGCAATATTTGAGCCGCAAATACGTATATATGCCAAATTTCTGTCTGCTGAAATTCGCGAAATGCGATAAACCACAGGAGAAATAGGAGGAAACATTTTTGATTTGATACCATGTATTTTTTTGAGGCTCAGTATTATTAAATCGCAATATAAGAAATTCTTCTGCAATAAGGTAAAATTTGACGTAGACATCAATTGGCCTCAGCAATAATTCAATAAACTAGAATTGCTGATAAGACTCCTAAACTTTTAATATAACTAACGCAATATGATGCCAAGACCAATTACTGAAAAGCATTATTACAGTTCATATTTACTGACACGCAACATGACTTCTAAAGTGATGATGCAAAGCTATCCGCAATTTGCGTTCTGTTATGACTTTTCGCACCATTATTTGCCGTGCAAATAATGCTGAACACTCGCGATTTACAACAGCAAGTTACGACGACTATGTTTCCGCTGACAATATTTTTTGCTAGTTTTACATTCCCTTTTATACATGAATGATATTGTAATTTTTTAACGTAAAGGGGCTACTAGACTGCTATTATTAAGTTGAATTAAGTGAAAATGACGCAAATTTTCACTAATAACTTCTACAGTCACAATTATTCCGTTGAGTTAGAAGATCAGATCATTATGACAACGAATTCCGTGGTAGTGTTTCTTGCGATTCCATTAAAAATGATAAGTTCTCTAGAAACAATTAGAGAAACCAAGGAACAAAACTGAGATCACATGTTGAAACATTATTTTCAGGTTATGTAGTTTCCTCATGCATCGTATATACATTATTCCTTATTCCCACTAGACTTCATCAGGTTTCGAGCATGTATTTTTTCAAACACTGTACAGGGCTTAGTCCTGGGTGAACTCTACCATCACCTAACAAACCAAACTTCGGGTTGATTACTGTGTTTATGGTTTTTTTCATCCAAAGCGAAATGATGGCATGCTAACTTCCAATATGGTGGAAACACCAGGTATATGACAAATCTTACCATGAACGAACAGGATTTCTTTGAAGTTTACTGATGTACCTGTAAAATTATATTAGACACAATTACGATCACAATTATTTGACTAGCTTTATGGCATTGATCTAAATAGTTATACCTGACTCAGGGAGTATCTCCTTGTAATAGCTGCTCATAGAATTTTTTTTTAAATTAAGCACTAAGGACAATCTGAAGTTTGAATGACATTAATGTCACATGATGAGAGACATGACGAAATATAATATCGTACAACTCAAGGGCTACGTGTGAAATATTAAAAGAGCCTCATCCAAAGTCTCCGCGGCGCCGCATAAATAAATGCATATCTCTCCTTATTCGCCAGGATCCTTGGCCCGGATCCCAAGCAACCCTTCCCTCCCCCATCCGTGCCCCGCCTCCGAAAATGGGTCGACGGGGAGGAATGCTTGAGGCGGGCAGACTTGACCTCGTGTCCGACCCGCCCCTGCAACCGACCCGCTTTCAGCGAGACCGTAAATATTTCGGCCACCGAGCTCGTCTCTAGGGGAACTTCCCGTCCTCCAGGGCCGAGATCTAGGACTACGTGATGATATCCCTTCTTGATGGTCCACCCCAGAGAGCAAAACGAATCTAGACGATGAGAACACAGTTGCAACGCTCTGTCATAGCACCCTCACGTGCTTCGTCCATGCTCGGGGGGGTTGTTATTTCTCAGCCGGGTGCCAGGTTTTCCTTTGTCGAACGGGAAAGGAACTTGAGGTGAAGAGGTGGAAGTACGAATATCTATGAAACTCAGTGTCTTGAACACACTGCGCGGGTAGGTTGGGTAAGGAGGGGACCAAGGCAATGCCCCCGTGCGTAGGTTCAGGGGTACTAAAAGCCCACTTAATGCCTTGGATGCGTGGCATTAAGGCGTGATAGACAAGTAAATTGGATGTGTGGCTACTGAAGAGTTCAACGGTGCACGCGTTTAAAATCCGGTCGAAGCCTCTGGACGCTCTTCCCAGCATCACCCCAGCTGTGTACATTTAGGATCTTATCTTCATGGAAAACTGTAGATGGCTCAAGGAAAAGAAATCGCTTCTTTAATGGTGTGTGCATTTCAACCATCTTAGATCTTAGTACAAAGTGAGTTCGATTCTCAAATATAAAACCGACTTTCGCGTTCATTTAAGTTTTTTTTTCAATTGCATTGGAAAAACATTAATAGGTGCATATGCCGCCATCCTCATTTCATAAAAATATACTTCTAGAGAACATCTAAAATCAGAGATCTGAGACTTATAAAAAGAAAGAAATTCGATGAACATACAAAAGAGGGTGGAAAAATATCAAGCTATGGTACTTCAGGTAAGAAAACTTGGCACATGCGCTTCGGTACCACCATGAAAATCGTTATGAATGACCACAAAGCGCCACGTGATTGTTAGAAAACCTAGAATGATAGTGGCTCAAACAAAGAATGAAACTTCACCTCTTGAAAGTAGAGTAATGAATCGTGAGAGCTTTTCCCCCTTAGACAATTCAAGATCACAACAGTAGAAAACAATACGTACTGAATGACTGAAGTGTTATCAAATACTCATTTACGACAATAATTAATTGCTTTCATGATCGGTAACTAAACACGCCCCAACCACACAACATAGGGGCAACTTGAAGAGTAATTTGGGGAAATAATCCAGGGACAAAAATACCCCTGATATCGTTATGCGGACACAAACATACTATATAGGGTGCGGCAACATAACTTTATTTTTCAAACGCGAAACGCTATCAAAAAAGGAAAATATGTTGCCGCACCCTGTGTGTATATATATATATATATATATATATATATATGTATGTGTGTGTGTGTGTGTGTGTGTGTGTGTATAAAATTATTAGGTAATCTACCGGTTAAGGTAGGTTTTTGGATGGACATATATATATATATATATATATATATATATATATATATATATATATATATATATATATATATATATATATATATATATATATATATATCCATTGAGGATATAGATATATATGGATATATATGAATCGGCCTTTTAACGATCGGATCGTGATGACTCCGATATATCGTCATAAGGACGAAAGGGTGGGGGGGGATGAGTTGGAGTGGGTCAGGGGGCGAGGGAGGAGCCGGATGGGGTGCCTACTTGTCTTATTGTTCCTGTTCTTGGCAGCTCCCCGCTCACTCCGGATGAGGACCTCCCGTTCGTCCTCTTCCCAGATCTCTCCCTCGGCATAGGACACGGCCACCACCGCCGCGGCCACGAGCAGCAAAAGCGCCCACTTCATTCTGGCGTGAGAGAGAAAAAAAGGGCGGTCAGCATCGGGAGAGTGGTTGCATCTTGGAGGGGACGCTCGATTAGAACCAGCGCTTCCGTACCGTGCGAGTGGGTTTGGCTCCCAAGTCACAGGAGATACAAAATGTAAGACACACAACAGGCACAACTTCCAGAAAATAATTTGATAGGTTAAAATCTCTGGAAAACGGCATTACGCCATTCTCCAAAATATTTGAGGAATGGCTGAAACCTCAATTGATGTATTCTCACCCGTGACAAAATATCCTAGGGTTCAACGTGTAGCCTCTTATTATTACCCAAAGCCTGAATTCAAATTACATGTATTTTTGGCTTTTCGTGTTGTAAGATCAAATTTTTTTGCTTGACGCTTAAATATTATTTAATGGTAATGACTCAAAGAGTAATTGGCTATACTACAGTAAAAATAGAACAAAAAGATATAGAAATAATTTTAAAAGGAAAAAGTTTTATGTGTGCTCAGTAGAGAGACTCTTTGAGTACCGAATTTTCCACCATAAAGCTATGCATCCAAAAATGATCGCCGAAAAGTATTTTGGAGACGCACCAGTTTCAGACTGTCATATTCACATATACATGGTCATATTTTATTTTTTCCTCACCCGTAACCAAATTCTTATAAAATTTACGACCCGTCATTGATAACCGAGAAAACAAAATGGGTGCGGAACACTACCATACCTCCATTTATCACTGGCTTTATATGTACAAATGACATTGCGTCGCTCAACGAGTCATGCGACATACGTAGCCTGAACTTCGAGGATGCCAAGTCTATTCAAAAGAATGATATGTTTCCAGCGGAGGTTCCAAAAGACGTAGTTAATGGTTGAAAGCATCTTGAGCTTAAATTAATGAAAACTCAGACCCATCAACCCCCCCGGCGCAACTACAACCGAGACTTTCGAATTAAATTATTAATGGCAATGCCAAAATGATTGATGAAGGGAGCAGTCCATTCTGTCAATATTAATTGAACCCGCTTTCATTTACATTACTCGAGAAATCGTTTTTATTTTCCACGGTATTTTTACAACAATAGGAAACCTATTACTTATTTTATGTTTAATTAGATAGAATAGGAAGGCTTGCAAAATAGGTGAAGCAGAGAAATGAAGATGGTTTTGAGGAGAATGATGAATATAAATGCATAACAAATGGAGAAGTACCTACTTCGAAAAGTGGCTGAAGAAATAAGCCTATGGAGGACACTTACAAGAGGAAGAGGGAAGTTTACATTTCCTGAGGCACGACAGTTTAGTGAAGACCCCGGGGAAACATGAAGGGTAATTAGTACAGAGGAAGAGCTAGAATGAACTACGAGAAGCAAGCAATGAGACATGTCAATGCAAGGTGTTATGAGTGAATGAATAAAGTGATTGACAGATAACAAGATAGTTTAGTGACCTGCCACCAAATAATCCTCGATGATGATGAGGTTAAAAACGAATAAATAATTTTCCACACATTTCTCCACGCAGAGCAGTAGTTGTACATACTGCGAATTAAAACTTCCAATAATTGCGAAACGTTTCATGAACTCAGGACTACGCGTGTGCAAATCAAAACCATCGACCATAAACTGTCACTCTTTCCTTCAATTATCTCTCTTATTGTGAATATATACATAGAATAAACTGTGGGCAAAATCATGTTTCAAAGCAAATTAATGAATTAACAAATTAATAAATCAATCCTGTACAGGCAATTCGGGTTTAGTTTAAACTTTAATTTAAAATGAAATTCCATTCAACAATGCACAACTTATCATTTGACTTCGAACTTAATTGATGCATCTTCATTACTGAATATCGATCCAAAAATCTCATTCATGGAGTCCTTAAATCTTTTTTTATTTTTCGTATTTGATCTTTAATTCTCCTTTCACCGGCTAACTTCTTCTTCCCTTCTTCAATTTACTCATGTGGGATTCCTCAAACATGGCCTGTATTCGGTGGATCGCTGTCTCGATAGATGTAACGCATGGAAAAAAGAAAAAGAACGTAGACGAAGACGTAAATCAACCAAAATTTTACTTATCCGCACGAGGAAAAAACGTAAAAGGAATCGAAACCAGCAGAAAAGAAGATTAGAATTTCTCGGAAAAATAATTTGAAATGAACCAAATGACACCAGGAAGATGGAAAATAAAAAGGGAATATTATCATTCACTGTGCTCATTCAAGGGATGATTGGGAGAGTCCACGAACGGTCCACCCCTTCCACAGTGCACAACGCTAAATATTCCGATGCAAAAAAATTACTTCATTATGATACCTGAACAACGCACTTATTAGTAGACATGTATAAAAAACGGGAGTTTATATATTAATGAAGTGAACAAATCTATATTAATAATCGCATAATTAAGTTCGATCAGGTAAAAGGGTGCATGGATTAAAGAAACAAAATATTGCATCTGGAATCACATAGAAACACGTCAATGGGATTCACCATGCAATGCTTCTCTAATCTTTCCGTGCCAATACATCTCCTTCATTTTAACATTAAGCAAATTAATACTCAAGAAATGCAACCGGAGCATTTTAAAAAATAAGAAAATTTAGAGATTTAGGCGGGATTATACCCAAGATTTGGCAATTATTTTTGGCGATGAGCGATCACAGACATTTTCCGAACATTCTGTTAAATAAACCATTGTTTTGAAACATTGCGTAAGGCATCAAACCATTACTATCTAATTTAAAGAAGCTCATGATAAAATGATGGAAATCAATTAGCAATGTCATAAAAACATAACGATTTGAGGAAAAATTTCTACCAAAATCCAGCACCCACGCTAAATATTCGATCAAAAAACACAGAAAATTCTACTAACTTCGCTTGGAATGCATAATTTCTTGCTACTTTGAATAATGGCCGTAATTAACCAAGGGTTGATATTTACAAGAATTTCCATGAAACAATGGAGGATGCATCCATTTAGCCTTCGGCTCATTGATTTTATGAAAAAGGCAGAATTGACGAAGTTTTATGAAAAAAACATTGGTTGATTAATGGTAAAGGCCATTGAAAATTATTATACCATGCAAAAATCAATGAATCTCAATTCAGATCGAGGCTACCACGCTGCGCTGTTTGAGGGAAAGAGTGACACCTCCATCAAAAACTACAAGCACCCGGTCTAGTGCATGTGCCCATGTTGTAAACGGAATTAAATGACAAATGAGAGGTGCATTGAAAAATATTGTACATTAAAAATTATTTTATAATGGGTTCAATGAAACGGAAGATGGTAGCTATTTCACCACATTTAATTTACATATTAATTAGTATCAACTCTTCTCAAACTATACCTTTATTTCTACGAAGCACCTGCTCACTCCAAGGAACCAAATGATGAGTAATATGCTCTACGATGATGGAGGTGCTACGTGAAACACATTTAATTCATCCGGCCGGTGGAGCACATGATATAATTGACGGTGCCCGGCGTAACTTTGTGAAATCGATGCATGCTAAAATGACAAGAATAACTTAAGTTATTCCCCACAAGATTTTTTTAGAACACTACCAAGAATGCACCGAAAGGATTGGCTTTTCTAGGGCCCGGAGGAGGATGGAGAGGAGTTGCGGGGAGGGTTCCCCTTTCTCCCATCTCCCGACCCTTCTCCTCTCCCTTCCTCTTTCCCCCCCCCCCGCCACCTTCCCGTGGGCGCCCTTCTGCCTCCTCCTCCGGACCAGACTCTTGCCAGTCCTTTGAACGCACAACTACCTGATAATGATACTAAACGAAAAAATAAGAGGCAGTGTTCTGCATAAAATCTGGTAAGTGTGAGAACACTCTGCGTTAAAACGGAAGAGCGAAGAGGCACGAAGTGTTCTGGAAATTGCTAAATGCTCATTCGACATTCTGAAACACCCTCAGACACCGTCTCTGAGTCATGGATACGTTAATCGTTGTACAGTGAGCTTAAGCTTTTTCTTTACATGAAAATGCGTCCCATGGTAAATTAGTCCAATATCAAATAACTAACTTTCAATGCTTAGTCCAAGGGTTTATTCAGAACCAATTTAGGTCGTACATTACTGGAACTAATAATTATAACAACGTTACCTTATACTTGTGTATGTTCCTAAGTTATTCATTATCAAGAGCATGGCTGGTCACCAAGCACTAACCCTTTACCATTTTATTAGTCCAAAATGAATGATAGCCATTTGTAGTCTCTCTTTGCTCGTAAATTTTAAATATAAATAAACACATTATGAAACTCCAAAACGAAACGATCCATTGGTTTATTCACGAAAAAAGAAATGATAGCCTTAGTTAAAGTGAAAATATATTTTACCGATTTCTAAACTAATCAGAGATCCTTGCGGTGTGACCGATTTGATTTTACTATTCTCTCACGGAATGCCTAATTAATGTTAATATAAGTTTCCCTGGCAAGGAAGGTTTTGGATGTCTCTGGCAGGCGGCGTACCGACTCAGGGGCGCGATCCCGGTAAGTCGTATGCATTCAGTTGTGCACATGTGTGAAATAATATTTGTTTATACATGGTTGGTGTTCTAACCACCTCTCGACCCCTACCTTTGCACAGATTTGTGGCCTAGAGTGTGGACGTAGATGTAAAACAGAGGTGGAGCATTGAATTCGGGGCTGAGTGCCGGTTAGTCCAACCGGAATCATCACCCGCTAACCGCGTGCTGCAATTTCAGTTTCGAATCGGATGTCAGTCACACTGTAACACATAGACTGTGATTGATGATGAATTTTTGCTAAGAGCTTTACAGTAACGATGCAAGCTGATTTGGAAATTCAACACTCATTAGAACACTCAAAACGATGATTCTATTATAACAGAGACGAAGGCTATTACAATTTTCCACACAATAAAGATTTATTCCCTACTAGTTTCGAACCAATACATCATTTTTTTAAATGATGTAGTTCATCAAAACTAGTCGGGAATAAATCTTAATTGTGTGGAAAATTGTAATATTCTTCGTCTCTGTTATTATGGAACAGTTCATCACACCTGAATCTGTAATTTATAGTGATTGTATTCATTTGCTCAAAAGAGAATTATTTCAGCAGCTACGTATAGTCATTCAAATTCAAAATGTGCTCCGACGAATGAGATTGTATCGTATCAAACGTGTAATTTCATGAAATGGAAACCCATTAAGAGCAACACATTCATATTCAAAACGGGTTAAAACCAATTTCCCACTGGTTAACTGGAGGATGTTCCACAACGGGACAAGCATCAGCGTGAGTCTCGCGGGTTTCAGTGTAGTATTTCCACGTTTGGACGAATGTTTTTTCTTTTGATTCTAATCCTCATTGCGTGAGTTCCGGCAGGGAGATCAGTGCACTGCCGAAATTCATAACGAACGCTCCTAAGTAAGAGAATCACGTAATGCAATCACGATATTGCTACAAAAGAAAAAGGACAAAAGGAATCCCAAAGTTTAGCAATTACGGGGTTATATCGCAGGGAGTGCCGCGCTGTTGAACAATCTCTTGGCTGCTATCTCGCGAAATAAATTGCAAGAGTTAGCGGATGAATGTGATCAGGGTTTGTTGCCAATTACCCAATGACCAAATCCGGTTGTGGGAATGGGCTTGGTAAGGTGGCCGATACTCTGCCCGGCGCGTCCCCGCAATCATTTCCGCGGCCAGGGCCCCGCCGACCCACTCGAGGGTGGAACAGAATGAGGAGGAAGCAAACGAAGCGGGGGGGGGAGAGGGGGGAGGAGTGGAGGGGGCCCTCCCGCGCACCCTACAGGATTGATTACGTGGCTGATATATTACCGTTTCCATTTTTCGTTTTAACCTCGACATTTAAATGGTGCTCGATATTTCGGACCCGGAAGCGCGGGCAATCGAGAATAAAAATAATGAAACGTTCACTGCGAGGATGAGGAATAAATCAAGTGCTTAGACTGGCTTAATGTTTTATCCCGTGAAATATAAGCGCGAGCATTGAGTTTTTTTTCGCAAATGCATTTCCATTTTATTTGCCGTTCCCCCCACCTCTCACGCTACTTTGAAGTGGCGCTGAAGCTCGAGCAATATTAAATAGATCGTTAAATTTTCGATAAAGACGAAATGAAACCATAAATATGGATTATGCCCCAATATCCGATAAAGCTCCTTTCAAACCATTAGTTAGCATTTGTATTTCGCTACGGGGACTTGAATTGGAATGATGATTAAGAACGTGGAACTATTTTTCGAGGAAAAAATATTTTACTCAATCGGTAAACAAGAATTTAAAGGAATTTGTTGAGTCATAAAAAAAACATGACAGATATGCATAGTTTCCGATTACTTTTTTCGTGAATGCTAAATCCTGCGAAAGAAAATACCCATTGAACACTTGGCTTGCCAAAAAAAAGGACCTTCGATGCATGGAGGTCACGCCGTTCTCAAAGATCCTAAAATGGATATATACCATGTTGCGAATTAAAATTCCAATGCCATGCGATCCTTTTTTTCCTCCACTAGTTCCATTATTTCCGCAGATTTATTGTTCCAGATTACAGGCATATTTGTGAGGTTCAAGCATTTTTTACGTCACGTATATATGACAATAAGTTCCATGAATGAATCACTGAAAATCGGCGGTGAAATGATTACTTGTGAGATTATCCATCATATTATAGCCGCAGAGATCAGTTATGGCATTTAATCATTGCGCTTCAATTTCCTGCGAGAATGGGATGCCTCAAGCAGAAAATTCCTTTATGCAGGCAAAGTGTTATGCTATATCTAATTTCGGGGAATGTAATTTTGAGTTAAATAAGAGATCAAACTCATCAGTAAAAACGATGCTCAAAATATTTGATTTAAGGCTTCGGCCTTATATCAAAATCAACATACTAAAATGAAAACATTACATGCCTCCCCGTGGACTAAAAACTTGATGTGGTGGAAGGGCTTGGGCGTTCCGATGAGCACTAAAGCCGTACTGGCGAAGACGATGACGACAGCTCGTGGTAGGGTCACCCATGCCATTCAGGTCGAAAGATAGGAATCAGAACAAAGGTAGTCCGAGCAGCGTCTGTTCCTCTAAGAGGCGGCTGCAAAGTAAATGAAACCAGTGGAGATGCCATTTAGTGGATGTGTACGCTAAAGGAGCATTTTGAGGAAGAAAACTATAAACCATCTTATTATTATCTCCATTATGCCAAAACACAATGATGGGCTTAGATGAAGTTCCAGGAAAACTACGTCACTCAGCCCACTGCATATGCCGTGCACATAAATTGTGTCCGGCCGGCCGCGGTAAAGGTAGGTTTCTTCGGTCATTATCTGACGAAATCCTGGTCCAGTGGAAGAAGCAGCACAGAGGACCGAAGTAGTTAAAATAGAGTCTTGGAATATTAGAACGAAGTTGAGGACGGGAAAATTGCAGAATACAAATCGAGAGAGGAAACAAGGATAATTTAGGGTCGTGTGAGATGAGATGGAAGAATATTGGGGATTACTGGAGTGATAGTTCTTGAGTAAGATACAGAGGAAGGGAAGAGAACCGGCGAGGGGGGGCATAAGCATTCAACAAAAAGTAACGAAGAAACGTAGTAAACATAGAGAAAGTGGCTGATAGAACATTATTCGTATAAGTAAAATCCGAACCAACGAACTTAATCATTGTTCAGTTCTTCATGCCACCCAGCAATCATACTACAGAGAGGTCGACAGTGTACACGAGCAGTTAGAGGGTATAATTGTCGGTGTTCTTGGAGGATAACACCTGATAACCATGCGGGATCGGAACGCGACGGTTGTCGAAGGAAGAGAGGGTAGTTATGTCTGCTGTCTACAAACAAGGAATGACCTCGAAGAGGAAGCAGTAGAGCGCAACTTAGTTTAGACGCCATAACCGACCTAAGTATACATGGAACATACCCGGGGATTCCGAAATAGACTATATAATGATTTGGCATTAGGAGGAAATGGTAAAAGAGGCAGATTCGTTGGAATATTTATAAAGTCAGTAGGCTTTGTGGATAGTCAAGTTGTAGTTAGGTAAATAGTTACGGGGTTACGGTAATTTCTGAGCCCTGGAAAATCAATGTGAAAGGTTTGAGATAAGGATAAGTTTAAAAAAGACAAATGTTATGACGATTTCGAGAAGGAAAAAGTACAAGTTAAATGTCAAAATAGGAGGGAAAAAATAGAGCAAGTGGAACATTTTACTAATGTTTGAAGGATTTTACACCTTGATGGGAAATGAAGAAGAATTAAGTTCGGCAAAGAATTTTTTGCAAGAGGCAGGTGATGGATGTCGAGGATGCTGGGTTAAGACGCGAAGAAAAGACTCGATAAAACTTGGGTATGGTTTGTGGTTTTGTGCGTCACGGAAACATGGTCACTGGTGCAAAATGAGAGGCGTAGTTTGGAAGTTTCTGAAATGTGGTTGTGGGAAACGACGGAAAAGCTAAAATGAACGGAAAGGAAAACCTATGTGGGGGTGAAGAGGGCCTTATTTTAGCGCGGGGCGTGAAATAATGTTTGGATGGAGCCGGGAAGTGTAGCGATTCAGTCTGCATCCATCCAAAACCTCCCTTAAATGGTACACTACCAATGGTAATATCCCTTACATTATTATGATTACTGTTTAAAACGATGCTATAAAGTGGCAGAGGCTAGCACTTCTGTAAGATAATTACGATAAACATTACGTTCTTAAAAATGTATAACTATACGGGTGTTATAATTGTGTACCGGCTCTATGTTTCGTGCCTATCTTCGCCTCCCTCGTAAATTTCGAAACAGTTTCCAACTTCTCGAACCTTTCATCCGGTTTGTTCCTCAACAGCTGGGCTTCAACTACTTCCACGAGTTGAGCCTAAATGACAAAGTTATTTCGAATGCCCAAAACATACACTGCCAAGGTGCATCCATCTCTCTCTCTCTCTCGAAAAATTCTTCCCGGAAAAGGGCGAGGGATCCGGTTTTTGTGTGGGAAATCCACCCCACCCCATTGCATTACATGATGTAGAGGCGCGCCAAAAGCTTTGGTTGGAGGTGGCCCTGATGGGGGAGGTGCTGTTGGATTGCGGTTGAGGTCGGTTGCTGGATTCAACCCATTCTCGTGACACGGCGAGAGACCAAAATGTTCCCTCCCTCGGGGGAGACTCTCCTCGGATGGGCGAGGGAGGGTTTAGGGGGGTGGAGGAGGGTGGTCCCTCAAAAACTTTCACGCCAGAGTGCGGGGGACGACGTCGACTGAGACATGAAAACTCCCGGCCAACTTTTGAAATTGAGGTCTGTCCCTGTCTCGGGAGGAAAGGCCGTTCTTTAATTACCCCGATAAATCGCTCTCCTCACCTGGAATGAATGAGCAGGCCCCACTGCTCCCGTTTTTCTTCAAAAACAACTGTTTTTAGTCTCGCTTGGCGGCCTAGCCAGTGGGACTTAATTTGGATGAGTTTCTTGGGAGGGTTCAGCAGATGCGTATGGGCGGTCTGGGCTTATGAATCACTTACTAATTTGGATTAAATAACTTTGAAATTTCTTTTAAATATATGTAATTTGAATGTCTGGATATGATTAAAATTTAAATTAGTTGATTACGCACGATGATAAGTTTTAGGGAATCATTAATCGAAGGAATGAGATGATGGAATGATTGGATGAGGGTAATTATTTTAGGTTATAATTTGAGAACGACATCAATAGATTTTCCGAGCAATATATTATGAAAAGGGATACAAAAATTAATCCATTTGGAAAAAATATTCCGTCACTAGATATGGAATGCAAAATTGATTTTTCGACTGCACTAGTTCTTGGAAACAAATTGGCGATTCACTAAAGCACGAATGCGAATTACCTCTCAACCTTTTCTCGTCGAATTTTCCATGCAAATATTGAGCGCAAAATTTCGCCGGGAGTTTTTCCAAATGAATTTATATTCCAATCAAAAATAATAATCCGGAATTCTGTTCGGCTGCAAACAAGAGAAAAAACGGGGTAACAGCATAGCCAACACGTCGCGATGTCATACTAGCGGCGAAAGCCGATACAAATAAAACGCTTCCGCGCGGACGCTACCACACTTTTGCGTTCGTCATAGACCTTCATTTTTATCCGCCGGCGATAAATAATACGCGGCGCGCGGTTCCTTCCTCCCTACCTCCATCCCCTCGGACGCCCGGCTGACCCCTCCCAAAATCCAGCAAGCCATCCTGTTCCACACTCGCCGCGGGCCCATGCCATCCCGTCGTCCCGGACCTCCCTGCCCCTTTCCCATTCTGCTCTGCCCCTCGCATTACGACACACGGGCTTAGCCGGGACGATTTTATCGTGTTTTTGCGCGATGAAATATGAAAGATGAGGACTGGGTGAGTGGAGAAAGAGAAATTCTTTCTGTCTGGTGGGTCGCCGGGTGGATCGAAGTGAAGTGTGGGTGAGAGAGAGAGGGAGGAGGGGGGGATGAGTGGGACGGGTAGAGGGATGAGGCAGGGCCCGCTGGCCTGCAAGTCGGTTGGGAGGAAATGGCGAAGCGGCTCAAATATTTTCCGGCACCTAATCCTTGCTTGTACGGCTTTATTTTTATGGATTCTTCCTCCCCCTCCCCGGATTTCCCTGCTTTGGGATGTCTCATCCCCACGCACGAATTCACCCTAATTCCCCCTTCCTCGCTCTCCCATCCACGCCCGTGTCCTCCTCCCTCGGGGAGATGGCGGAATTTGCAAGGGGGCGGCACTTGAAGATCCCCCACCCCATCAGATACACCCACTCCTCCTGTTCATAAAATTCTCTCGCTGGACTGCTGGAAATTCGTGCCCAATTCTCCCGAATGCAGGCGGGAGTAATGGGGGTGGGGACCTCGCTATGCCCTCAGGGGCAACACGCGCTTTGCTACTCAAAGTTATTCTTCGTCCATACGTATTGTCACATGATTACTATCTATGTAGGATTGATGTCACGCATTACGTTAGGTTGGCGCTGCACGCGGGGCACAATTACGGCGTACAATGAGAAATCTTATTTGTTCAAATATGTAAATATGTATTTTATTGAAGATAACTATCCCAATTGATTTTCTGTAAAATGAGCCACTCCTATTAGAAATAAAATGGAAAATAAACGTTTTCGAGGGAAAGTAATAAAACTTTGCAACGTAGCTTACTAGGTTTAATTGATTTTCTTTCTGATTTATTTTCAAACTCACGATTTACACCATTAAAATTGTAATTTTGCTCCACATCAATATTCGCTGATTACACTCGCGAGGAAAATTTTCCGACGATCTATTTTTGCTAACGGAGCTTCTTCAACCAATGCAGGAATCACTCTTCTCTTAAATATAAAAGCAACATCATCGGCGAAGCCACAGATTCGACTCGGGGCCAGCGTTGTGTAAAAACAGTACCGGCAGTGTTCCATGGCGTGCTTGTGCGAAGGATCGGGCGGGAGGCCAATCAGTCCTTGTACACTCGTGTTCCAATGGGCAACAATACCACAAATGACCAGAGGTCAAAGTGCGGATTCAGCAGGACTCCCGATCCATGGTTTCTAATATGTTCCTCACTCCCTTTGAGCACATCACCCTCTCACAGTACATTATAAAAAAGCTTGAATGATTGGAAACCTTTCAAGAGTAAACACCCGAATGCGGCCTTACTCTACCTACCATTTTAATTGAAATTCCTTCCAATTAATTTGATATACTTCTCACCTCATGAGACCATAATTTGGCATAGTTGCCATAAACATACCCTGATTACATTTACTGCACCCCATATACGGTCACCAAGAACTAAAAATTGCATCATGTTCTTTCTTTTAAACTGTTACATTTTCCTCTTCACCAACTAAAGCCTCTCCTTCACTAAAAATGGTTAAGAGAGAAACGAATAAAAACTCCTGCATGAGGGAGATGCATTTGCAATAATATTGTTTACGATGAATTGCACATTGTATACTAATATGCTATCAAACTTGCATTTGAAAGCAATTCTCTTTTTGGTTCATGCAAACCATTAGTGATTTTGCGCAGACCGATTCTCACTCATGAGCTCCTTATCTCATTTAATATTGTCATCGTGAAATTGTACCAGTTTGAATCAGTGTTTTTGTGTAATAATGTTTATCCCATGGGGACATCCATATTCCATTTCCTCATGGCATTCGTTCGTTTTCTTTCTTGCCCCCGCCTACTTGGTCTCCACAGCCAGTCTTCCTTTGCCCTTGCCTTTTCCCCTCCCTCCCCTTCCGCGGAGGCACTCAGTTGAGAGAGAAACGTCGTCTCATAGCCTGCTCTTTTTCCTCCCCACTGACTCCTCACCGCAGGGACACCCGTTTCGGATAGTTAGGCCCTGGGGCACGGAGAAAAATTCCTCTTCCGTCTCTTCCCCAGTTGGAGCCAAGCCCCGTTGATAAAACGTTAATCAGGTACACATGAGCAAACAAAGGACAGCACCCACTCCCTCCTCCTCTTCCTCCTTTCCGCCAGTTCATGTGGATCATTTCCGGTGGGACCACGAGAATGAACGCCAAGGGGGACTCTCCAGGGGACTACTCGACTCTCGAGAAAGACGCGTAAAATACTGATGGCTCAAAGAAATTGAATTCGAGTCTCAGAGCTTGAGTTAAAGGCAGGGAAGAGGGACCTCCGATTACTACGTGTGTTAAGTAATATCACGAAGCCTTCTCATGCACGCCTAGTTGAATCCGTAAACCCCTAAATCTAGGTGTAGCGGAAAACGCGACTGACTTTTAAGTCTTGCATTCAAATTCAACGCACGTGCATGCTCAATAAAACGAATTATACCAATTCAATAATTTAAGAGTGTAAATATCATTCGCCTTGACCGGGATTTGAACCCAGATCCCTCGATGTCCGGTCGAGTGCTTTAGCCAGTTAAGCTATTGAGGCGTCCTCTTTATTCTCCCTCAATTTGTGTACAATAAAACGATTCTATGTGATGATTTGACGATAGCCGTCTTACGTTTGCAGATGTTCAATGTGAGGATCGCCTCAAACTAAGTACCTGTTTTTACTCTAAATACTTAAAGCGTATAGATTGTGTATTTTCAGTGAAAATTTGCTTGAAAGGGCTACCTTTATCTTCCTGACAAAATTGTTATTCCATTCACTGATGACCTTTTGCGACCCCGCCGAGGACGTTGCTCTCTGGATCTCAATAGGGACGAGACAGAGAGCTAATGAGTAATGTCTTCGCGCTTTGCAGTGGACCGTTTGGTCGAGTTTTCACGCGGTTTGAGTCCGTCTGCTGCGCCAATCCTCATCCCCGTCTGGAAGACCTCTCCTTTCCAAGCGCTCCCGTTTCAATTCTCACCATCCTGCTATCTATGGTGCGTCATTGCGAGCCAAATACGTCACTCCCACCTCACCTTCTCTTAACACTGGGGACGGCGCTTCTCTGGCTACTCAAAGAACGTTCGCACAATGAAAGCATATTAATTGTTACATTCGTAACCAAATACATAATGTACCCACTACAAGGGAAGGCAAATATGGCGCCAGTATCTCTAACTTCACTCGTTATTTTCACAGCATAATCCCACTTCAGTAAATACGAATCACACAATTTTTGATGTAATTTTAGTTTATAATAAACGTGTTTTCTTGTTTAAAATGGGTATTCCTAATTTTAGATTTAAATAACGTGTACACTGGTTAAAAATAGGCACCGAAAGTCGTAAAGATGAAAATTTAGGGGTACATTTTCAGCATCGTAACGTATTTGAATATTTCAACATAGTTTCCTGGATTTTACATTTTTCAGGAGACTTTTTTGGAATGGCCAACAGTTCCTTTCAACGAAGAACGTCTCATTTAATCACTCAAGTCTTAAGCCCACCACTAGAGTAATTTAGCCATAAAATAGGTTTTCTTCAACCTTTCAGGTCACGTAATCAAAATTAGTATTACAATGCCTTAGATTTGCGAAGATATAAGAAAAAAAATCTGAAACTGAACTTAAATGAATCTAGAATATATATATTTATATACACGTATATACGTTAGTCATGGGAATATGGGCCTTATATCGGGAACATCTATAACTAAATCGTCGAAAAGCCCCTTAAATCGAGTAGTAGTAGTTTTAGGGGAGGCGACCATTTGCGTCATTAGGGAAAGGATGAAGGGGGAGAGAAACCCGGCGTCGACATTAATCTACTCTTTACGAAAGGCGCCAAGGGTCCGCAGTTTAACGTCCCATCCGACGGACGTCGTATTCACTCAAAAGGCTCTTCACAAAGCCCCTCAAAGAGGGATCGGGATACCGTTGAAAAATATCCGTCGTCTCCAGTATTAGAACCAGGACCTCATGGTGGGAAGCCAGTACGTTAGCAACCGCACCATCCATATCCCTTCCCCTTAGATCGATCATACCGACAACGATAATACCAGTATAATTACCACTAATTCAGAGAAAAAAATATGATATGCATTCTCTTTATTCAAGGGTGGACAACGGTCCTCATGTATTGGAGCTGTGTCTATCCATACACTGGTCCCATAGAAATGACGGATAGAACAATTCTTTGTGATGATCACTACACTACTCAATGATTTTATTCACTTATTTCTTTGATTCAAGTGAGGAATTCTTTTCTGAAAGTGTGTTACTGCTCTTCGCCCAGAAAAAGTGCTCGAATTGCAATGCTGCAAAATTACTTGTAAAGCAGCGTCCAGAGTCTAAAAAAATAGACGCAGTTCAATCAAGACCGCATCTTTGTTTTCTTAGATGTGTAAATGTTCTCTGGAGAAGCTCCTCGAAATCAGCGAGATTGAGGATGTCCATGTCATTCGGCATGTAGCTGCTTAATCCCCCTGGCCCCATTGACCTCGAGGTCACGCTTCCTCCTTTCGTCCGCATCTAAGAGGCGGATCTTTGATGTGTGGCAGGAGGAATGTAGGTGGGATCCTCCCGAGAGAGAGAACAGTGAACTTATTCATCGGTTCGTTCGCTCTCCCCGCCTCTCCTCACACCGCTCCGTGTTCGTCGGGCCGGTTCCCTCTCCCCGCCCCCCTACCAATCTCCCCCATATTCCTCGGCTCATCCAGCTCGGAAAAAACCAATGTGTAATAAAAAAAAACAAAAGCAAAAAAGCAACCACGAGTGAGAGGCTTCGATTTCCTCTTCCCAGAGCGCATCCAAAGCAAAAATTGTTCCTCTTTCATATCCACGCGGAATCTCCTCACTCCAACCACCCTAACTGCGGACCTCCAAACATTTTTTTGCGAGCATCCAGTCAAAAGAGAGCCACAAAGGGATCGTTAAATATTTATCTTTTTTTATTTCTTATGCTCCTCCTCCCCGCGCGCCGCGTCCGACTTCATAATCGGAATCCGATCGGCGGCGATATGTGCACACACAGGTATATGTATTCTCTCTCTTTCCTCCCCTCACACCCTTCGGGGTTAATACATCTCTTGGAGGCATTGGAATACAAATGAACGTTTCCTCCTCTGCCGGTGGAGGCTGGAAAAGGGGGAAAGAGTGCGGAGCGGAGACTAAAATATTTCACGGAAGGAAAAAATATGAGACGGTGGAAATGCTGCCGAAGATAATATCGTCCCGTCACTATTTTGGCGCGCGCGCATTGCAACGGATCCTATTTCCTGCTGCGCGTAAGTCATGCATGAGCGTTCGTTAGTGTGCGTGCGGCATCAATCCGCCATTCAAGCGGTCCCAAGGGGTGCGGCGGGGGATCGTGGGGGAAGGGTTAGGGGAAGGGTGACGGGAGAGTTGGGGTTGTTGGATTTTGGCTGTATCTCAATCATGGGAAACGCTAGCTCCAAATGAATTTCCCGATCTCGTTTGAAAAATCACCGAGGCATTGCAAGCCACAGAAAAATAATCAAAGGCTCGAGCGAAAGCAATTGGAGGTACTTTTTGGGAGGGAATAAAGTACTTCTTTTTCATAAGTTCCCTTTCATTATTATTGATTGGATACTAAATGCAAGCCATTGATAAAACTGTTTCCCTTGTTGAAGGATGAGAAACCGCTCTAAAAGGGCCTTAATCAATCTAGAGTTGGTACATAAAAACAAGTATTCTTTGCCCACGGGCTTTTCAAACATTCACCATGACATAAAACACAAGAATTATGAGTCAAAGGGAGTCTCCACTTGATCGATGCCGCTGCTTCCTCGTGATTTCTGATCCGTGATAATTTACGTGGTTTAATCCATAGTCATTATTCGCAAAGGAGATTGCGAACCCCGATTGCTCACAATTAAAATCATGGGCCTCCAGCAGCTTCAGAGGCGTTTCGGATGCTACGTAGAGTAGTTAAGTTAAAAACGCACTCTCAATTTCTGCTTATGAATATGAAATTTTACTAGATATTTTTCGTGTGTTGCACATTGATAAATTTATATTTTCCTGGGAAAATTTCAGTTTGGCCTATAAGCATATACCTTTTGGGATTAAAACACTGTAATTTATGGAATATTAGCAGAGGCATCATTAATAGACACATTTCAGTAATAGCTTCAGAGAGATACACAAAATACATCAGTTTTATTAAACTATTTAAACAATGAACTTTGAAGTCATCGAAACCACGATTTATTCAGAAATTTTCTTCAAAAATAACGGAGTTTTAAGATTAAGCATCATCAAGTCTATTTGGAGGAGTCCTCATATGCGCACCGATTCTCGTGAGTCTCTGCAAAACATCATGCACCTTCGGCACTGTAAAAGGTGTCTCATTCAGTCTTCACCTCATTTGGTCATTCAGGACATTTCCCTTACTCCATGAAACATTTATGCGTATTGTTTATCCCTGCTCTACCGAAATTATATTTTTCTTACTATAATATCTTTCAGCATCCCGTCATCTTCCCCGCACTCCTGCTCTGCACTCATCCATTCTTTCGTACCAATGTTCTCTTTCATTCCGCCTTACTACGAAATTTGCCTTCCTCCCAATCCAGTTTATTTTTTCATTGGGAATGAATTATGATTTTTTTTATGATCAGATCTTCAATCCAGCCTCATCCTCTCTCCTAAATATAATTTCTGAACCATTAAAACTACCCTCCAGATACTCTTCTTTACATTAATTCCTAGAGAAATTGTTCCACGATATGCCTTACTCTTCTTGGTTTTCCATGTTCAATTTTTTGAAATGATTTACGTTATTTAATGTAATTGCGTGTCGTTTTGCATAGATCATTACATAAAACTATTGATTTAACTTATGTTTGTGGATTTTCATCATTAACCTCCTAATTTCCATGACGTTACCAGGCTTCCGAGTTGCATGCAAACTTGGACTTGCAATACGGCTTTATTCGCTCTGCCGTACGCCATGCATGTTTAGATGGACGGTGGAAACTATAAAAATGAGCGTAACCACCCATGCATTGCCACGGAGGCGTTTAGCACGTGAGGTTGGGATTTGAGTGTGGAGAGGGAATGGCGGGGGGGGGTGAAGGGGATGGCCGGGGGGGGGGGGAGAGAAAGGAGGAAATTCGTTCTGATAGAATCCCATTCTAAAAATGCATAAATACGCGCGGTGGGGGGGGGGGGGGAGCGCGGTCGTCTGCGGGAGGTGGGCCGGGAGTGTGGGGTGCGCGGGAGGGGGAGAGAGAGAGAGAGAGAGGGGGGGCTAGAGAGATTTGGAGAGCGATGTATCCTTTGATTCGGTCCCACTATCCGGAGGGGGACGCAGGATTCTGTAAACTTTTTCGATTACGAAAAAATTCGAAACCAAAAATGTTTGCGGGAATAAAAGCGCAAATAACGTGAATCGAGAATAGCACTATGCCCGCTTTCCGCCATTCCGTTCTCTCCCTCTTAAACCCTCCCCAACCGTAGATACCGCCCACTTCCTTGCATCCCGTCTACCCCCACCCCAACCACCGCCACTCCAACCCCCCGAACCAACCCCACCCCCTACTCCTCTGCACCCTTACGACTGATGCAGCGGGGGCAGGAGAATATATTCAATGCACGAGGAAAACAGCATTCGGCACGTACGTATTCACGTAGGCACACACCATAGATTTTCACTGGTGCCAAAGTAACATGCTATCTTGCGTGTGGCACCAATTTCGGTGCACTATTTAAAACAAACTCTGAATGAGAAATAGGTGTCAATTGTTATTCCACTCACGCATCATATCAATTTCAGCGACGTTCAACTCAAATAATCCATCCGGCACCCAAGAGTAATATCCCGGACCCTCGTGCCGCGGCATCCAGATGTGCTCTCCTAGGAAGAGGCGCCCCTCCAGGGGAACACCAACGTTTGAAATGAGCGGCTTTATGGAAAAGCGGGCAGTGCCGGGTGTGGAAAACTAGAGGGGGGGGGCGAGGGGTTGCGGAAGCAAATGGCGGTGTGAGCGGCGGGTGGAAGGAGGAAGGCCGGCGAAAACCGGTTTAAATAACACCCGACAATGGGGAAAATGAGGATGGCGCCACTCTCGGGTAACCTGCGGCTGCTATCAACCGATGAGCACACGCAGTGGACGAAGAGGGAGAGGGTGTGGGGGTGTGTGTGAGATGGGGGGGGGAGGGCGGGGCAAGGCAAGGGGGGGGGAGGGCGTGTGGAGGAGGAGGGCGGGGTTTCGCGCGGGCTCTCGGAGGAGGGCGATGAACTTGCATCTTCACCTCCCTTCCGCCCCCCCCCCCCGATACTTTCGACCTCCTCCCCCGCACCTCCCTCCCCTCCCTCCCCCGGAAGCCTCCCCACCACCCCACACAACCAGGTCCCCACACACGACCCACACCACCGACAATCGATTCCTTTGCGGCAGCAATGCTTCATCCAGAAGACGACGTGCAACCCAACCCCCGAAGCCTCTCCCCCGCCCACTCCCTCTCCCGGCGGCGGGCGGACCATTTTGGACTTCGGGAAAAAGGCCGGGAAGATGGAGAGGCGAGACGACGGTGAGGGAGGTGGGGTGCGGCACGGGGTGTGTGGAGTGGGGGGCGCGGCACGGGATGAGTGCTGGTGCGAGATGAAAGGGCCTCCGCTCCGCTACCAACCACCAACCCCCCGCCGCCGGTCTTCCTCCCACGCCCCCTCTCCATCCACCCCCACCCCCCGGCCCCGCTCTCACAAAGACAGACGCACGCAATCACACACACACACGCACGTGAGCGATCCCGCCGCTGCATCTGTAACGCACTCACGGACTGCGGGAGGAGAGGGGGGCGGAAAGCAAAAATCAGGGACGAGGGAGAGCACCCCTGGAAAGGAAGGGGGGGGGGTGGAGAGAAAAAACGGATTCCCCCTCCCCTGGTGCACCGTGCATCGCCGCAGTGTTTAATTATTTACAATTTTTTTCGAATGCGAGCGCGCTTTATTTTATCCCTCCCTCCCCCGCCCCTCATTATTCCTCCGTTTCGATCCTCGTCCATCCATTTCAACCGGATGCTCTCCGACGTGAAAGGCGTGGCGCGCTGCCGTTTTATTGTGCGGGAAATGTTCCACAGTGGTGCGGCGGCGGGGCGCACGACAAGTGAACGCGGGGGTGGAGCAATGACGGGGTTCAGTCCTGCAACAGTCGGGGATTTATGCAACGGCGCGACACTTTTCAGGTTTCCCGGCGCACAATATCAGATTCTATCCTCCGGATGGAAATTTCACTGACGGACCAAGAATGAAGTCTGGCACTCCGACGCTCCGATTCGATCGCGTCTATCGTTTTAAGCATACTTCGCTTCACTCGCGTGCACGCGATCCCAAGGGTTTCTAGATCAAGGCTTCATCGTGAGTTTTACTTTAGAAATCAACAGTTTTTCTTATTCATCAAATGCTTAATTTCCAATTAAGCCAACCCAGAGTTCACTCAATGGAAAGTCTAAATATTCTTACCATTACAATTCATACTTTTTTTACAGAACAATAAATAGATAATACCAATTGTTTCTGCAAAATACGGCCCCACATTTACTTATAATGTTCTAATGGTTGCTTATAATGTTCTAATTGGCTCCAACGCTTCGTGCTAGTGTTTTTTATTGTGTCAGCTTTATTAGTAATTCAAGGATAAGAGCGAGCGGGTGTAAGCGCAGAAGCGCATCAGGGTACGCGGAGGAAAATTAGCTTATTTGCGAACATTTATGCAGACATCCCGTTCATAGAGCAACAGATTTCAGGATGTGTGTATCGAAGATCCTTGAGAAAAGAGATAGCTACGGAAGATGCGCCAGATGTTATGGGGGAAAAAGATGCTAGCGTTATTCATTGGTAGCAAAAAAGGTAAATGAGGGTGATGCAGAGAGATGGTGAGTTGAGGAATGGTAAGCCACTGCGGAAGACAGGGGGAAAACCTTTTCGACAGCATGAAGGAGACGAACAGTATGAGGGTCTGAATAAATAATCGTGTATGCAAAAAATTGTTTTCGTTGCGCAGAAATGCTTGGGAGTTGAAAATCAGATGTCATGGCAATGGAGGTCCTTCAACCAACCGACAACTATTTATAATAGACATTTCATTACAAAAGTGTTCCCAGTAGTATGTAGTTTTTGTTGCAGATAAACTGCTTTCCTTTAGGCATTACAGGTGGCGTTAATTGAAATCCTCATTTGAACATTCAGGAAATTCCCTGGATTGCTTCAAGTTTATAAAGCCATCTTAAAAGGTGTCAGGGCACGAATAAAGGGCACTCGAGCTAACGAGTGCGCATAAATCGCCGGTGGGAGGGGCTTCGGGGGATCGCTGGAAATATAGCGAGATCTCCCTCCCTGCCCTCCCGCGCCCTCCGCTCCCCGCCCCGGAGGAGGATTTGCAGGAGGAGAGCGCGGGAGAGAAAGAGGATTGATTAATTTCGCCAGCCAGGATATGGGGATTCCTTTTATTTTATTTCTGTAAACGGAATAAACAGCCCCTCGTTTTTTATTGCGGGCGACTGCGAGAGACGGGCTGGGCGGCGAGGAGTAGTTCGGCGAGGGGACACGAACGGGGGGAAGATCCCGGGGGGAGAGCCCATCCAGTGCCCCGCGGGGCGTTGGCACAGAGTCGGGTGACGACCTTTCACGGAGCCACCGCTAAAGGGCGGGCGGAACGCCGCGCAGCCAAATAACTCACGGTCTGCGTTCCATTGTAGAGGTACCTCATAGTCGCTGCAAGGAACGCTCGCAGATTTCCTCCAAGACAATTAGTGATAGATAAGTATTTCGACTGTTGACCTATCGATGCACGAAGGCTGTAGAGGACACAGAGGTAACATATTAGAAAAATACCGGAAATATGAGTTTAAAGTCGCCACTATGGGAATTACTACAGCGCCAATATAAACTAAAACACAGCTGCTACGTTGACGAGAAACAATGAAACAAAACGAAATATTCTTTTCCCCTTCTTAACTTAATGACCATAATGACCGAGGAAAACAACAAGGGAAGAAAATAAGTTGAATGCTCACGATATATATGGGAAAACTTGAGCAACTATAAAAAATCTTCATTCATGATATCTTTGGAAGTGTAGATGTTATATTGACCGATAATGATGTGAGATTTCATTCATACGTTGCCGCGACCATAAAAAACCATCATTTATAAGCTACCGCTACCTTAAATAGTGCATTACAAATTTACATGAGAACTCCTATTTTAAATCTCTCATTTTTCAGATCAAGTTTTTCTTTGATCTTTTTAAATTAAGTTGTCTCAAAGACCGGGGTGATTCACAAAACACATGTGGTATAAAAATGAATATGGTGGAATATATGATACATTAATTAAAGAAAATATTTTGAAAATATAGCAATACTTATAATGGGTCGCTATATTTCTTCATGAAATATGCCGGGCTTCTCCAAAAATGTCAATTCGAAAATGCAAGATATAAATAATACGTTTTACTACAGCGGACTGGCTCTGAAAACTGTTACACTCATGAGTATAAATTTGATACTAACTTCTGTGTTTCTCATCTCATCTTTGTCGCCAAATATACTCATTCTTTTCTTCTTCTCCATTCTCCTTCCTTCTACCAAGGCATTCAGAATCCGATTACGTCTTGAAGTCTCTGCCATCCACTCATTCCATCAGCACCTTTCATTCTGCCCTTTCCACGTCTGATACCTCATTTTTCTTCCTCTCTGCCTAGCTTATGTTTTTCCAACCTTCTCCATACCCTCACCCAAGCCTTCAATTTGTACACATCCTATTACAGCTCAGAGCATGTTTTGAGGCCATACGGCTCTATGATCAAAGGTTCTTCAAATGCCTTCTCTTATCCTTTCTTGAAGTTCCTATTCTAATGGTCCCGTACATCAGCCTCCACATTTTCGAGTGTTTTTGGCAGACACATTTTCATCTTTCCATCAAATCCCATCTTCAAGATTAAATTGAATTTGTACGAGGTGACGGTATCCCAACGATTTATGATCCTTCAGTGCAGTAAATTCCTTGAAAACCAAGTTTGGCAGACACCCTGAACAAAGTGCAATGAATACACATATATAAATCCCAATATGCTATTGGAATTAAATTTTAATAAATATGCATTGCTACATATTTATTCAAATTGTTGCGAGAAGGTAAAGGAGGGCCGTTATCACTCACCGGTTAGACTTCGCCTTGAATGTGCTGCGAAGAGGAGGTGGGTTTGTAAAGCCATGTGATCATATGAGCTGTTGATATGAGAGCATATGAGAGAATATATATCTTAATGAGCAATTGGATTGTTTGAATAACTACGCTGAGAGTCATTTGAGTAGCGTAGATTAAGATATAGGTTAAATATCTTACTTATTTTAGAAGTTTGTCTGGACGATGGTGTCAAAAATGTTGCAATAATCCCGTTATTCTAAGTTAGGAGAGATCAATAAAAGAGGATAAGAGGGAAGAACTGTAGAACTGACAGGTTTTTAATTTAATTTTTTGCCCCAACGATACAGTTTCACAGGAATTGACAGCTAGAGGCCCAGGAAACAATTTTTACTACGTAGACATGCTTAGCCATTAATCCTTTAGGAACTTATTGGATTGTAATGCTAATTAGCAAATTGCATTACATACGTAGACTAATATTTTATTCTTGTATGCCATACTGAGTGTAAAACTGTTAAATTCATTGCCATAGTTTGAATTATATAATTTCTCCGTTAGTCAATAATATTTAAATACCAATTACTCTTGAAGAATGCATAAACTAGACTCATTCCCTGCCACACACAAGGCGTTGGCTTGTGGATACTCTTGCAGGTGCAGAACTCTCATCACTGATTCGGCAATGACTTGTGGGGCAATGTGCAAATTTAAGTTGTAGACGCATCACCTTAGTTCTTCCTGAGCCGCAGTAACAAGCGATCGATTCCAAGACACATCATTCCATCAATGGTCAATAACTTCCCATCGCTACAGGAAATATTGCTGTTCCTGAGTACGTGTACGAGTCAGCCATTCTAATGTACATACAGAACATTCAGTCTTGGGGGCTCATAAGCACATGAAATTTGACATAAAGGGTACAAATATTAGTTGCTCCGTTTCATACGTAAAAGAGAACGACAAAATGTTAAACCTGAGGGTTCTACGAAAACTGCAGCCTTAAAGTGGTCGAAGTAGATTTTTTAAATTTTCGAAGCTTCAAAGAAAAGTAAGGCTAAGATATTTTTAATAGAATATTAACGGTTTTAATCATTAATGAATTATTTAGTAAGAAAATAGTTCTCGCTTAATATAATAAAGACTACTGTAAATATTGTTAATTGGCCGATCCTCTTGGTTATGCTCTTAGTTAACAGATGCAAGTTGAGGGAAGTTTCGATGACGAACTATTTTAATGACGCTCTTGGCCCACAGTGGCAAAAATGGTACGGCGTTGCAAAGAAAATACACCCACGGATCTTTCATGAATTCTTTAGAGCTATAAATCAATATTTTAAGGGTGTAGTAAATGATAAAGCCTTAAGGGAATAAATTATTGAAATATACGGAAAATCTTTACGGTTATGAGCTACTAGTAAAGAATTAGTTTTTTCTTCCCGAAAGTTGTATTGAAACGCTATTCATCCCTATTCATTATTGTCAATAAAAGCTATTATATTGCTTGAACGTTAGGAAATTGGAAGCTCAATTATAATTTCCGATTCATAAAAAATCCTTCTAAGCCTATAAATAAATAAACAAGTACTTCAATCACCAGAACTACTCCTAAAGGGAGGAAATGAGGGGTTTAGGAAACATGCTTTAAGTCCAAAGCAGTCTATTACCAAGGACGATTCGAGCTCGTCTACTTAAATGAATCTTCAGTAAACAGTCACACGTACATCAATCAATAGCTCGTCCACATGGTTTTCTCTTTTTTCAAGTCCAAATATCTAGTGGAGGCATAAAATATTTTCAAAGCAGCGATGAAATCAGTTGTTCAGGACTACATTTAGATTATTTTAGGCCCTGAGATGGCTTAAAATACGGCAGTATTTTGTATCTTACACTTTTGTAGGATTTAAATAAAAATGTATTGCACACCGCAAAACTCATCTTGTATCTCCATGGTTACTTTTATGGCCTCGGATCCTCCATTAAAACCAAGTACATTTACCCCACAACCAACCTTCCACCTTAATAGCTCGCTCCATTCCCACGTTACAAAGTCGAAATTGAGATAGGAAACTGTGGAACTCTGTTCGTACGGACATATCAAATGACATCGCGCCATTCCTATGCGAGCGTAATGAGTGGATAAAGCAATCCACGAGATATTTCTTGAATAGCGAATGAGAAAATATAATATTTGAGATATTTGGAGTTACGGGAGTTAATGTTAAAATTTTAAAAGACTCCAAAATTATACTATTAAAGATCTATTGAGATCGTTTGGTACGGTAGAAAATGGAATATATTTTAAAGTCATATTGACTATAAAACTGTTGCGGAATATTAAGAGTTTACACGTTGACAACGGAAAAACCACAGACTAGACGCCATTTCCCTTCTATATTTCGTAAGTATTGTTGTGTTTCATTTTTACGGCTTACTAACTGTTTTACTCGTATGTGTTCAGAATAACTGCGATGAATGACCTTATGATGAGGGTGAAGCAGTGACTTCGAAACCTAGGTCGAAAGGAGTGCTTATCTATCGAAATATTTGTATTATTGTAGATCGTATTGTGGCTGATGAGTACATAAACATTTTACTAGAAATGAGATAGATTTAAAACCTTCTCCTTTATAAACAATGTTATAAGTTAAAGACAAGCATACCCTATATTATATACCCTACCGTTCCATTTTATTTTAAGATGGGTCCCATTTACACATGTCAGTAACGCTATTCCAAAGATCGAGGAATTGTTAGCCTTATAATTTATTGCCCTCTTTCTTGACTAATAAAACTCTGGATTTAAAAACATATTCATGTTTCACTAATGAAAATTTCCAGGAATGTGGAAATTCAGCCTAATATTTGGGCTTAGCTATTCCGAAAAATATGGTCTTCCCTTGTTTACACTGCTGAAGAAATGTCGGTTAACTGTTGTATAATATAATTTTAATATTATTTTATTATATGATGCAATTTCATACTTCTTATTTATTGAAACTAGCAGAGAAAATATAAGAAAATGCAGTTCTTCAGGCGAATGATCAAAAATATATATAATGGAACTAATTAAGTAACAAGGACATAGTTCAAATTTGACGAGTAGAAAATTTCTAAAATATGAAATAAAAGACGGATTCATCCCCTATATAACGGGACGATAATTTGGTTAAGGCCAATGTGAACAGCAAATTGGTGGGCAAGAGGCACTGAGGGAATCCCAAAATGAGGTACAATAGAAATTTGCCGACATGAAATTGTAGGAATGTGAAGACACTAAGAGGTTCTCAAACGGAAGATTTTATGGAAAGCGGATCGGATTTAATAAAAACTGATTATCACGATATAACTTTAAGGAAATAATGAATTTTCCCTTAATTTACGAACCCATTAACATCATATCAACAAGTAACAAATAAAACAACCATAAAATAGACTAACCATGAGGCAGCTTAATTTTGTGTCATCAGGTTACAACTTCTTGGTCACGCATTTATTTCCATCATTCTAGCATGCCGTCAAATTTCCCGTTAACCTTATCCTCTTCTATTTTCTCCGTTTTCAGTTTTTCCATTTCAATGTTAATGCATCAGGCAATTCCACGAACATAAACATAATGAATGAAAATATTAATTTTACTTTTTATAACTTTAAAGGACTAGACAAGTTTTTATGGATTTTTTTTAACATCCCATTTCACTCATTTTATAGGTTGACACTGTTCTTTACAACTTACGCCTCAGTGCCGACGACTGGAAACTAATGACGGGCTTATAAACCTAGAAGCGTAACGACGGGATCCCTTCCTTTCATATGGCCATGTGTGGAAGCATGTAACCCAAATCATTAATCATCGCGTCTCTCCTTCCTTCCCTCCTCTCAGCGCGCGTCTTCATTAGCATCGTCCTTTCGACGGTGTCCTCTTAAAAGTGAGCGCGGGGGAGATTGGGGGCCTCTCTCTCTTCTCCGAATCCACCCCATCCGTCTTCTTCTTATCTCGTTAATTAGGTTCCTCCCTCCCCATCCCTCTTCACCCCCCACAAAGTATTCAATACTTCCTCATTCGATTTCCACTCCGTTCGGCTTAATTCTCTCCTTCCCAGCGACGCCATTCCTTCCTCCCGCTCTCCCACGGAAGGTCCAAGCCCATCCCACCCACCCTTCGGCCCGCCCACACACACACACACACAAAACCTCTTCCTCCTTCTCTCTCTAATTCCGAGAACTTCTAATCTTCTTTCTTTTTTACGCCCCCTCTCCTCCTTTGGTCCCTCAAAGTCTCACTCGATGAGAGAGGGGAGGAGATAGGGGGAGGGAGAGGGAGGGAGAGCTGGCGGGCGAGGAGGCCGCCGGAGAGGGAGAGACGACCTGGGTAATGCAGTCTTTATCGAAGTTTTCGAGAAAAATGAAAAAGTGCCCTCTTCATCTGCACCCACCTCCCTTCCTCTCTCTCTCTCTCTACGTATATAGTATGTATAGCTATATTCCTTCAGCCATCACGTCCTTCCTTCCATTCCAATCCTCTAAACCCCTTCAAAAAAAATAATAACTCCTCCACTTCACCCCGTGGATTCCTCTTAATTTCCATTTCGCTCGGAATAAAGTAAATATCATGGAAAATACCCACGGTGGATATGGGGCGCGGGGACAGTGAGGAGGGGATGGTGCCGCGGGAAGCAGAGGTGGTCGGGCGGTGCAGGAAGGTCCACTGAGATGGGGGAGGGGGAAAAAAACGCGCTCTCGCGTTCACAGAGGGCAGCAGCATCGTCTCCCCAGTCTCATTAAATGGAGCCCTTCATCCCAAAATGCTCTCGACCCGTGTTCATATATTTCTTTCTTTTTTTTATTCGGAATGAAAGAAACTTCGAGGGACAGAGGAGGAGAGCGCGCTTCAAAAACTTCTCTCCCGGGTTTCGTTCTTCTTCTCTTTTTTATTTTATTTTCCATTTCCTCGGACATTTTTTCCCGTGCCATATTTCCCAATCCCTCGTCTCCCCCATCCACCCGAAAAAAGGTTGAAGGTTTCAAAAAATACATAAAAAACGGCCATAGTCTAACCGCCGGTCTCCGTCGGTTGATTAGATTGCGGATTCGTGGTGGAGTTGCCCCCGTGTTCCCTTTTTTATATCCCCCGAAGCCTTGAGGGCGTTGGAGGCAAAAGGGAGAGCTCTCTTCATCCGAGAGAAGAGAGTGGAGAGAGAGAGGAAGAGGGAAGGCAAGGGAGAGGAATAAACGACACAATATGTTTCGCGTGTTTTCAACCGCTCGCATTTATGCAACGGAGAGCGTTTATGCTTCGCGGCCACATTCGCCTTAAGTGGGTTGCTGACTGACTGACTTAATAACTGACTCCTAACCTCCCTGCCAGCCTCCCTGTTCCATCTCCGCATCACGTACGCACAAACAAACGCGTTTACACACCGACGCACACGCTGAAGGGAGTGCACGCCAGTCTCAAAACGAAAATGAAAACTCCAGCAAAACTTTTCATTTTTTTCCCAGCGCTAGCTTTGTTTGTATGAGTTTTTTTCTCGCTCACATTTCCATGGTTAAGGTGTTTTGAAATTACGTTTCACATGAAAACGAGGTGATAAAGTGGAAATTTCTTTTCTGTTTATAGCGAGTTGGGCAGACGCTTTGAAGAGCGGTCCAGTTCCTTACCAGAGGGCGTTAGGATCTTCTCCGTAAGGGCCACTTAGTTGTAACAAAACTCCCGTTTCAGTTTTTTTGTAAGTTGACGTAAATCCTGCCTCAAAATCGCGAACGATAGAAAATTAAATACTTTTATCAATCAACGAGAAAATAATTGTTACAATTTATGCTAGTTATTCTTTAAATTATCGTACTTTGTTCTTGTTGGATGAAATCCGTGCCGCGAATAATGCATTAGGAAGGAGATTTCGAATACATATCGAAGGGCCGACACCCAAATCTTGCTGAAGACACCTCCGATGTCACTACTGATGCGTTTTTTCGGGTACTAGGCCTTCCTAGAAAGCCACTGGTAGCACAAGGAAGGAACCAATCACATTTACCCAGTTAATGTTTGAATTTGACACACCGTAGGACTCAGCGCATTGTGAAATCCAGCCTAAACTAACGAACTGATCTTTGGGTTGACTACCGTAATGTATTTAAAACTCTACGATGATAAAGCAGGCTTGGTTCCGGAAATTGCAAAAAGTTTCAGCATCCTCTATTTCGAGGTTCCTTTCAGTATTGTGCATGCCTATAGACGACGTCGCTAATCTACGAGTAGAATTGCCGTTAAGTTATACCGGAACAGACAACGGCCACCGGTCAATTTCGGTAAACTTTAGTGAAAAGAAGAATTTATGAATAAATATTACAAAACTATAGACGAAATTCTTTTGCGTAAAAACTTAAATACATATTCATTGATAAGTGCTGAGTTACTATCTCCTGTACCCAAAAAACTGCAAATTTTCATTAAAAATTCCACATGACAATACGGCTTGGATATTTTATTGCCAGAGGAAACATATTCTTGGAGAAAAAACCAAGGGTTGACACACGAAAAAAAAATAGAATACATAATGTGACACAGCATAGTATATCTTGCTGCGAGTATTTGAAAGCCAAGTTTGTATCCTTAAACGAAAAAAAATTCTCGCTACGTATGTTAAAACTCATTTTGCCAACCCAAGAACTCAACTCAGAGTGCACCCCGCATTAGCTTGACAAGGACTCCAGGGTAAACTAGCAGGTACTCATTTTAAGCACGGCTGAAAGGCCAGAGCGGAAGGTGGGGAGAGGGCGGGCCGAGGATTCAGGGTCACTGGGGTGCACGGATTTACTTTCCGCAAGAGCAGATCTCCCTTCGTTTTGCAGTTCCTCGACTTCATTCAGTCAATCGTTCCTGAACCTCCTCGGCCTTCCTACCACTCCATCCCTCTCTCCCACCGAAAAGGAGCCCTCTCACATTCCCCCGCATCATCCCCCCCCCCCGAGTGGGCGAATCGGCCCTCCACTTCTGGGTCATTTCGGAGCGGGGAGTCCGGGAGGAGGGTGAGCGGATGGGGTAGCTGGGGGGGGGGGAAGACGGAGAGAGAGAGGCAGGCGGGCGGTATTGAGAGGACTCGGTCAATTCGGAGCGAAAAGCCTTTCCGTCCAGATTATCGATCCAATCGCATCACTCGTGTCTGGAGATAAAAAAAATACAAATGATAAAAAAACTGCCAGGAAGAAACAACCCTGCTCGACCTCTCCCCATCCCGATCCACGGATGCCGGAAGAAATGCGACGATTTTCTTTTTCCTTTGTAAAAATTGAGGGTGGGGGGGGAGTGAGTGAGTGGGTGGGTGGGTGGCCCTACTGCCCTTGGGTTTTGAGAGGCGGGAATGTTCCCGAGGCTCACAACACGAGTGCCCGATGCCAATCTTCCGTATGCGCCCCCCCTACTTCGTGTGTGTGCCGCACCCGAGTGGACCCCCCTCCCCCGCCAAACCCCTCTCCCCCGCCAAACCCCTCTCCCCCGCCAACCCCTTTCCCTTCTAATATCTCTCGTCTTTCTTCGCCCTCCGCTCCGCACCCTTCGAACCACTCCCCCACCCTTCACGGCTTAATTCAGACGGAATCTTTGACTTTCTCATCAAATTTTCCTTGAATTGAGCCCGGTTTTGTGCAAAATATAGAGAAAATGAATTTTCAAAGATAAAGAAATAAATGATGACTAAAATTTGTGCTCTCCATTTCATAAATTAGCAAAATTCCACCTTATTTTTAAGGCCTTAATCTGATATTTAAATTATTATACTCGCTCTAACCTCTTTACTGAGAACTTAAGCGGCTAATTTTTGGATGGTTGGTGAAAGGGAAGGAAAGACCTGTCCGTTATTATCCGAACTTATCAATTCATATGTGAAGGGCATGATTAAAGGGCCGTGGGAAGAACTGGAGATGGGAATGAAAGTCGATGGAATATTCACAAAATCGATTCAAAAACGTTTGTCGTTGATCAAGCTTCGATCAGGCAATCAGCCCAGAGGTTATAATCATTTCTGAACGAATAGGAAAATCATTGTGATAGTTACGGAATGAAAATCAATGAAAACAAAAGAAAAGTTACGAGGTATGCGAGAAAGAGGAAGTCTTAAGTTAAACTTAGTCATTGGAGGGCAAAAACTACAGCAGGTTGGGCAGCTCACCAATCTCGGGAGTGTTTTGGACCAAGATGGGGAAAGTGGTAGGGGCATTAGAGGAAGAATTTATACGTTTGGCAAAGAAGCTTTTCCAAGGAGGAGGGAGTTGGTGACGGGGACCCTGAATATGGATCTTAAGAAAAGATTAGTACTAGTGAAAACTTTAACTTGAAGAGTGGTTTTTTAATCGTGTCGTTGAAGCATGATGATAATCGCATATAGCAGGCTATTGAGATATGTGCGTGGAGAAGGATGGAAATGATGAAAAGGAAAGAAAGGGGAAGGAGAGAGGATATAAGGGTGAAATCCAAAGGAGGCAGGGAAGATGGATGCAAAGAGCATTTTGATTGGGGAAGGAATGTTGAAGACTGCCATGGAGGGGAGAACGTTAGGCAGGCAAGACGGGGGAGGAAAAAGACATGCATGCTGGATGGGATGAAGAGAGGTGGAATGGAAGTAGAATTGCAGAACACTTTATGATTGTTTGGTATGGCAGATTTTATTTTGGAAAATAGCAAGAAAAGCAAGGGCCGTAAATTTTTCGTTCTTCCAAAGCCAACCTTAAACGACAGAGCACCCACCGTATTACACGAAAGAAGTGATGATGTTGGGTCGGTCAAAATCTCGATAATGAGTTGGAATCTTTCATCCTTTTTCTCATTTAAATGTTCACGCGATGTGCATCGAGCAACTTCACAAGCAAATGCCTCATAGCTGAGAAGAGTGAAACTATTGACTACCAAAAGGTGTACACAAAAATGTCCGATGTTCATTCCATATTCGATCACATTTTAGGCTAATTTTTTCCCGATCAGTTTTTAAGTTTCCATGTCTACGCAGCAATACAAGGCAGTGAAATGATAGAATAAGTCTACGTTTACCTTTACGTTTTCATAAACTGGTATTTACAATCGTCCGGAAATCTAATTACATGAACATGTATAAAAAATAAATAAATCAACTCAAATGATGAACTAGTACCTCATCATCTCCCAGAACAACTGTTCGAATCAGTTATCTATTTCATAATTAATTAAGGAAGTCAAACAAATGTGTACATCCATGTATTCTTCCTTCTTAAAAATGTTATTTGTTTTGTTTATTAGTTGTGTTGAAGCGGCTTTGTGTAGTGCCGAACTACTCCAATGAGAACAAAAAACTTGAGGACCGTTACTAAGTGTCAGCAGAAATGTGTAAATTTTACATAGAAAAATAATGTTCAAGTCATTTAAGTTTCATCCTGTTTTTGGCGAACACAACGTAATTTTCTTTGCAGCATAACCTACTCGCATTCCTGAGTTCATGATGGTTAAGAAAATAAAGGCATACAAATTTCAACTAAATTTATATCACATTTTCGGGCTAGAAAAAACGAACTATTTTTTAGATGATTTCTAAAAATACATGAGCTCACGCCTCGGTTTTAAAAAGATGCCTTGTTCATGATATAACACCTAATTTAATTTAATTTTTGGACCCATTTGACCAATGGTTTCCTGGGTCCACTTTTATTTTACTTCACAGTTAGTTGGGGATTCCTTTGAATCTTAGTTCCCCTTTTTACAAACAATAATGAGACATAAGGAAACAACAGACATAACAAAACAGACAAAAAGACAAAAATAATCAGACATAAGGAAAGTTATTCTAAAATTTTAACATCTACAGGTGCTTATATATGTTAGGAGTTAAACTATGATAAACAATTCAAGGAAAAAAAATCACTCGATAGACAAATAGGAGAATACATTGCTACATTTTACACAAAATATTTCCCAGTTAGTTCACTTGTTGTGGTTCACTATTTGCTGGTTTTCTTATTGCAAATTTTCCGAGCAGGTTATTGTTGTTCTTTAGGCAGAATGTAATCATTTCCCTAAAGCTCGTTACCTTCTCTTCCATACTGTTCCATAAGAGTTGTCGCTCTGTCTCATAGAAAACACGATCCTCCACTCTATGTTCTGCTGTGTCTTCTTTTCCACAGTTACACAGAGGGGTAAAACATTTCCCTATGAAGTGTAAGTAGGAGTTTAAGTTCCCATGTCCGGTTAACACTTGTGTGCTTGCTGAGGTGTGTTTGATATTTAATTTTATACGGTCATCTATGTTCGGAAATATACGGTGTGTTTTCCTTCCCTTTTCTGTACCTGCGACTCTTCGCGACAATTAAGATTTTGAGTTTTCTGTGAAAAAAACTTGATTTTCTTATAAAGCAGAATCATTTAAAACAAATCGCCGCGTTTTCTCGATGGATGCAGAGTACGTAAAAAAATTGAATCAGTACACATAATGGAATAAATTTATGAAGAAAAGTAAATTTAAAGATATAATAAAATCTTGTTTCTGAAGTGACATGACATTACCCTTTTTAATTGTAAAGTATATTCTATTGTGAAATATCTATACCTAAGTTTGATGACAAAATCTATTCACAACTTAGAAATCTAACCAATTCAAACTTTAAATTTTGCTTTTAAAAAACAACTTTAAATATTTCTTGGATCAACTTCTCGGTTTCAAATTCAGAGGAAACTCCCCAAAATCAATTTCAGTGGTTTTGGGATATTTTAATGCATAAGATCGATATTGTTTTTTATTTTTTTTAGGATGCTTCGGAATTTAAGCTACCGGTAGAAAATTTTGCAGCTTCGTCCCAGAACTTTTCACGTAAAAATCAATTTATTTCCACCTCTGCCTCCATTCACTCCTAACCTCGTATTTCTAAACAAACAAATTACAAAAAAAGATGCTGCCGTAGTAAATTATTAATGTTTCGGATGAAACGGTTTATCTTTGTACAGGATGACAACCACATAAAAATGAACCCATTGGATACCAAATTTCTTCTTCCACCCAGCAATATTCCATTCGTCAATCGATATTCCATTCCAGCATTCGCAACAAATATTTCCTCTCTCCATTGGTGACAGTTTGTATAAAAAATAAATCGACCATAATATGATTACTTTTATTTTTTGCGTTATTTTTATATTATGTCACTTCTGCATAAGATGACTTTTTTAGTTACATGACAGCCAGGCAGCGGTTAGGTAGCTTTTAATCAAACTCTCTCGGACCATTAATAACAAACTCTTTGATAATTCCTGAATGTACGTCGGATTTCGTTCCACAGTTTGCGTACTTCAATTAACTTGCTGGGAAATGTAAAATAAGAGGAGGAATATTAATATACACATGACAGTGCAAGCAAGGCAAAAACGAAGAATCTTTTTGTGTTTTTTCTGTCCTTGAAAAATCAAAATTCAGGTATAAAATCCAGATTATTATTAATAGACAGAAAAAAATAAAAGCAAACAATTACTACGAGTATAACAGTGTAATATAAACATTAACTAATTGAACTAAATAGCACATGGTGAACTACGCCCTTCCTTCTTGTGGCTAGACCAACAAACAAATCATGCAATGAATACCTCGACTTCTCCGAAATACTTCTCTACAACACTCCTACTTCAAGTTTCCATACTGGAAATTTAATTGGAAATGAAACGGATCCCCTCCAAATTCCTCTTAAAATTTGAAATTCTGAGTGGATATTGAATCGCGGATCCATTTCAAATTAGACTAGTCATGAATATTTCATCCATGAATATTCTACTCTTATTCGATAAAAATAATGCATTAGTCGTTCATTGACCCTTAGAGCCACCCCCTAGTCAAATTCTACACGGAGCTCAATTAAAATCATCTAGTATCCATGCCAGTAATTTAAATTACCATTAAATGAGTGCTTCTCGCCCGTGTTATCGGTCCGAAAACCCAAAGCGACGGCAGGTCGGAAAGGGCGTTAAATCGAATGCGACTCCCGGAAACGCTGCCCGCGAATTTAGCGGGCACGTATCTGGCACAAAGAAAATTGACTTAAAAAATAAATAAAGCGGGAATAAAATGATTGAATGGAAACCCGGAGACACTGGAGCCGAACACGCGCGAATTGAGAGGGCTCCCCGCGACCCAAAAACTCGGCAAATAATTAAAAGGCATCAATAATACCTCCACGGCGACCCACAAAAAATATATAAAAAAGTTTTCCCCCTCTTTTTCGTCATCGCACACACTCTCACACACACACACACACACACACGCACACATGGGAAACCCACCACCGTGGGTGGGCATGCTGACGCCCAGCGGGGAAGAGAGGGAGGGAGGGTGAGGAGGGGTAGGTGGGCTGGTGGATGGGTGATAGTGGCAGGGGCCCGTCCGCCTCCGGCTGCAGATAATCGATACACACTTGAGGGGCGGGGGCAGCCGGAGTAGGGCAGGCGAAAGAGGGGCGCGGCGGCGGTGACGTATTCCCTTATCTCCGTTTAAAGATGAGGAGCGAGCAGGAGGCTGTCGCTCTGAGGAGTAGGGTCTCTCCCACTTTTATCTCCCCAAAAGCTAAACAACTCAACCAAACTCCCTTTCCCGATATCTCCGCCGCTCTCCCGCCTCCCTCAAACACGGGCGCCGCCCCTCCTCTCGCTCCATCCCAGCGTGGAGGGACGGCGGAGATGGATTCGCGAATGGGCAGGGGGTGCGGGGGGGGGGATGCTGGAGGTTGAATCGCGATTGCCCGACCCAAATTGGACCAGAGGCGCCGCTCGCAAAATGCGCTCCCTCCCCCGGGAGCACCCAGATTCCTCTCCCCTCGCATTCCCTCCTCTCCATGGTGATGTGTTTACCCGGAAGTTTGGCTCGTAGGGAATTTTTGAACGACGATGGGCGGATTGTGAGGCATTGATGGCGTTTTTGAGGATGAACCGCGAACGTTTTTCGCCTTTTCTCCTCGATGTATTCTGATGGAACATGCAAATAAAACAAGGGGATCGGAGCAACGACACCGGCGGCGCCGGACTCTCTGCCCGCCTTAAGCAGGTGGAAACGCCTTGCGGTGCCCTAATTTCCTCAATGACCGCAATAATGCCACGCAAAGATCGATTTTAAAGGAAATCATTCGACTTCAAAATAAATATTGAAGAAATTTATCGGCTATGATCCGTATCTTCGCTGGTTTTTACGACTTTAGCGCCAAATATCAATTTTGTGTAAATCTCATTGCCTCAGATTTGACGAATTGCTATTGATTAAGTTGGTGATGTGTTTTTAAGCAGAACGACCAAAAACTATTACCCAACTTATACCTTTTACACAACTTGGAACATTCCATGCAGCATATTAAGATAAGGGATTAAAAGTGATCGCGACAATCTTTCCAGTAGTGTTTCAGTAATCGCTTTGACTTTTCCGTTAAAACGTACCAGAAAATGCCACTGACTGAGGCCGGAAAATACTTTTCTGGCCTCAGCCGCAATCCGTCCGTGGAGCGAGGATAGTAAAAAGATCCATTGGAGTGCTGGCGTATTTGCATTATATTGGAAATGTAATAGTTCGATTAGTGAGGTTGGCAGAAGGAGTATATTTTTCAGAAGTTCCTTTGCGATTCTTCCCATCTCAATAATCTAGGATTTGCGTAGTACTAGCGAGTTGAATCGCGATACTTATTTCCAAGATTTTTATATTTTTTTGGGATTACCTGGCAATAGCTCTTTGGGATTCATGACGCGTCAAATCTATGCGATGGACCCAATTTACGTCACTGTCAAAAGTGCGCACATCTAGAATGTGCGTAACATTAGGGTCGTCCCTGCTACGCAAAAGGTATGGTAAAAGTTCGCATTTCTCTGAATCATTAATACGAAAGAAAAGAAATCGCTGGAAAGGCTTTGAGGAAATCCAATGGTTTCTAATAAAACCTTTTGCCGCCAGTTTTATCAAAAATCTGGCTTCAAAATTCCATTAGCTACATGGTTTTTTATAAAAATCGTGCCAGAAGAATCAAGTTTCAACGCTTCTACACTGTGCTTTCTGTGCACGATACTCACTGCTTTACAAATGATGTCGGGCACTACAGCTCCGAGTCAAACGAAATCCACGGTCGGAGCTTAGTACATTCGTCTCACACGGTCGCGTTCATCGCTTTGTGCTGCGGCGCACGGTCCCGGAAGCACGTTTGCCTTCCTCCCTCCCTCGCAGGCATCCATCCCAACGCCGCCCAATCCCCCTCTTCCCTCCCCAGCGGCGGAGTCCACGTTTCGCGGTTCCACGCTCGCCTCGAAAGCGGCGACGCACACACAGCGGATGTCGCACGGACATCGAAACGACACGCTCCCCTCTCCCCCGCACTCTGGCGGCGTGGTCGGATTCATAAATGTTGAAATATTTCCCCTTCCAATCGCAAATCCCAAGTTTAGCATCTTCAGCTTGTTTTTCAACGGTTGGGCCTATACGTATACGTAGAAAAGTCGTCAACAACGATTTCCCCATTACTTAGTTGAAAATAGATGCACTTCATTTTAATACAAGAATACGAAAACTTTCAAACGAAAGTAAACTTTAACCTTAGGTTAAAAATGAACAATTAGGACATTTATTTCTTATCATAACTTCAAGGCTTGAGCATGAATTGCATTTTTTCTTGAATTTTATGAATCTTTTTAATAAAATGAACATATTAGCCATGCGTTTAGCTATTAGAAAAAATCATTCAAAAAAAGGGTTCCTGGAACGCTGTCGAAATCTATCGCTGGTATATATAAGAATAATCGAGTAAATTACCGTTACGTAGTTTTCTGAGTTCATTTCTGAATGTTTTTTTTTTAATTTCCCTTTTAGTTCAACGAAGCCAGGGTTCCCGGTATATTTAAGATGATAATCATCCCGAACGTCACTTAGAAAGAAGAGAATACAATTTTGTTTGCACTTCGTTCATTATGTCTTCAAAATCCAAAAACATGGGTTGTACATTTTTGAATCAGGTGCGTGGGGGCGGGGGGAGGGGGGTGGGTGGGTTGGAAGGAAGGAGGTGCACAGGGTGGGGGAGGCGAGGGTTTGCGTGGGGCCTCCCTCTCCCGCCGATGCTCGCGGCGGGAGAGGGCGGCGAGGGGCGTAGCCCGGAAGGAGGGAGAGGGGCGGGCGGGCGGGGTAGCAGGAATGGAAGGCCATAACGTTGCCTGGGGGCCGCCACATCCACTCCCGTTTCTTTTACGCCCGCAATCGCTCCCGCCGCCTCCTCGCAAGATTCCGCTCCAGCGGAGGGGACCGAGGAAATATCGGCGGTGAGGGTGGGTGGGTGTACTGAGGGTGGAGAATGGGGGTGCGAAGTGGGGTTTCAACGGAGAGGGAAGGGTTCCGGGGAAGTCTGCGGAGGCAGTTTTAGGGTAAGTGGTAATTTTAGCCGGCGGGGTGCCCCATGCCTCTCTGGGGTGGTTTGGGAAGTGCCTAATGGGGGCGTGGCGTTCGGAGGCAGAAGGGGAGGAGGCTCGCTCCGACGACGTTCACCTCGAAGATATCGCGACGGGTTATGCTGGCTGAAATGAAGCGGTCGCGTGCCTCGCCGCATGTGGGCGGGACGGAAAGCCATCGGGGGAGGGGGTCGGGGGGGCGTCTCTGAAGTCTACGCCGGAGAGATTCCTTCACTCGCCTGCGGAAAAATCAGCAGCTAGGAAATGTGTCACGCCAGGAAACGGGGACCGAAAGGAGCACGAACAATTCCCTAACGGTTACGTTCAGACCTTTCTCTGAACGCGTTTTCCCATCCTAGACAGAATGCACGGACAATAATAAAGACGGTTTTTAAGAAAATTGAACACAAGGACATGGAGGAATTCAAACATAACGTCATTTGAAACATTTTATGCATCCCGTAAAAAATGCATGAAGAGTACACTATGAGCACATGTATAATATAAATTATACGTTATACGAGGGCAATTCGAAAAGTAAGGTTTCCTTTTTTTTTTCTTTAAAAATCAAATTTATTCTCAACTTTGCGTGCATCGCAGTAAAGGTTGAGTATTCAGCTATTTTTCTACATAGTCGCCTTGACGATCAATCACTCTTTGCATCCTTGTAAGCAGCTTTTTAATACCGGCGTCGTACCTTTCTCCCGCCGCGTCGCCAAGCCAACTGACGACTGCTCCTCCGATATAAATTCATCGCCATTTAGTGGAAGTGTACGGTGAGAAGTGTATGGACATCAAAAACGTGCGGAAGTGGTGCAGGGAGTTTTTTGATGGCAGGGAAAACGCCCACGATGAGCGGCGGTCGGGGCGGCCGAGTTTGCCGGAATCAACGGTGGCTCCAATTGACGAGATGGTGCGCAATAACCGGAGAATCACCCTTCATGAGATAAAGGAAGGCCTTAATGAAGAGAGTGGCTACTTCTCCGTGCAGAATATTGTGTGTCGGAGGTCAATCAGTTACAACAAGGTGTCTCACCAAAGGAGTGTGTTTGCATCATGACAATGCACGTCCACATGTGTCACATCAAACGACCACCCTGCTCAATGAATTCGGCTGGGATATCATCGACCACCCTCCTTACGGCACGGAAGTTGCCCCCAGTAACCACCACTTGTTTCCCGCTCTCAAAAAACACCTTGGAGGACAGAAATTCAAGTTAGACGAGGAAGTACAAGAAAAAGTCGTCAGTTGGCTTGGCGACGCGGCGGGAGAAAGGTACGATGCCGGTATTAAAAAGCTGGTTACAAGGATGAAAAAAGTGATTGATCGTCAAGGCGACAATGTAAAAAAATAGCCATATGCTCAACCTTTCCTACGATGCACGCAAAGTTGAGAATAAATTTGATTTTTCATGAAAATAATAGGAGACCTTACTTTTCGAATCGCCCTCGTCATTAAAGAAAAAGATTATTCTTACTCCTATCTCAGAGATGTTCTGATATTTCATGAGTGCTGTTTAAAAATAGAACATTCCCCTACTGGCCTCGGTAGTTGAGCTAAAGTCTGAGGTGATTTCCCTTCCTCCTGAATAATTTAGTTGTTAACTTCACTCACGAGGCAGAATTCGCACCACCAACTTTGGGAGGGTACCCTGTGAACCTGGCTGGCCCAGACGGGGTCGTGGGGATCCACTCATAACTTAGAGAGCGTGGGGAACACCATCATAAACGACGGAATTTCAGTGAGAATAGCAAGTGGATCCGGGAAGAAGATGGGATAAGGCAGATGAAGTGGTGTCAAAAGCTGTGCTAGTAAGTGAGGAAGTTCTGGGTCAGGAGGGGGGAGGGCTGGGTGAGGGGGTGACTTTCCAGTGACCAACCCCAAATTCAGGCCCTGCAGAGGTTAGATCCCTGTTATGAGGAAATGGTGTGGAATGAGATATGTACTGAAGATTGTAATTTATGATCCATCTAAATATTTTAACTTTTCGGGGCTGCCTAGGTAAAAATCCTTACGGTATTCTTTAGTTCTATGACAATTTTAAGCCGTAGAAATACCAGACGCGGTTCTTAGAAACTTCTTTAAATGAATATTCCCAAATGTTTGACAATTTCCGAGTAAGAAAGGTTTTCACGCTCACACTGGGTCGCATTCCTTTTGGTGTCCTCTCTTCACGATATCTTAAAAAATCGATGCCCAGCATAAGTGACTGGCCATCTTCCTTCCCATCCTGCGATGTCTCTAAGACCTTTAGCGGCGTTCATGAAAATATCCATTTTTATTAACCTGCCGCTTAACTAAGAAACAAATTGAACTAAATTAACCATCACGTATATGCTTTAATGATAAAAAATTGATGCGTCGTGAATGATGGGGCATGTACTAAAACATCCGTCGATTTGACAATCAAATCAAATATGATAAAGTTCACATTCATCAAAGACACTATTTGAGCTATTAATTATTTCAAGATCCAATATTCCATACAGGAAGACTTCACAGAGAAAGCGTAGGATAAAATTATCGCCAAGAAATAGTAAATGCAATCAGCACGTTTTCGCTGTACAGCCATGCTTGTTTCAATATGCAAAAATTTGCATTTATTTGGTACAGATATATAAATCTCGGGTAGTTATAGTAGCCATATGCCAGTCATTATTTCTCAAATTATCTCATTTGCAACTTGGATAATTGTTTTTTGTTAGCGGCAAACAAATTCACTCCTTGTACTGCCTACTTTGAAGATCAAAAATTTTTTTTGGGGTCATCGTCTGAAGTTAAATTGGTTTTAACTCATCCATTGAATTTCATTTCAAGAGCATTATTAATCAATGCAACAATTTCAGTGTGTAAAAGCGGATGACTTCGTTAAAAGTTACTGTTGCGGCATCTCCCGCAGTCTCTTTGGAAAAAGCATTATTAATGTTTAAAAAAGAAACTACTGTTGAAATATTTGAAATTAAGGAGAATTACTAATAAAGTTACAAAATATTCAACTCTGTATGAATTGTCATATCGTGAAGTTCATATATTTACACCCATATGTAGATATATTTGCACCTTCAACTATATTTGAATAACGCCTTCTCAAATGCTACTTGGAATGTTAAAAAATTGTTATCAAAAAGCAATCTACTTGTTAAATATTAGAATATTTGAGGAAATTCATGGAAATCTACACGACTAATACTGCTACTACTACTTTTCAAACTCAAGTGCTTTCTCTAAAAATATTTTCTAGCGATTTTCAGTGCTTTTCTTCTAAGTTATTAAATTATACGAGTACACTTTCCTGAGTGCCAGTACACTTGGACACGAGCTTCAGAGCTAACTGAAGACACGTTTCATTCAAACGTATACTATACTTTTATTGGGAGTGAAATATACGCAGAGGAGGACATAGAAAGCCATTAACGAAGAAGTCTTACGAGGAGTAGGTCGAGAAAACAGATAAAAACCCTTCCATGAAGAAACCTGTTCACTGACCATATTGTAATGGAGCCATTGAGCTGATAAGTACAAAAAGAAGTAATGTTTGATGGGAAGAAATATATAAGAAGAATAAAAACTGAGTTCTTTTAGCAGATGGCTTGAGATATGATGGTCTGGGCTTAGGAATGAATGAAGATACAGGTCGAAAAGAGAACGGTTCGGGAACAACCACGAAATGGTTTTCAGGTCGCTAAAATGAATAAAAATGCTGTATTAGACGTTGCATGGAAAACATTTGACCCATTCCACATGAATATTGCTACTAATGAAACAAAGAAACTGGAGGTAGCGACGGTTTCAGTTCTTCAGCCTTGTTGAAATCCCCTCGGAATACGTGGGAAACTATCCGACTCCACCCGTGCGTAATGCAAGGATGGAGCGTAGACAGCCGAGGAAATGGTCGAGAAGGAGAAGAATAAAGAAGGGAGGGAGGGAGAGGAGTAGGATTAGGAGAAACCTTCGTCGGAGCAAAAGTGAGTTTGGTGTTGGGCGTGGAGGAAAGGGGGCTACCGGGAAGGAAGATTTATCGGAAGGGAATGGTGAAACAAAAGGGAAGAGGGAAGAGGAAGACGGGGGAGAGAGAAGGGCGCCCGGGAGGGTGCGGGAAAAGGCGGCGGCACGGGGTGAGGGAGGAAAGAGAAGAAACGCGGCAACATACAAACGACTGCCGTATACCATTATAACATTTTGTGGAGGAAACTCGAAGTCGGAGGCAGGAAGGAGCGCTGTTTTATGCCGCGCATAAGAAATTCCCTTCCTTTCTCATCTCCCCCTTCCCTCTTCCTAAAACGACAGCGCTGTTTAAATTGTGCGTATTTTCACAGTAGTGGTCCCGAAACGAGAATAATGCGTTGACTGGGAAACAAGGAAAAAATCTACATGTGCGGATCCGAGCGGATGTAACAATGCTGGCTGGAAGCAAGGCATTAAATCATCCGCTCAAGTAACCGAGTTAAACCACAAACAGCTGAGACAGCAATGGAGTTTTATGCCCCCTCATCTTCTAGACTCACCCCGTTTGCTAAGAAATCAAGTTAGTCTCCTGCTGCTGCGTAGTGAAAAGATTCTCCTTTACTATACACATTTCTCTTTAAATAGATAAAATAAATCCTCTCTGGTCTATTTTGGTCTTTTAAGTTTGTTTTCTACGCATGGATATTAATTATCCTTTGATGAATAGATGAAAATAATTTTCTTGCGCCCAGTTCTTTTTTCCACAGAGAAACAGGAGACAAAAAGAAATAAAATTCATTTGATAAAACAATATATTTTACTTTTTTCATGCTTATAGAGGCCTCTTTACTCTCCATATTTATTAAATTGATTCTGAATCATTCTTCTTGGAAAGGAAGTTAAGAAAGGATATTAAAACGGAAAAAATATGAATATCCCGACCTAAGAGCCTTTTTTTCCTCTCACTGCTCAAACCCACGGCTTGGCGTCACAAGATAGCTCTTCAATCCAGAGCTGGAACACCAATGACGCGCTCTCAAAACCAAACTCCTCGGTTCATACGGTGATTTTTATTCAACTGTGCGCATAAACTGATTGGCGCTAGATATAACACGATAAGAACTTCTAGACGCGCTAAACTACTATATGTTTGCGTCATGAATGAAGCGAACACCATCGGGTATGGGATATCTGAGATCAACTCGATAAACGTCCTTTGAGTCGACCCGAAGTGGTAATGAGATCGTGGAGAAGCCATCGAAGAGCCGATAGATAAACAAACATTTCGTGACGCCTTCGCAGATGATTCTTGAGCAATGCGATGTAGGCTTTACTCTATTCCTTCTCAATTTTACACAGATTTATGCACTGTACCAACAAAGTTTGATTTCGATCTTTGATTACACCAGGCATTTGAGCTATGCCAATCTTATGCTAGCGAAACACGCTCAAGGCTGAAGCGACATCGTGAAATAATAATGGAACGAATTTCTCTTTGGAATTTCACTCTTTGTCAAAAGTACGGAAAGGAGAATAAATTTAAAGATTACACTTTTCTCGGTGGGTTGTTAGAATCCAGAGTTTAGAACATACAGAGGGAGGAGGAGAACAACACGTATGTTGCAATGAAAATCAAAGCACGAAGAAGACACCCGTATCGAACCACGGATCGTGGCGTCAAATCGGACCAAAAAATACTGGTGCATAAGTTATTTCGAGGGCGAAAGAAATATTGCTTCAAACAACTCATAGCCAATAATTCTCATCTTTATTTTCCTATCTCTGTTGGCAAATTTTTCTCGTTTGCGACAGGACAAGAATTTTATCCATATTCGAAATCCGTAAAATTAAGAATTGAGGTCTCTTGAAATTAACATTCACCTGCAGTTATACAATAAAGAGAATGGGTGGCCTCAGAGCACAAAAGAAAACGATATAAAAGTATATAGAAAGTTTATCATTCAAGAGCGTGGCTAGGATTAAATTCAGCAGCAATTATCGTTTAATAAAGGGATGAATGCGGGTCGCGGTATTCCAGTGGGTAGAGCGTTGGACTGCTGACCGGAGGGTCCCGGGTTCGATTCCCGGGTAAGGCACTCTGGGCACCTGCAGCTCCACCCAAACTAAGTGATTTTTCGGGTACCAGATCTTCCTGGGAAACCATAACCGGCACAGGGAAAGGAACTGGCCCCCCTACCCTGATGTGTGAATTTTCACACGTCGTGTAGGGCTTAGTACTGGGTGAACTCTACCATCACCTACCAAACCGACCTTAGGGTTGATTACTGTGTTTATGGTTTTAAAGGGATGAATGCTCTAATTGCGTGCAGTCTTAAGAGCCCTTAATTAACGAATTGACTCTATCCGTATGGGAAAGTGAAAGGAATAAAAGTTGATTGATTGGTAGTCCGAAGCGTGGCATGAATTCAAGATTTTCGCATTAGCAATGCACAAACGTTTACTCCCTATACATGCGGTACCAAATTATTCTTAAATCTATTGCCAAGTACACTGATTTGTTTGTGTTACATTAATCAATTTCTAATGCCGTTAATACTTATAATCTCTAGCGATTTATTTAGACCGATTGGCCTAGAAAGTTATAAAAAGCGAACAGCGGGAGCGTAACCATTACGAAGGCTAAAAGACACACTAATGGCGTCTAGATAACTATAATCTACATTGATTTTCGAATAATTTTTCAATTACTAACCATAGGACGTGATTCTCAAGCTAACTTTCTCATTTGTTTTCTTCTTCAGGAGTAGAAAAGCTCATCCTAGATTTATAAAGTCTTTTCAAAATACATGTTCACACACCGTTTGAGCAAATGTCATAGAAGTCTCATTTAATGTCATTGCCACCAAAAAATGATTTCCCAATGCTTTGATTGTTACACAATTGGCTTTGGTAGCTCTCATGACGATACTAGAACTTTAAGTCTTTGGCATGCATGAATCATAAACATCGATTCAGGTATTTCTCTGTTCAAATCACTTGCAAATTCAGGACAGAGATATCACCCAGTATACTAACTCTTCCCTACTCTGAAAGAGGGTTTACTGAGCGAATAGGAGGAAATCACTCGTTACAATCAATCCCACGAGAACGTAATATTTTTAATTGATTTTGGAGTTACTTTTGTGCTCACGAATTTATCTCCAACAAGGGTATCCCAAGCATTTTTTATGGGGTCAGTTTTTCACGCTTGTTAGTGTTAACAAATAAATTATTCATAAGGAACCCTTATCAGAACAAGTAAGCAAACCGACTCGAGTTCTGAATGAATTTAGTTCCTCAGTACCCCGTTCGACAACGTTGGTTACATCTTCCTCCAGCAAAGCGGGAGCATCCAACACAACTCGTGTCAGATGGAACACTCCAGGACCGCGATCAATTAATATACAAGTGGCCATAGCTTTCACTCAAATTTCCAAAATTAATACAATCTTTGAATTTGCACCATCTATGCGTTGCCTTCACGTCTCAACCGCAAAGTAGAAAAATGACCCAGAGACAATAATATGTTCTCCAAAAGAGAACATCTGTCCTTCTCCGCACTCCCTCAACCTGTATAATAATCATTCATCGTATTCAAACATCCTTGAGTCAAACGTGCTTGTGGCATTAATCTGACAACCGGAGAATCGTGTGTCATCGGCTGCGAGGCTACTTTTTATGGCTACGGAGGGGCGGACCAGCTTCGTGGGATTGGATGGAGGGGCTCCCGAGCAGCCGGAGAAGCCATTAGGCGCAAAAAAGTTACAATGAAGAAAAATGACGTGCGTTGACGTGGGTGGAGGAAGGTTGAGCTGCATGGGGCGGGAGGCATAATGACGCTGGGCTACCGGAGTGTCCGGTTATACGGTTACCTTCTTTTATGCGAGGGATGATCGCCGTGGGCGTGGGGGGGGGGGGGGGGCTGGGCTAAGTTCGCTGGGGAGCGGCGGGTCGGGAAGAGAGGAGCGTTAATGTGAAGATGGGGGCGGGTTGGCCGGGGGGTGCGCCACGAACGATGTGCGATGAATGCCCAGCACCGGCGGCGGGTGGAGAATACCTCCCGCTTATGCGAATCTCCCCTTTCTCCCTCCTCTTTGAAAGGCAAATCCGGAACGCAAGAAACGTGAATTTGGTTGGAAATGAAAGGAAGCGTGCGAGCGGATGGACCATGGCGAGCACGTGACTGCTGCCAGTCTCTTCCTCCGCGCCGACACTCCCCCTCCCTCCCCTCAAAACCCCCCTCCAATCACCACTCCTCTCGGCCCAACCTTCCGGCCTTCCTCTTCACAACGCCTCTTCGGATCCCTCCGGAGTGTAAGTATCAATTGTCCGTGAAACTCCACTGCCTACCGCGATGCTTTCGACTTTGCAATCGACAATGGGAACATTTCGATTTTTTCGCCGTGGCACTAACAAGACAAGCGAACGTCCGGTTAGCGTGGGACGCGGATGCGTGTGCTCTCTCGAGAAATAAGGGAATGCTGCGGTCACGAGTCCTCTTCTGCTCGCGTTCTTGGGAAACCTGTCCGGCTAAATTATTAACTCATGTCACGGGGCCCTAAAATGCCAACGTCAAGGGTTGAAGCTAACCACTTTCGTACGGCGGTCTCTCAGTTGGAGAGAATAAAGTTGGAATGAAACGCCAACAAGGATTGATCTTAAGCGTACGTTTCCACGACGAGGGCCAAAATACCTCTATCTTCTGAATTTCTGAAATTTCATGTCAATATCATATAAAGATTTCAATTTCTCATGACTATGCATCAATAAATCGATTTTTAATCAAAATATAAGTACGTATTGAAACATGCAGGTATCGAGGGATACCAGAAAACATAACGATCACTGGCAGAAATATTGTTATCTGCCTCGAATAGCACAATTTTCGGTGGCTAAGGTTAAGTTTTCTAGGATATCGTAAGCATGCCATAATTTTCATGCATAATGTTAACTCATTTTGTTTAATAATTATAACTATATATTTGATAATACCTAGATAAAATGTAATCGGACAAATTTTGAGCAGAATTGATGAAATTTATCACGTCACCTGGAAAGCATAAAGATATGTACAGTAGTTTCGTACTTCTAAATTTTTCTTACGTGTAAAAACCTATACTCATACTAAGCATGGAAATATTAGCTCAAAGCAAGCAAGCCTGAATTGTTATAGAATAAGTTCAAACTAATTTTAGGAAGCGAAATATCTTCCAAATATTATTCTTTATTTTTATCAGGCTGAAAACATTTCAGTGCCCTAGAAGTGGAGAACTGATATGGTTGCGATAGGGAGCGAGTTGTAACTTGTGATAAAAATAACGAAACACAGGCAACAAGTCACCTGATCAGTGTTTCAATGTATTAGCGTTGCCATCAGGTGAGACAAAGGAAACAGAAACTCTTCTTTATATTAAACAAGGAGGGAAGGAAAAAGAAGGGCTGAGTATGGAAGGAATATGAGGAGAGAGGAGGGGTTCTGCTCTGTGCGGAACATGCACGTGTACATAGTGAGGGGGATCTGCGAGGGAAGCCGACATCCATCCGTTTGAATTACTCTTACGCCAAGTGATAAGTAACATCATCATATTTCTTCTTCGTGCGAGATCTTTTGATTTTTGTATATTCGATAGTTGACGATTATATAGCATACAATTATGATCGTTTATTAACAATTTAACGCCACTAAAATAATATTTTCTTTTTTTATATAACTGGTAGCCACATTTTTATTGAATTTATTCCTGGGACGGACTGCAACACAGTTTGTGAGCGTTGTTGGGAAAAGGATGAAACTCAAATTTCACCATTCGGATCAGAATTATTCTTCCAATTATTAGTGTGAATGTTGTTGCCCTTTGTAAATATAAAAATAATATAATGGACTAGTAGCAGTGCAGAAGGTGGACGCATTTTAAGAAATGTTCGCAAGAGAAAATGTTTTGAGTGTGCTGAAATTTTTGCTCTGATAATGAAGGATCGAAAACTTAAGCAAAAAACTAGGATTTTTAAAAGCATTGTATTTCATTACTAGCCATTGTAGGCCGATATTACAGCAGCTGCAATATTGATATCCCTACGAAAGTACAAGAGGTAAAATACATTATATTCTTGAACTAGAATTGATATGCATTTGAGAACATTTGTTCATTTTATGTAACCTGGGAATGATCTCAATATTACTTTTTCTGATACAGATATTTCACGAAAGATTCTCACGAAAGTCACTACAGACAAAAATGGCTATCCACAGCAGTGCTGTTTGCTTTTTCAGTTTTGGATGAACATCCTCAGGGAATCAGCCACGTGCTCAGGTTTCAAACATCCTAATTTTTCCCTATTCACAACGATCCCTAATTATCACTATTATAACCGAGGGCAATCTAATTGTGTTCTACACGCATGACTTTCTCATTGAATCGGTACAGCCTTTACAGAAGCATACTCGATGCATGATTGAGAGAATGCTGGCTGTCGTAATCCGGCAACTCGCAACATAGAACCCTCGAGAGCTGGCTGTTCCTTCTCTCTACTTTCGGTAAATCTTGAAAAGAATCAAGCCCACGGGCCAGAGCAGCGCTTCGCTCTCAGTGTCGGGCTCGCGGAAATTACAAGGCCCATTTACTCGCTTCCAAGAAAAATAGGCGAGCAGCCGCAAAAGCAGAACTAGGATAAGGCTCTCTCTCTCTTTCCCACTCCCCCTGAATGCCCGCAATGCACTTCAGGGACTGCTTTAAGCCCCGTGGCAACCTTCTTAACGAAATTCTCGGCACGACAGCGCATGCCGCGCTCACAGTTTCCCATTTTCTCGCTTAGTTAGATGTTTACTCTTCCGACGAACTCGTCCCTTGAATTGTAAAAGGCGGGGGGGAGGACGAAACAAAAACCGTTCCTCGACTCGTCTTTCGCGAGAGGAATTTTTCCGTGGAATTGGAGACCGCGGACACGTTGGCTTCACCGTCTCGTCCCCTACATCTCCGCTCGGCCGTTCTGAATGCATGCAGGCTTAGGGGGAAAAAACAGAATAGGAATGAAGAAGGGACCTCAAAAAAAATGTGGAAGAGATTCCTTCGTCCATTTGCCGGGTGGTCCTTGGTCTGAGGCCCTGCGTCGCGATTCCTCGAGCAGGAAGTTGTCGTGCGGATGGAGGGCGGGTGAGGAGGGAGTGAAAGAGGAAGGAAAAAGCGGTAATAGAGAGGTTTTAGGGCTTATTCAGAATGATGGAGTCGGAGAGAGGAGTCCACCTCATTCTCTTGCCATCCTCGCGCTAATTTGAGAAGATTAACAGGTGCTCCACGGAGAGGCGAGAGGGAATCCGTCCGCTTAAAGCCCCCATTATATTCCATTTAAGAGTTCTTAGCCTCGAGCTAGAAATATATAAATTAGGATATTATGACCAGGAAATGAACTCAGTCAACAAGACGGTATGTTTTCACTCCGCAGTAAAATGACTGCGATAAATGTAAAAAAAAAAGTATTCAAATGCTTTCCCAATTACGGAAAATCCTTTTAAATATCCCGTGGGGAAAAAGGAATAAACGGTGTTCTGTGGATATTACGATTTGTTCATGTTGAATAAAATATTTTAAAATCTTACAGCTGCGTTTCAAGATAAGTTACGTCTTTGATGTCCGCATAAATTTGCAATTGACTGAAATTACCGGGAACTGCGTAAGTTTGTGCTCCTAGAAACACCTCTTATTTCCGATCATCCAATTCATGGTCATAGCATGTTAAATATAAGAGTACTGTCAATCTTTTGGAATTATACCTATTCCCCGATGAAACATTTATGTAGATTCTATATAATGTCATACGAATACACATACGCTATACTTTATTTCTTGCATATGGTTTATTTCGACTTAATCGAAATAACAATCATTGCTCCCAATGGAATTGCGAAGATATCGAATTCTACAACTTTCTTCTTCGAGAGATTTTCGCAAAATTAACTACAGGTATGACGTTTTTGCCCCAATATATCTCCTTATACCAGTTTATTTTTACTGGAATGAATCCTTAAAAATTTTATGCCTCCTCACTGCGCCTATAGGAGATGAAAAGAGGTCTAAGATTCATCTGAGAATTGGAACATTTTGCACGTTCCTAGCAGTCAAAAATATCACAAGCAAATAGTAAAAGGCAACCAGATTTTATAAAACTACATCGAAAATGATACTTAAAAAATCCTCTCCGCCCAATTCTTGGGTGGATTTCCAGGAAAAACTGGGCTGTTTTCGCACATGAAGCGGCCAAAACGCATTGGTAGGACACAATAAGACACGGACTTATCCTCTTCACAATAGACATTTCTTAGAGCACAAAATATGCATGCATATCTCTGTCTCTAACGCACATCGTGCAGTGCGATTGCGTGCCACTTGTGAATAAATCTACGAATTGATTTCCTTGAATTTTCACAGAATACTGAAGCACACACAAATGAAATGAATTCCACGAATAACTTTTCCAAAGAAACTGCCATTCCTTAAAGCATCGTCAAAGGTGGTATTCCTTGGCAGGATCTTTCTGCTCGAGAATTCAATCTTCGACTCTGTGCGTGCATGGGTATCGATAAAAAGAACGCCTTAGGGGTCGTTACTCCTCGGGGAGCGAGCGACATCTCGCGACCCCCGACGCATGAGACTGGAACACGAAAGAACCCACACCGCACACGGCTCCACCCCTTCGCTTCAGATGGCATTTCCCTCCGAAGAATCGGCTCTCGACACATTCTGGGATGCCTTCGTCGAACCCAATCACCACCCTCGAGCGGGGCTGCGGTCACGGGGGATTCCCCCGGAGCGACGTGCCCGCGTGGAAACATAAAATCTGAGGTGAATTTACTCCGAAACGAAATCAGGATACGCCGAGTGCCCAAAGGGAGAGAAACAAACAGCCCTCCTCCCTCGGGATCCCGAAATATCTATTAATTCGGGAAATCTTGAGCCTAGACCTAATGGACTTAGAAATCCCTTTTAGCGGATTTATAGAGAAGGCAAAAGTAAGAGTTCTGCGAAGTATTTGGGGAAGGAGAGAATTCCGTAAATCAAGAGGAAAGAGAGAGGGAGAGAGCAGGGGTTAGCTTTGGCAAGGGTGGCGGAAAGGTTGGGTGGGTGGTCGTGAGGATGAGAGAGGAAATGAAGAGGAGAGGGGGGTGAAGGAGGGGAGCGAGTCCCTGGGGCGCGCTAAGGAGGTGGCGCCACGAGGGAGCGAGGCGGGGGGAAGGGGAAACATCATCCGGTGGCACCCAATTCATCAGATGCGTCTCATTGCCGGAAGGTCTTCCGGAAGCAAGCAGGAGGATTGGGGGGGGGGCGAAAGGCGGGGCCGCAGGTAGGGAGGGAAGGGGTTGGCAGTTATTTGATGAGGAAGGGAGAGAGAGAGACGGGAAATCGAAGAGCAGGGCGAAGAGGTGGAGAGAAGGAAGGCCGGTGGGGGAATGTTTTCGGAGGGAGAGGCTCGCTCGGTCTCGCAAAGACTTGCGAGGACACGCATCGATGCGCGAAGGCAGGGAATGGTCCATCGTTTTCCGAATCGAAGGCGATGAAGGACATTCGCTCGGTTGTAAGGAGTTGAGAGCATTCAAAGAGACACCCCCGCCGCCCTCCAATGAGAACCGTTCCTCAACGTTCCCTCGCAGCCGATGCATTGCCGTGGGTTCTCTAGCACTGCGCCAGCGAAGTTTCAAAAGAGAGCAAATATTGGCACTCGCGCGCCTGCCCTTTATCTCACTCCTCGATGAGTTAAATAAATATGTGCCATGAAAGATAACTCGCGAGTAACTTCGAGTCCTTTGTTCCAAAGGCCAAAATTCAACGCGAAGGGAGCAACTGAATGCGCAGCACTTCTTTCTAAATGGTTATTTCCGGTTTTAAAAGATTTTAGGCTCCATACTTGGAATGAAACACTTCACAAAAGATTTAAAACTGAAAATACATCAGTGTTTTTCGTGAGGCTATTCCAATCTAAAATTGGTCCGTTACATCTCAGACTAAAGACGTGCTCCACCAATGACAGCCATTACTATTTCTAAATATTTTCATAAAAAATCAGCAATCGTATTCATTGATATTTCCAGTAAATGCAGAGAAACTGGCAGGTGATCTTTGTAGGCGATCAGCCTCCCAAAATTCCTATTCGCTAATTGGCCTTATTACATTGCACGGCTATTCTCTGGATAGAGGACGATTTACAAGAGTAGATAAATTAAATGTACACAGATACGGGTAGTCAATAAAGTTACTAGATTTAAAGCTAATAATAACATAGCTTAGTGATTTAGGTACATATGCACTATAGTAACAACGGACTTCGTAATTTTCTACAATATATCTCGTATTAAACCTGTGGAAAACAACTCTGCATTAAATTCGCCTTGGATTTAATATATATTTCCAAGGGGTCACGCCTTTCTCTTTTAGTTCCACTATATGACAAAAAAATCCTTGTCATACTGTATAGATGATACCAGAAGATAACTTGAATAGTTGTATCCCACAAAAACATATTCACAGCTAACTCAAAGATTTTGGCAGAAATATTTATGAGAAATAAGTTTCAATGCAAAGTCTCTCTAGGCACAAAGTAGCAACATATAGTATTGCTCAAAGCGCAACGAAAACGCGTTCACTATTTTAAGATCATTGAGCTAAGTGAATCATTCATTGATTCTGGAATTAACGATCCCATTCATATATTTATTTTTAGACTTTATTCCTCTGCTGTCATTACATGCACCCCTTCGAAAGTAGAGAATACACCATCCGATAACCTAATTATGAATTTAGCAATACAAATGCATACATACAACTAATAAAATTCGAAAATAATGGTTCGAAGTAACTCCAGAGGATATCTGCTTTAATAAATTTATAACAATATTTTAAAGAAACCCGAGACAAAGTAACGTCTCAGCCAAGGTGTGATTCCGTGACTTTTTGAAAGTTGACATTGAAGCGTTAAAGGACATCTTTGCAAATTTTAATCTTGTGAAACCTTTTCTCCGCCGTTCTACAAAAATATTATTTCCCGTCCTCGCTCCCTCATTGAGATGAGTTTTCCCACAGGTCTTAAAACGAGTGCTTCGAAGGTATGCTTCATCATAGGTTTCAAGTTACACTTGAAGAAGGCACTGCTGAATATCGCAATTGATTACGGGCACAATGCCCGAGGACTTGGGAGGTAGGAGGCGGTAAACTCTCGGGATATTGCGGTTAACGTCTCCCCGGGACACTTGATGGGCAACTGGAACCATTACTTGACGTTCCGGAGAGACCATTCTCTCTCTTTCCCGCAGGACACGAAACGTGATACTCCAGAATCGATGCTGGCCCGCTCGATGTCCGCGGCGGCTGCGAGGGGCTGGCGGAGGCGGGGAGGAGGCGGGGCGGGAGGGCGTGGGAAGAGAAGGAGGGGCGACTCTTGGGGAAACGACAATGGGGGTAGTGGATGGGAAGAAGCCATCAGGGTTCAGCCACCTATTTCCTTCGCGCTCCGATAGATGGCGTCACCTTAAAAGCCTGAAAAGAGCCCGTCCCACCCTCCTCCGCCCATCCCTCCCTCGGCCACCCCCTCTCTCGTGCCGCCCAGCAGAATTCGCGAGCAAGAAGCCAACGGACTTAATGAGTCAAGCAAGAGCAATGGGTCGGGAGCGGATTGCCACGTTTTCGCCAGAATCTGGCTTTGACGGGTCTCGATTTGTTTGCCGAGATTTTGCTCACGAAATTAAACGTTTATCACTCGATCGCCCTCGGATCGCACTCGCGCAAGTGGACTGTGTGCGTCGGTCAACGGTCGGCCGTACCCTCAAATGCACCTGCGAACCCCCCCCCCTTCCACACGATGACCTCCCGCAGTCATGTTCCATCCAGAATCTGCGATGACATTCACTTCGCCCTCACCAGTAAATCCATCCATAAAAATCCATGAATTTAAGGGAATCCATTAGATTTCATAATTAAATATTGTCCTAGAGACAGTTTCCATCACATTAACTCTCATCACCCACACTATCATCAAGAGGGAATCGAAATAATTGTGAGATTGGACGAAATCACGAAAATACTTGATTTAAAAAAATGTCATTTTCAAACGATTTGAATTGTTAACTCCTTTGATGTGGACAAATTTTTTACTAGTCTACCAACTGGTTGGGGCTTTTAATCTGTGGAGAAATATTGTTCCAACTAAAATAATTTACCTTATTATTGGAATATATTGTTACGGTTTGTTATTGAGGGAAATGTAAAAAATTATTTTTCCACTCATTGTTTATATGCATAAACAATATTTGATATAGAAAAGAATTATGTTAAAGGATATTTTTGCGAAACACTGTCGCTATTGGTTATCGATTTTAGGTTTCATCTGAATAGTCTTCCATACTCTCTCCTTTTCTCTCTATGTTTATTCCTTCTTGCTTTCCCACTTGCCTTTCATTACGTTCTCCTCATAACTTATCCCTTGACCCTTCCCTCTTTCTATCCTCCTCTTTGCAGGTACCTTCAAATTACGATCCTAGGCAAGTGCCGTCCTTCAGAATTGATTCAATTCAGTTATCCTTAACTTTCCCAGATTTCCCCTATCGCCCTTTTTTCGCCCTATCGTCACTCGGTCGTTTGGTTTCATATCTACCATTTCTCCCTAGCTCCTTTCTTTCCTTTGCTTCCGACCTCATTTCCTCTTCAGATTGTGGAGCACATACAAAGAGCACTTCTCACACCCAACGGAAAAGTAAAGTCTAATCAAATGTTTTTATGAAACGTTCCCCGAAGTCCAGACCAGTGATGCTAACCGTTAGTAGAGTCTCCGTGCTAAAAGCCCCTCTGGTTTGAGCTACTCTGCTTCGAGTTTCCCGTTTCCTGCCCTTCCAGCGTCGGTTACTCTGCAGCCCAAATAGCCAAATGATTCCCCTTGCTGTGCGCCACCGTTGTTTCGTTTGGAAAGATCTTTCTTGTTCCAATAATGTGCTTTCTTTCTACATTTGCTTACACTGAGGTTGTAATTTCGTTCCCTTTTTCGCCCTCACACTGTAGCATCCTCGTCTTTTCGGCATTTTCCTCTCTGTAAGTAAACCTACGTTGTCCGCAAACCACAGACTGGATATCCTTTTACCCGCAAACCTCCCTCCTTCCGCTCCTCTCATCTCGTTCCCGTCCCCAGCGCAGTAAAGATCTTTGGACGATAGCGATTATCCGTACTTGATCCTTTAATTATTTTGGTTAGCTTCTTCTCTACTTTCATCTTTTATCCTGCCGTGCCCTCGCTTTGCATAATATGATACATTGCCGCTCCTACTTTATTTTTCGCTTTTATCGAATATCGATGGGCATGGGTTCGTACGGATCAAGGAGTACCCACGTTTCTATCTAGGAACACGTAAGAATGAATAAAAAAAACTAGACATCTAAGTTCTTTGAGTGTCGTGAGCAATTCTTAGCGACTGAATCTTTTCCTTGCATTGCGAAAACTTGAAGAGACTGGACCTTTAAAATGTCACGGCATTGCGTCTCGAGGACTTAGTTGTCGACATGACAGGCGCTTTCGAAAATCAAAAATTAAAATAAATTGGTTGCGCATTAAACTGCAAAAATGCCTTCAAAATTCGAATGGTAGCTTATCGGCTTGCCGCTCGAAAAATTAGTCGAACAAGCGTAGAGTGACGGCTTACAAAGGTGTGGATGTGGAGTTTGGAAAGAGTGAACTGGACGGAAAGGGAAATGAAAGAAGCGCTGGGCACGTAGGGCGGAGGGTTGTCGACGGAACGTCAGCAATAGTAGGAAAAATGGACGTGCGACATATAGAGAGACAAAAGAATACTTGAGATTGCAAGAGATGAAGAGTGAAGAAAAGATAGGGCATGTGGAACAAAATGAAATGAGGTGGAAAGTAATGCGGTTTTTAAGTAAGATTTGGTGTTCTACGGAAAGTATCGGGGTTTAATGTCGCATTATGCAAGTCTTGAAGTGTCGAAATGGGTAGTATATTTGTATATATCATAAGTCTTAACTTAACCAGAGTGGACTTTTACAAATATAAATGCCTAAGGCAACGTGTTTTTAATGCTCGCAGTTCACCCTCATGAATAAGGAAAGGGAGTGAGTGGTGTTTCATGGAAGCAGGGTGCTCAAAGAGCACTCGGTGCTCCGAAACATACTAGACAGCCCTCTTCGCAAAGCGCCCCTCCGAGGTTCTCCAGCAAAAAATGCTCAGGAGAAGAAAGTCGGATGAAGGCAAAAAGGGAATGATGCCTCAGTGTGTCATAGAAATGGCCGCAGCACACCAATATGAAAATGTTCACCCCAGAAGTATGGGTTGTAATGCGGAGTAACCCTGAATGGATGCCCCTCACGTAGGGCAGTATCGGTGACGGCGTCGGTTTCATCAAGCCCCATTAATGTCACTGAATGCTTCAGACAATGGAATACTATTTTTTAAATAAAAGATTCTTTTCACTAGCCATCTTGGCTTTATAAATATCTTCTAACAGTGCCACAGTGAATCAAGAATATCCAATCTAATATGCAGTATTCATTCACCACTTAATTCCCTGGAAGTTAATGCGCCAGGTACCATTATTTCCTTTGGATGGAACATGAAAAAAGACTGCTTCAGATTTACAGTTAAAATTTTCCGAAAGAAGAAAGGTTTCACGTTTGGGAGTAATTCTATTGAATTACACCAGAATTAAATCAGATAAATTGACTGCCAAGCAATAAACAATAAAAGACTAGCCCAATAATCCGATTATGGATTATTGGTCGGAGGAGGTGAAAGCTTATCTCATTTGCTCCGAGATCCAAAAAAAAAGGGAGCATCTATGAGATTGTTTGAACCTTCTCTAAATGAAGCACGTTCATCTGAAGCCAAACAAATTACATTCTGGAACGAAACACTGCAAATTCTTCTCGGCAGGTTTATAGATAAATCAACATCGATTAGAGGTTTCAGTGCGTGGATCTCACATTTATTCAATCGAAAACTTTCGCCAAATGGCACCTCATTGCCGATAATTAATCACTAACTAGAACTAAAACATAACACGCAAAACAAATTAACACTTTTCAGCAAAATCTGTGGAAAAGTGCAAATTTGTTTTACTAGTAATGACGAACTTCCACTACATGTCACATGAATCTGTTTGAGCAAGCAAGGTTAACCCGAATGCAAAAGTTCCAATGGAGTGAAAAAAAACTTGTACGCCGGATGTTAATTGCCAAATATATACGTGCAGCAGTGTTTCGATAAAAAGTTCTCACAAACAACATAAATTAATTCGTTAATCTCACGGAGCGCCAGCAGCATCTGCATGTAACAATAATGACATTATATTCTCTTTCTCCCCTCTACTGCATTCACGGCATCGCATCCACAAGTACAAGAGAACATCGGGAGACATGATCCAATTGCGGCCAGACTTGACGTTGTGGGGACATACGCTTTTTCGTAATCGAACCGAGGGTAGGCAAGAGTAAAAATGACTCCTCGCTTCCTGCCCAACCCTCAGCAACGGGCAAAAAAGGTGAGCATTTCCCTCATCAAAGTATTCTTCCTGGGTGCAAATAAAATTGATACGCATGAACAAACACAGAGAAATAACCAAAGTCCAGGTGACATTTATTCGATGTCCAGTGAGCAAACATGCGAAGACATTTGGGTTTCAAGCACAGTATTTACCCGGCATTCCCCGCTCTCGGAATACCCAGAAATTCAACCTCTGGTTTAAGCCGCACAGAGCATTAATCTTCGCACTTGGTATTCATTTTTCAACACACCAAAAAGCAGAAGATCCGTGTGGTGGCAGCCTAAATTATGAGGATTTCCGCGGGACTAGAAGTGTATCAAACGTTAGGAACGTTTAGCAAACACGTCGGGGACTCTTCGGATCCCGACCGTAGATTTAATAGGATGCGTGCGCGGTCGGAAGCGGCCGTCGCCAATTAAAATGGATTCCTTCCACCTGGAGTCATTAAAAGTAAACTAGCCTGGAGCGACCTCCGGAACGAGGGTATAAATCGTTGGGCCATCACGCGCGAATTTCCAACAGAGGAAGAAGCAACGACCTTCGAAGGGCTACAATCTTCCATCCCCCCGCCCTTCTCCTCCCGACCAAGCCTCGCCCACACCCTCACCCAGCCCTGAAAATCCTCCCACCTTCTTTCGCGGTGGTCCACCGTGAATCAGCCGCCGGACCGGCCGGTCGGACCCGCGTCCCCTCCTGGGGAGGATGCTCCCCCGTCCGGGCACCGACTCCCTCCCCGAGCCACAGTTGGACGGCCGCGCCCGAAACTCTCAGCCATTGGATGCCCACCACCTCGGCGCAGTCGTTTCAGTTCGGAGCTCCGTCATCAACCCCGTCTCCTACGCTCGGTGATCCACAATCCGTGATCCTCTCTCTCCTTTTCACGTGGTCCCTCACCCCTACAAGTGACGTCGTTTCGTATCGTGCAGGACTTCCTCTCGAATGCGACCGATGAAATGGTTTCCCCCCACTGACCAAAATCCTGCAAATGACCTTGCCATGGGCGGCTGCAATCAGTATCGATACTATGTCCCTTTTTATCAGGAATGCAAAATAGCGTCACTTCGCCAGAAAAACTGCAAGAATCATTTACTGTCCGCATAAACGCTTTAACAGGTTCACAGCATCTTAACCATCAATTATGAAAGCTAGAAGGATCCAACCTACATCAAAAGAATTCTCCTACTGCGGTTGGAAACATAGTCACTCGCTAAATGTGAGAAGCACTCGAAATATATCGTTTAATATGCAGGTTTTCTTTAAATTCTATTTTTCGCGGGCAAATTGGCATTCGAATTGCCAGAAAAATACAATTACCACAATAAAAGGCATGCCTTTCATAATGGAAATAGTTTGAGCCTGAAAATAATATTTTTTAAAGCCCTGAAAAAATATTCCATTGGCTAAAATTCCATGGCGGTCTGAAAAGTTTCCGACCTAACAAAGATACAAGACATTTTTTCAGAAATTTTCTGAGGCCGGAAACTTTTCAGACCACCCTCGTATTTCCTCAAAACCAATTACAAAGTCAGTAGAGGCCAAATTCAATATTTATACTCAGATGGGGCTGGAGATATGATTTTCAACAACAGTAGAAATCCCCAAGCTCTGAGTTTACCCGACGGCGAGAAATAGAACGATGACACATTGCATAGATACGAGCGGATTTGTTTACTTTCCCAAAATGATTACTTCAAACAGATTCTCGTCCTCGCCTCTTCTTTTCTTGGCTTCCAAGGGAGGGCAAATGTATGGCAATATCCATACTGTGCTTCATTTACACGTGGCATTCTTCAAAAGATATCAGCCGAGGATTCCAAAGTTGCAATAATGTCTATAGGTCTGATCATCCCGATTATTTTGGGAAATGTATCGGTTATCTCTTTGGGTATGTAAAATTTGAATTACATAAGCGTTCAAATTTGCCCAGTTCAAAAGTTCCTCGATTCTAACAATGCGTAGTCTGTGTGCAGGCAAAAGTAGCTTTCAAGCGCTTTCAAATCAACCCTCATTAATTAACGGGTGTTTCCAGTTTCAAAAGAAATTTTTTGAGCGGCGGTTAAGAACCAGAAATCACTCGTATCGGTTTACGCATTAATGCTCAAGGTTTGTGGTTTTGCACGGATCTTGCGCACTTCAACATTGACCGTAAAATGAGTCCTCCTTTGTGGTGTCCTCTGCCCAAAGTTAAAGATGGAAGTTCAGTTCAGTCGAGCAAACTTCCTCGCTAAAAGGAGAGAGAAAGATGCGACTTGCATTTCAAAGGAATCTTCAATGCTTATGGCAGTCGAGTGTGGGGTGGATTGAAATCGTTCCACATGAAACGTGGAAACAATTTATCGATGCTCATATTTATCAATCTCCCCTTTCACCAAGTACGCACAAAGGTGAATTCCAATGGTGTTACGTTCACAATGCTGTTGGTTTCATAATTCTAATGCCGGGTCATTATGTTTCATATCTTAATGGCGAAACATTTCACGAAAATAAAATAAATGACGCAGAAAAATATCAGAAAGATCACAGACCAGAAACATCAGAAAACCTAATGTAAATACTATTAAGCGATTCATTTATTCAACTTTGGCAATGAAAATCAGTGATTCTACAACAGATGTAGCTTTCAACCTGCGTATTCCGGCGTAACCGAATTTTGAACCCTTTTGAGATTTTTTCTCAGGGTTTTCAAGAATTTATAGAATCGCAAAGTGCTATCCTTTTCCACAAAATCTTAGACCATAGATGATGAGCAATTTAAGTAGATGAATTTACAACCATTTTGCATTTTAAAATATGTTAATTACCAGAGCATAAGGCTATCTCAGGTTTTTTAATTCATTACGACCACATTCTGTCATGTGATCGGCTTTCCGCTGAACCGAATTCTATTTCATTAGAATTTTTCAGCTAGCTATTTTCCCCACGATCAAAACATGACTAGCGTTCATATTTATAGAGAAACTTTTTAAAATAATATCATAATAATTTCGCAACTCAACAATTGCCTTGAAGATTCTTGAATAATCACTGCGCTACACTGATTAGAAATACGATTTTGTAAAGAACGGCTAACGAAGAAATCTTCATAAAATACCCTTACGACTGAGAAAGAAAATTTGCACTAAATTCTAAATGAATCAGAAGTTAAATATGATGTATTCCTTTAAAATTAAAAGAGCCATAATAGAGAAAGGATGTATACATTTTACAAATTACTTTTTAACAATGACCCGAAACTACATAATATCATCTTAAATAGCAAGTAAAATACTCTATGATGCAGAGTTAGTGTTGATTATGGAATTTCCAAAACTTTGTTATTCATAATTGTTAATATGTGTGGCATCTCAACCTTGAGAAAAACTGACGAGAAAGGTTAGACTTACTTTACAATCAGTCTAACACTCTACAAGTTCTAACATGTAGAACACCTCATTAGGGACCAAATATTGCCACAAAAAGTACTATTCCTGAGAAAATTGTTCGGCTGGATGGACAATAAAGCCTCTAGGACTAATTGGAAGAGTTCAGTTACCTTTAGAATAAGGACATCAATTATACATAGAAAATTTCCAATATTT